>NW_024348533.1:4761164-5207365 GCF_902729225.1 Pteropus medius | reverse complement strand
GAGAGAGAGAGAGAAGCTAGACCGAGAGATAGAGATTTATTATAAGGAATTGGCTCACATAATTACGGAGGCTGAGAAATCTCAAGGTCTGCTGTGTGCAAGCCGGAGACCTAGGAGAGCCAATGGTGTAAATCCCAGTCCAAATGCAGAAGAACCATGTCCCAGCTCAAAAATTGTCAGGCTGAGAGAGGAACTTCTCCTTTACTTCACCTTTTGTTCTAGTCAGGCCTCAAACTGACTGGGTGAGGCTTACCCACAAGAGGAGAGCAATCTGCTACTGAGTCCATCGATTCAAAAGTTAATCTCCCCGAGAAGCACCCTCACACACACCTGGAAAACTGACCAAATACCTAGGCACCCCATAGCCCCATCAAGTTGACATATAAAATGAACTATTACATCCCCCCTTAAACTCTTCAATGCACTTCCCCGACCAGCCCCCGCTGCCCCTACCAGCCTTCAAGGTAAATTTCAAGCTCCTTGGTCTGCCAATGGGGTCATTCTGCTGGCCCTTCCTGCCATTGATTCCTGCTTTGAGCATATATGAGACACTGCAGGGCACTCCTGAAACACCAGGGAACACCAGGGGGCTCAGCAACTCTCCAAAGGCAAGGGGGAAAGAGGGGAGAAAAGATGTGTGTTGCTGTGCCTGTGCTTGCTAGAGGAGGAGGCCAGTTTGGGTCCTTAGGCCCTCAGGAGTGGAGCTCTGAAGGGTGACAGACCCGGGAGGCCTAGGCCTGTCCCTGTGAGCTGGGTGTCCTTGGACGGCGGTGTTGCTTTCTGAGCTTCCATTTTGTCACTTGCCAAGGGGGATGGTGACGGCACCTACTTTGTGGGGTTTGTTAAGCTATGTGTAAAGCGGCAGGCCTGAGGCTTGGCACTCACGATGGAGTGTTTGAGTTTTGGGGTGAAATGGAGCTTTCAGCTGAGGTGCACCCTGACTGTAGTTGTTGACTGAGTTACGTGACTTTTGGTGCCTTGGCCGTTGGTGGGCGTATTGATGGAGAGTTAGAGACTGGGGAGGGCATTGCTTAGGGTGCTGTGAGTGGGCGCCTCCCTTGAGAACCTCACATTGTAACCTGACCTACACATATAGCCTAGCAGGGAGCCCAGCATGCTTTTATTTAGAATTCATAACTTAGCTTAGATTAACCTGCAGACCCACTTAGAGCACCCTAGATGGCATAAGGTTTGTGTAGCCATATCTGGTCCCTGAGCCATCCCTGACTTTGACATTGCCAGGGCTGGTTTTCAGGAACAAGCTCAACATGATTTGCAGGACCAGGGGGCGGATCCATCTCAAATCGCCTGAGGCCACCGGAAGCGGCCTAGAAGACCCTCTACTTACCTCCTCACGAACATAACTCCTTATACCCTCATTATAATACTACAATCTCCCCCAAGGGGCGGAGATTTCCTGCTATTTTTGAACGTGGGATGTAGAGCCACGTCTTCTAATTGCTAAGGCCGGAATGTCCCCACCTCTACGTGTGATGAAGCTCACCTTGGTGTTGAGGCAAGATTTCCCGGAATAAAGATGAATCAATCCATCCTTTGTTCTGGGACACACTGCTTTGGAGACGTCTTCTTGGTGTGTCCTTGCTTGCTGGCTCATAATAAATTTCCTTATAAAATCTTCTTGGAGCTGTACTTTAGCTGGAAACTACTAAGTAATTGGACCCAGTTCTGTCCGGTAACAATATGAGCCCTGCAATGTGGTGGGACACAGCCACCTGAGGCCTGATGCCTGCCTGAGAGGCCTGAGGGATGAGGGGCCACACTGGCACTGTATGTTCCCAAGTTGTTAGGGAAAGGATCTGTGGTGTGCCCGGGATGGCTTTGGCTATGATTTTGAGAACTACCCTGAGGTTATCAGGTTCCTGCTGTGGAGGGCTGCCAGGCAGGATGAACAGGCTTCCACAGAGGCCTGGGAGATGGTCAGGCGTCCTCCAATGATGCAGAAATGTGGGGCAAGAGCTTTAGAGGACCCCAGATCATGCATGTGAGAATGAATCACTTCTGAATCCCAGCCAGGCCTGAGCCTCTGAGGCAAATCCCAGCCAGCTAGGTCTTTCTGTCCCCATCTCCCCCACTTCCTGCACCCCCACCCCCGCCGGAGGGCTCAGGAAAAAGTGCCAGGCAACAAAGAAGAGACCAGGCCATGGCCTTCTGGCACAGCAGGGCTGCTGGCAGCCCTGGAGACCCGATGCCCAGGCACCCGCTGCGTCACTGAGCTGCCAGCTTCAAACCCTGAGCTGTGTGTCAGGGTTGGATCATCTGGCACCAAGCCGGGCTCAGGGGCAACAGTCTTGGGCACTAACTGTTCTGCTGACACCTGCCCCATAGGCGTAGGCTCCGCCTGATGGGGGTCTATGGGCCATCTGACCCAGAAGGCAGATAGGCCTCCACAAGGAAGGTCCGTGAGTGCCAGGTGTGGCTAAGGGCTGTCTGTGTGGCTCTGCGCAGGGGCTATCCCCTTCTGGGCTCCGAGGATGCATCGGGAGAAAGGGCACCACTGTCCATACCCGGGGGCTGCAGGGTGGGCTCTGTGGGAAGGCAGTCCTCTGGGCTACATAGGTCAGGCACCCTGTGGCTGCTCAGAGAGGTAGGGAGCAGATTTAAGGGCACCTTGAGACACAAGTGCACTCACCCTGAGTCTCCTGGCACAGCATCTTCTGTGAGGCTGGTTGTAGGCTGCCTCTTTCTCTCTATCCTGCACCCTCCCCCAATAGGGAGTGAGCCTAGACCTCACCTCACCATCCTCCCCTGACACCCATTCAGCACTGGGCTGCCAAGGGGCCGGCAGGCTGGAGGGAGCAGGTGTGCAGAAAGGGGCTGCATGTCAGGAATCCCTCCACAGAGGTACAGCTCTGACTAGATTGACGAGGTGGTGGACAGCATGCCAGGCAGTGGGAATAGCATGTGCAAGGCCACAGAAGCAGGAAACAAGAAGGGGTGTTTCCTCTGAATTGGGGCTGCAGGCCTGAGGGCAGCAGTGCGAGCCACACCCTCTGTTAGCACCAACAAGCTTGACCTGCTTCCCGGTCTAACCATTAGAGCTTCCGCTGCAGGCCCTGCTCTGCGTCCTTTGGCTTCCTTTCCTCGTGCTCCTCACAGCTGGGAGGAGCCCTGCAATATCCCTGGGAGAGACAGAAAAGACTGAGTTGGGCCTTGGCTGCAGGGGTGTGGCTGTGGGAGGCATGTGGGGGCTGGCCTTGGAGAGAGAGCTGGGATCCTAGGCCAGGGTAACAGACTGCTTGAGGCAGGAAGGGGCACCGTGACCAGCTGTCCCCGGGCCTTTCGGCCTCACTTGCCAACCCCAAACTCAACATTCTGGGGTCTCCTCACAGGCTCTTGCACTGAGTCGCTCAGGAATAAGATGGAGCCAAGTGACCAAGAAGGCCTGGGCCCTTGGGGTAGGCTGGGAGCCCCTTCCAGAGAGTCCTGTCTCCCTGTGGCTGGGGTAGGGGACAGCCTCCTCTGGCGGGAGCTGGGCCCTGAACAGGCCTCCCAGAGTTCCCAGGACATGAGCCCTGGAGCTGCCATCATGTGTCTCCAAGGCCACTAACCCCTTCTGTGACACTTGCCCCTGTTTCTGACAGACAGTGCTCAGTGTGACCGGGAGACAGTGACAGCCCCTGCCGACGTATGCAGGGGTCCCGTTGAACTTTGCAGAGGCCAAATTGTGTTGGGTGGGGATGGGAGGATGAGGAGGTACTTCTAACCAGTTCCTGGGACCCCCAGGACTCCTTGGGTTTGGCCCAAGGGCCCCGCCCAGGCCTGGTCAGGAGCTGAGTGGATGTAAGATAGGGTGGAACCTAGGCTTGTTGGAGCCTGTTCCCTGCACTACTCACCCTCTCTGGGGTCTCAGATGGAAAGGGGTAGGCTGGTCAGGCATAAAACAGATCCTGCTTAACCCTTAGATGCAGTGTTCCCACACGTCTGTCAGGCTGCTGGGCCTGTGGGACCTCCCCAAGTCCCGGTTCACTAGGCAGAATTCCCCAAGGTGGGGGAGGCACCAGGGCTGCTGGTTGCCCTGTCTCTGCCTGTCCCTCAGATGGGACCAGGGCCATGCTGCCAGAATGGTACTGGGCAGGGCCCGGCCTCTGAAGGGCCTGCCGTAGCTAGGTGACAGCCAGGGTGGGTTGGTACACCTCCAACACCACCTCTCCACCTGTGACCCTCTGCCCAGCAGGGTTTGATCAGGAATGAGGTGCATCTCACACTCCCTGACTTCCGGCTGGGGAACTTGGTCACAACTCCATGGCCTGTCTGCTTCTTGGCACAGAAACTTGTCTCAGTGTATGCGGGGCTGAGTGGGGGCCCTGCGGGAGGAGCCTCATGGTAGGCTGAGGGCGCCTCCCGGCTTCATCACTCCCTCTTCCCTCTCACGCCCCCAATAAGAGAGGTGTCTCACTGCTCGCAAGGCTGTGGGTATCTGTTCATTAGAGGTTTATCAAGCACTTACTACACACTAGGCCTGACAGCACGACCTGGGGTCTATGGAATGGAAATATCCCCCACGGCCCCTCCTGACCCAAGGCCACACCATTCCCAAATCTGTGTTGTGGCAGAAGCCCGCAGTGAGCGATGCAATGTGGATGAGGATGTGCAGGGTGTGTACGAACGTGTTTATACCAACTCTACAGTTTACAATGTACTGTACATGTTGTCAATTCCATGACTCAGATTTGTCCTACTGACTGACATCCTGGCTGTCACCAGAGAGCTATCCCCTGATACCAGCAGGATCCAGAAAGAGGTTGCATGGGGCTGCAGAAACCAACTCAACTCAAGAGGCAGGGGAGGGTCCCTCTGTAGAACAGCAGGGCCACTGGTGGGCTCTGGCCCCTCTCCCATCACTGCAATGCCTGCTGGAGATGCAGAGGCTCCCAGGCCACCTGGTAGCAGACTGGGTGTCAGCTTCCATGGCACGAGTCACCCAGTGAGAGCGGTCCTTGCTGAGGATGGACAGACTGATCAGCAATGTGACCACACTGTCCTGAAGGCAAGGCCCCAGAGGCAAGTGCCACCCACACATCTGAAGGTCCTGGGCTCTGCCAGGGCTGGGGTCCCACAAAAGGTGAAGAACAGTTTCCTGAGCTGCACAGTCACTGTGGGGGGTGCCAGGCCACGGGGTCACAGTTTACAAAGCAGTGAGGGCCCAGGCCTCCCTGCCCGCGGGCCGGCTGAGGCAGGGCTACGATCGAAGACTTCTGCGGGCTTTCTCTCCCTCTTCCTCCACCTCCTCCTCTGGCCCCTCACGTCTTCCCCAAAATAGAAGACCTGCAGGTTTAAACAGACCCAGCCTGTGGTCACATTTCCTTCTAGAGTGTCACTTCCTCAACAGGTGCCTTCCACCTGGCGGGGTGTCATGCAATGCTCTCAGCTCAGGGTTCAGAGCCCACCACTGAAGATCATCGTAACCTCCACCCATTGTGTTAACAGGCTGAACAAGCAGGAGGTGGCGTGTGTTGCATCAGAATGCCAACTGGGGGTTCCAAGCCCTGGGACACACATCTTGATTGACTGCAGATGCAGCTACCAGTCATGGGGGGTTGTGGTCTGAACCTCCTCTCCGACCCAGCCCTTGAGTTCTGCCCCAACCCCAAGACCCTGGCCTGACCTGCCTTCTCTGGGGCCAGTGGGGCTCTCAGGAGGCTGATGCTGGGGTACTGATGAAGTCCCTCGGCCTCGTCCTGGCCCAAACACCCCACCCCTCCTCTACCGCATCCCTACCCCATCTTGGCATGCACACTAACCTTAGAGTTTTCCACCTCTCTTTTTCTGAGTGGTTCTCTGGGCTCTCACTTTCATACGAAGCCAAATAAAGACCTAGTCAGAAAATGAAGTGAAATTACACAATTATAGTTGATGATAATAATCCGTTCTATGCCCAGAGTCTGAACTGCTTTCTGTTTTAAAATTAAACTTGGAGTTGAAAGATAATTGCAGATTCACATACAGTTGTAAGAAATATAGAGAGATCCGTGTACCCTTTACCCAGTCTCTCCAAAAGGCAACCATTTGCAAAACTATAAGACAGGGTTGCCACTCGATGTTGACACTAATACAGTCAAGATGTGAACATCCATTACCACAGAGACCTCCTCATGTGGCCTTTTATAGCCACACCCACTTCCCGCCCATCTCCACCCTTTTCTTAACCCCTGGCAATCACCAATCTGTTCTCTATGTCTATATTTTGTCATTTCAAGAATGTGATATAAATGGAGTCGAACAGTATGTAATCTTTTGGGACTGGCTCTGCTCACCAGTGGAACTCTCTGCAGATTTGTCCATGGTGTAGGGTGTCAATACTCCACTGCTTCTTGTCGCTATAGTGTCTCACGGTGTGGATGTACCACAGTGTTTTTAACCACTCACCCACTGAAGGGTGTCTGGGTTGTTCCTAAGGTTCAGCTTCAACAAACTAAGCTGCTATAAGCATCAGTGCATGGGTTTTTGTGTGAACATGAGTATTCCTTTCTCTGGCATAAATAAATGCCCAGGAGTACAGTTGCTGAATCATGTAGTAGTGGCATGTTTTAGTTTTATAAGAAACTCTTTGTCTGGTTTTACATTTTGACTTATCTACAGTAAATTCCTGAAAGATATTTTCACCAGGTATAGAATTCTGGGTTGACAATTATTTTCTTTCAGCACTTGAAAAATGTGCCACTGCCTCTGGGCCATCACGGTTTCTGATGAGGAATCCGATGTCATTTGAATTGTTTTTACCTATAGGTAAGGTGCCATTTCTCTCTCACTGCTTTTAAGATTTATTTCTTTTTCCTTAGTTTCCAAAAGTTTGACTATGGTGTGTCTTCATATGGGTTTCTTTGAGTTTATCTTCTTTAGGATTTACTTGGCTTCTTGAATCTTTAGATTTATGTCTTTTCCAAATCTGGGAACTTTCCAGTCATTATTTCTTCAAGTACTTTCAACCCTACCTGCCCATCCCTTCCTTCCTGGATTCTGATAACACAAGTGTTAGATCTTTTTTTTTTTTTTTAATAGTCCCATAGGTCCCTGAGGCTCTATTGTTCAGAGTGTATAATTTCTATTGTTCTATCCCCCATCTCACTGATTCTTTCCTCTGTCCTCTCTATTATTCGGTTGAGCCCATCCACTCAGTTTTTTATTTCATTTATTGTATTTTTCAGTTCTAAAATTTCCATTTGGCTCTTCATTATATCTTCTGTTTCTTTGCTGAGATTTTTTATGTTTTCATTTATTTCAGGGAGCCCCAAGGCTAAATGGATTGCCGGGTGGACCCTGCCAGGGAAGACCTGGAACTGAGGATAGGGTGGGACTTCTCTCGGAGGCTGTAACTCACTTAGGGCTCAATACATCTTAGGTCTCTTCTTTTGCTTTTCTCCACTTTTTTGGGGTAGGAGAGGGACAAAAAGAAAAGAGGGTCAAATGGAAGATGCTCCTCCCTAAGGGTGTTTCTGAAGGGCCAGGATTTTATCTGTATGTTCGTGGCCAAATCATTACCTGGAACATAGCAAGCTCTCTAGAAATAACGCTGACTAAATGAAATGTCCCTCTCTCACGCTCCGTCCTGCCCTTAGACTCCTTTGCCCCTCTCCTAATGTGCCTATGACACATTTTATTGCCCAATTTCTACTGGCTAATGACAACAATCACCATAATAACCAATATGGTAGGTTGAATAATGGCTCCCAGAGGCATCCAGATCTTAACCCCCAGAACCAGTAGACATGTTACCTTCTATGGCAAAAAGGGACTGTTCATGTGTGATTAAAACAAGAATCTGGAGATGGGAAGATGATCTTGGATTATCCAGGTGGGCCCTAAATGCCATCACAAGTGTCCTTCTATGAAGGAGATGGAGGGAAACTTGACCGCAAGTTTCAAGAGAAGATGATGTGATGGTGGAAGCAGAGGTTGGAGTGATGCTTTGGAGGTGGAGGAAGGGGCCAGGAGCCCGGCAACACAGGCAGCCCTGGAAGTCATAAAAGGCCAGGAAATGATTCTCCCCACTAGAAATAACCAGCTCTGCTGAAACCTTGATTTTAGCTCAGTGGAACTGACTTTGGACTTTTAACCTCTATAACTGTAAGAGGATAAATTTGTTGTTGTGGGCCACCAAGTTTGTGAGGATTTGTTTCAGCACCAATAAGGAAACTAATACAACTAGTATCGACTAAGTGTAGTCCTATGGGCTTTGCCGGTGCCAGTTTGAATAATTCTCACTGTGGCCCTGGGAAGTAGGCTCTCTCACTTTGTAGATACAGCAGGGGAGGCTCAGAGAGGGTGAGGAACACGCCAAGGGTCACACAGCTTGCTATGGCGGGGGCGGCCCAGGCAGGTTTATCCATCAGGCTGTTGAGCTTCTTGATGCAGGGAAGAACTCCACATACTGTTAAGCCTACTTCCCAGGGCCACAGTGAGAATTATTCAAACTGGCACCGGCAAAGCCCATAGGACTACACTTAGTCGATACTAGTTGTATTAGACTCCCTCCAAAAAGTTACTAGCTCTAAAATATAAAAAATAAAGTGGCAAAGTTGAAAGTATTAACAATTAAAAAGCAAAATCATTACAAAATCCTTCCCCTATTTTTGTTTTGGGTAGAATGTGTTCTCCGGCACCAGAGTGTGGTCCCTCTGTAAAACGCTCGCCATGATGAGAAGCAGGTCCTCCTCTGTGCTGAGTGAGAGTTTCCTGGCATGCTTTGAGGGTCCTGGATCCAGGGAGCAGCTAACCATGGGGCTACACTTCCCCACAGCAAGGGGCAACTCAGGCCCAGAGGATCACTTGCTTTGCCAGCACTTTCTCTTCTTGGAAGAGGGGCTGCTGGTATTTGTTCTCTTAGAAAATTCATGAGCAAGTCTGTTATATCTGACAAATGACCAGGTGAGAATGCAGATTTTCTGTAGGGGACAGACATTTACAGTATTCCGGTGATATCTTGTCTGATGTTGGTGTGTATTACACACACATGCACACACTCTCACGCACACATACCAGCTGAAAGGACATCCCCATGTGAGCCCTGGAAAGGTGGCTCTTACCATCACCCTCACTTTTCTGAAGAGTAAAGTGGGGTCAGACAGAAGGTGGTTCAGATTTATGATGCCCAACAGCTTCCAAGCTGTGTCCGGGGAAGCCTGGCCCTGGGGGAATGGGTCCAACCTGCGATGCCTCAGGCCCCGTCCAGTGTTCTGGGGGTGGCAACTGACTGGCGGAGAGATGCAGCCTCATCTGCTCCCTCCCTGAGCCAGCAAATATGGGCATGGTGCGTCTTGCTCAGAGCAGGGGCCCCGAATGGCGATGTGACTAAAAGGCCATGTGAGAGTCCTGTGGCCTGGGGGCCAGTGATGCCTGGAGCTACCTTACCGTCCTCACTGAAGATGGGAGCCGTGTACAGGTAGTGGGTGATGCTGGGGTCTTGCTCGAAGGGACATTCCACTTGTTTCCATGTGATAAACTCTCCAACCTGCTTGGCCAGCTCCAGAAATTTCTGCCAGGGTCATAGAGACACAAGATGGATGCATTCCCAGGGCCTGGACGTCACCTGTGAGAGTGGGGCTAGCCCTGGAAAGGCCTTTTTCGTAGCCTCTGGGGTGGACAAGGTGGAACACTGGGCAGTAAATGACAGTATCACCCATCGAGAAACCTGGGTGTTTGTCACATCTCTTTATCTCCTCCAAGGAATCAGCTGTACTTGTCACCTAGGGCTCATCAGCCCCCATGTTGTGGGGACAGGGAGGCTCGGCCATGGCCGCAGCAGGCAGCGCCTCTAGCTAGAGGTGGACCTTACTTTAGTTTCTATTTATTTTTGTGGTTATCCCAACTTTTGGCAAGTTTGTTTATTTAAAGAATATGCAAGTAAATTTTGATAAATGTATTTAAATAAAATTAAGGTAAATTCATTGAAGAAGAATTTCATTTAAGTAAAATATAAATATGCTTATTTAAATTTTAAAAAGGTACTAACTTAAAGAAGAATTTTAAATAAATAGCAGTACCAAGTTATGAATGGGTGAAAGCCCCACTCCTGGCTTTATTTGACCAGCCCTCGCTGGCTTCGCCCCCATTGCCCGCATCCTAAATCCGGGCACTGGTGAGCACCTTGCAGTCTTGCCTCTCCACTCCCAGCCTCAGCTCTGAAGACCAAGAAGGCAAAAGACAGGGTTCCCGCCCTGGTGTGTGACGGAGTTGCCAGAAGAGGGCGCTCCCAGGCCCCAGGGCCCTGCAGCCTCGCCCAAGCCTGGCTTCTTCCATGTTACCTCCGGCCCGGAACTGCCCCTGGGGTGCAGGGCTCAGGTCATCTGCTACACTGGACTTCCCCCAGCTCTGCTGGCCTTCAGGGGTATTCAGGTCGGTGAGAGGCATGTGAAGGTCACTGGGGTGTTCGCGTGAGGCTGAATGGCCCAGGCGCCTGCAGTGGGCCCAGTCATCAGGTGACACCTGCAGAGCCCTTGGTGGGCCTAACAGCACATCCTCCTAGCCCCTCTGTAAGGCTGCGGAAGAAGCCCCCTTTCATAGACAGACCTAGGCTCAGACTGAGCAAGGAGCTGGCCCAGGGCTGATTGCTCTTGGAGTTGGAGGCTGGGTGGGGCCAGCACTAGGATAGGTTGGCCTTCCCAAGGTAGAAGAGCCCCCTCTTTCCTGTGGATTGGGGGTGCCACTGCTGCATGGCATGATCTGTCTGACTTAGTGACCACCTGCTGTCACTGTCCCATGCTATCAGGGCTTCCGGGCCCCGGCCCTCACCATGCCTAGCCTACCAGCTACTTTGAGCCACATGTGCTGGGTGGGCCCGTGTCGGGGGTTGTGAGATGGAGTGGAACAGCCTGGAACAGCTTTTGAGGAGTGCGGGGACTGGAGTACTGTGCCGAGGGATGCCCAGCCTATTTTTCACTGGCCTCCCTCCGCCTGGAAGATCTAGAGGGCTTCTTGGAGGAGAGGGACACTTGAGCTGACACTGGTGAGTGTCTGTTGAGGGAGAAGTCTTTCTTCCCTTGTGCCCATGTTGCCCTCTGTCTGGTTACTTCCACTTGTTGTTCAGGCCTCCCCCTTGGGTAGGCCTCCCTGACCCCTGTGCACTGTGCCCCTGTGCAGCCTGTCACATCACCTCACCAGCTGTCACTATGGGTCTGTGGGGCTTTCTCACCAGCCTGATGCTCCTCAGGGGCTGAAAATGATTCTGGTTCACCCATGCTAGGCACAAGGCCTGCCTGGAGTGGGGACCGATGGCTGCATGAACCTGACTCCTCCTGTGGAAGATGTGGGGTGCACAGACCCTCATCAACCTGCTCTGACATTGGTCGCAAACTCTGTCTTGGGGTCCCCATTAGTCCAGCTGTCCGGGCCAGCGTTCCTGCTCTGGGAGCTCTTACATCCTGTCTAACTTGGTGGCACAGCCCTGGACCCTGGACCCTACCTCAAAGTTGATGTGTCCATTGGGGAGGCGGTTGGCACAGCCCTCGTTCAGGAAGTAGATGTCTTTGATGAGCAAGCTGAAGAAGGGAATGACGATCTGGAAGGGACAAGGTGTGGATCAGCCCTTGCCAGCAGCCACCTGCCCCAAGGACCTCACATGCATCAGCGAGAGAGACTTCCTGGGCACAGCTGGCTGGTCTTAGCATTGGCCTTGGGATGCACGGGGTACAGGTTACTTAGTGTGCCCCATGGGGCCAGACTGTTTCCTCCTAGGCCTTGTCAGGTCCCAGTGCTGACTGAGCTCCTACTGTATACGGTGCCATTTGGGTCCATGGTGGGGCTGGGTGGAAGTCCCAATGCTCCTTGAACATTTCTTTCGTCTCCCACTGGGAGGACCGGCGCAGACTGAGCACATGTTTAATCCATATGGAATGGGCATCAACTCCTGTGAAAGTTTGTGGCCTCATTTTTAATACTTATTTACCAATTTGCTATTCTATGTCTTTCCTGATGCTAAAGCTCTGAGCCTGCTGCACTATGGTGAGGCCCAGCGCACAACCTTTTGGTCCCTGAAGGTCAGCCTGCGAATAGGGGGGTCTCTGTGCTTCTCTGTCAGATGTCTTGCTTGTCTCTCCCTGCCCTGTCGACCCCTAGAGAATTGAGTTTACTGCTGACAGCTCAGACACCCAGGGGAACTAGCTGGCTCTACCCTGCTATTGAGGGTTGAACTGTGTCCCCCCTCAAAAGATGTACTGATGTCCTAAACCCTGGTGCCTGTGAATGGGACCTTATCTGGAGATAATCTTTTCAGATAGAATGAAGTTAAGATGAAGTCATACTGGATATGCTGGGTTTTAATCCAGTGATCGGTGTCCTTGTAAAGAGAGGGACATTTGGACACACGCAGGAAAGATGGCCACATGAAGACTGAGACAGAGATAGGAGCGATATGGCCACTGGCCGAGGAAATCCTGAGGCCACTTGAAGCTGCAAGAGGCCAGGAGGACCTTCCCATAGAGACTCTGGAGGCAGTGTGGCCCTGTCCACCCTGATTATGGCCTCCTGCACTGGGAGAGGACACATTTCTGTTCTAAGCTGCCCAGCTGTGTGCTTTGTAACATCAGCCGCAGGGCGCTAACTTACCCTCTCTGCCAGCCCAGCCTATCACCCTTGGAACTGGGCACCAGACACTGACATTTCTGGCTCAGGGAATGCCAAGGTCACCTCCTATGCAAGATGACAGGCGCTTTGAGGCGAGGACCTGGGCTCTGACCACTCTGCATAGCACAGAAGTATGGATGGCTCAACTGGGCAGAGCAGATGAGGAAACTGAGGCCTATGGAGTGGCAGGACTATGGCCGGCTAGTGACCACCAGGGCCAGGACCAGAGCCAGATTTAGCAGGAAGACCAACCGCCTATTTTGCCGGGGACAGAAGGGTTTTCTGGGATGCAGAGCTTTTGGTTCTAAAACTGGGGCATCCCAGGGAACTGGTCACCCTGGAATGATGTAAATTCCACAGCATTTGCTCAGTTCTTCCCTGCACCAGGTGCCAGGGCTTGAGGAACAGTGAAGGTGTGTCAGACACATTCACCTCTGACCTCAGTGTACCAGGAGACAGTCATGGGAACAACTATAGAGTGAAGGAGGCTTTGCTGCCCTTAGGCTCCCAAAGGGCCCTCTGTTTACACCTTTGTCATGGGGCCACCAGTGGTGGGCCTGAATGTTTCACTGAGCAGAGCCGTATGTGCACAAGATAGCGTTTTATGCTCACCACAGTCTAGTGAAGCAGGGCTCTTATTGCCTTACAGAGGAGGAAGCTGAGACCCAGAGAGGGTAAGTAACTCTCAGGAGCTCACACAGCAAGCGGTAAGGAACAGAGGCAGGCCTAGGGCCTAGGTGGCTCAGCCCCAGAACCTCTGCCATTCCTGCTTCCTTACCTAGCCAGTCCATCTCCTCCATGCCCCAACACTGTCGCTGAGTCCCAGGCCTGTGTCGGAGCGCGAGGGCTGAATTGGGTTGGAATGGGAAGAAGCGCTGGGACAGGGAGTGGATTAAGGGCAGTGGGACGCTGAGGACAGACATGACTCCTCAGGGGCCTGGTGCAGGCTTCCTGGAGGCAGGGGGCATTGGAGTTGGTCCTCAGGGCAGTAGCATTTTCCACATACAAGCACTTTTCACCACTTCTGCCTGTCCATGTGGGTCCAGGCCCACCCTCTAGGGCTTTTGTTCTGGCTGGTCTCCCTGCCCCATGGGGTGACACTAAACCCACTGCCCTTGCTTTCTGGAGCTGAGCAGTTCCATCAGAACCCAGCTCAGCCTGGAGGTCACCCAGAGAAGTCTGTGTAGTGTGGGCTGGTGACAAAGACAGGGGCAGGGGAGAAGGCAGGGTAGACAGGGGCCAACCACAGGCAAGAAGACAGCATAGGGTAACTACCGAGACTTCTGAGCCTTAAAGTTTCAGCTGGGGTCACTGGGGGACTGTGAGAGCATCTTGCAACCCTTCCTTCCTTCTTTCATTCCTTCCATCCATCCACCCATTTATCCACCCATCCTCCAGGCTTCTGTCCATTTATAAGGCAGCTTCTATGGGCCCAGCCCATGGTTCATCTCTCTCTGGAAGTTAGAGGAGAATGCAGTGAAACTAAATACACACCTCTGTAAGTCATCTACCTCCAGCACCAGACCTAAATGTGCAGCTGGCAGGGGGCTCTGAGTGCAGAAACAGGAAGTCCTGGTGAGTACACTCTGCCCCTCGGCCTCAGCACAGATGCAAGAGAAACTGCAGAGTGCCGGAGCCATGAATGACACCTCAGACCGAAGGCCACAGCCAACACTATGCATCCCCACCCCACAGTCCAACTCCTGGGCCATAAGCCACTACCCGTGTGACTGCCACACAGCGCCTGTGCTTGGGAACAAGAGGCAGCCCGGTGGTGAGTACAAGCTAGAGTCTAACTCCCAGCTTTGCCACCCACTCGCCATGTGAATGGACAAGTGAGGCCTCCATTCTGAGACTCAGTCTTCTAATCTGGGAAATGGCAGAGCTGAAATCCACCCTGTAGAATAGTCACCAGAATTAAACGGAGGATGGAGGTCCAGTGGCCCTCATGTGATTGGTACTCAGTGAAACGAGGTTCCTACTGCCCTGGTGTCCCAGCTTCCTGGCTCGTCGGGGACAGGCTCACCTGCTCTGGCTTGAGGTCCCACTTCACTGTATGCTGCCCCCTCCTCCTCAGCCCTCCTTGGACCGGAGTTGCTGAAGTGCTCACAGCCCGAACAGGAAGGGCCATGAGTATCTCGCCTGCTCCCCAAACCTACATCTACCCAGTACAATTTCAGTGACTGCGGCTTTCAAGACAGCAGTTTGCTCTATTATGCCTCAAGCTGGCAACAGACCTCCACGCAGGGATCTGATGCCACCAAAGTTCCAAGGAGACCAGACTGAAGGCCCAGCCAGTCTCAGTGTTTCCTGTGCACAGAGACGAACAGTGCTAATTGCCAGCTGGTGACAGGCTCCCAGACAGAGGATAACTGTGATCCCAGGGCCCGCGCATGGCTTCTTGTATCAGAGGCCACTAAGAGAATTTGGAAGAGAAATAAAATTGATCAAGGTCAGTGAAGCCCCCCTCCCCCAATGAAAATGTATAGGAATGGAACCTGTGAAAAGGGCAGTTTTAGTGGGCGAGAAGCTTGGATCAGTCATTGCCAGATTCATCCATGTGATCTGAGGCCACATCAATGAAGGTATTGAGTTTAGATGAAGGAGGTGTAAGATCCTTCATACTTGGGATCACAATTTGATCTGAAAGGGAAGGGACTCTGACAAATGGAGCTGTTCAGGGATCAAAGAAACCCAAGTGGGAGGAGACTGAAGACCGGGGTATACAGGTCAGATCTGGGGCTGCTGACTCAGGAGGAGAGCAGGAGAGGGGCCTGGGTGCTCTGAAAGAGTGGCGGGTAGAAGAGGGAACAGTCTCACTCTGCACGGCCCCCCAGAGAGGACAACCCCAGGGGTTGGCTGCCACTGCAAAAGGAAGACTTCTTATCAGTTAGAGCTGCTTGGGGGCAGGCTGATCTGTTTGATAAGGTGGTGAGTTCCCCCTACTAGAGGCATGCAAGCAAGGAGACGTGGCTGTCTATTACAGATGCTGTAGAAGCGTAGGGTTTGGACCAGGTGACCTTGGAGTTGGCATCCAGGTTCTCTGATATTGCCCACCTGGGCCAAGGTGGTTGAGAGCAGGGAGGACCTACCTTTTCCCGGCTGCTGTGGGCCGTCAGGGAGCGGTGGGCTGCGCCACGTAGGGCTGTCCTGTAGTTGCAGAAATTCCCTGTTGGGTCCATCTGGTGCTGGAAGGAGACATGGATACGGCTGGGCAGCTGTGTCTGCGGACAGCCAGTGTTACCTGGTCACCCAACAACTTTGCTTACCTCGAGGATGAAAAACTTAGCTGTCTTCACTTTGGCCCAGGTCTTCTTCAGCCTGGAGACAGGGCTCATGTTCATGCCAGCTGAAAGAGGGAGGGCCGAGCTGGGGAGGGCTGCTCCAGGCTGCACAGCCCCCCTCACTTCCTCAGGCAGGAGGCCTCTGTGTGGCCCCAGCTGGCCCAGCCCCTCAGGCTGCACCCTGACCAGGGCTAGGGTCTGCAGCAGTCGCAGCTGTCAGGTGGCAGGTAGATGTCATACTGGGGCAGGCCTGGCTTCCACGAGTGCAGGCCGCCAGTCCCAGTGCTCGGCACACTGGACCCACACCATGACCGGGGCCTGCTCGGGGCCCCCTCTCTCCCTTGATCTAGGGACACATGCTAAGCCCTTACTGAGCACCCTGAGGGGGCTGAGCTTGCCTCCCTCGGACCTCTCGGGGAGCCATGGGCCCAGTTGGCACCCAGGCCCTGCTCAGAGGAGCACCCTGGCTTACACCCATGTGCCCAGGCACTCGTCCCGGGCCAGCCACTCACAGACAATGGCCATGAGGGAGTTGAAGTTGCCGATGTTGAAGCACTCGCGGGCCACGTCGACGAAGAACTCGATCACCTGGGCCCTCCGCTTCTTCTTGGCCGGCTGGGGACAGGACACCTGAGCCTCAGCCATGATGGGTCCTTGCCCTGCTCTGACCACACACCCTGCTCACCTGGCCACTCCCTCTTAACGGCTGAGATGTGTGATGTGAGCAGTCTGCAGCCCATGGGCTTGGGGACTCCCACACATCCTGGGCAGAGCCAGCGTAGAGCTCACCTCTGGGGAGGACTCTGGGTGGGAGGGCATGAGGTCACCTGCCCAGCTCCAGCACCCCCTCTGGAAGCAGAAAGCATGGCTCTCTCGCTTTCCCCCCAGCACCAAGCTTGCAGTCCCCACTTGGGGCCGCAAGCCAACCCCGGCTCGGATGGGCTGAGTTCAGGCTTCGCTCAGGCAAACCCCATGCCAGCTGCCAGGCCACCAATGTCAACGTACGGAGCAGCAGGGCCCCAGGCCCTAGGCCGTGCTCCTTCCGCAAAGATAGCGCTGACCTGCCTCCCACAAGTGCAGTGCTAGTCTTATCGCCACTGAGAAGCATGCTGTGGTGTCTGCGGAGAAGTGCCGCTTCACCCCCCTTCAGAGAGCTGCCTGCCTTGGGTACTGCCCTGTCCTTCTCAGGGCAGTGCAGTGACAGTGACGGTGACCAAGCAAGGTGGAGATGTGGGCTCAAAAACAGGAAACACTCTCATAGGCGGAGGCATCGCAGGTCAGCTTCTCCTTCTGACCAGGCCCGTCTCTTCCCCTTTTTCTGTCACAGGTGTGCACCCCCAGAACCACCTCGCACCCAGGCTCTGTAGCAATGTCTGCTTTTGGAGAGCCCAACCTGGCACATGTGCTGCCTCTAGTCTTTTCCTGAGACAAGTGGCCCCTGGGTTTCACCCGATGATGGGGAGTAGGTTCAGGGAAGGGTCCCTTTGTTGTAAGAGAGAGAAGAAGGTGGGCTGGTCTGGCTGGTGGGACTGTGTCTCGATGACAAGGTCAGCCTCGTCAGGTCTTCCTACTTCCTACTTCCCAGGAGAAGCTGGAGACCTGGGCTTTGAATGTGCGATCTCTCAATTCTTAAAGGTTGGGTGATATCTATCTCTCAGTTGCAAGTGAGCCAAACAAAATGGGGCTGCAGGCCAGTCCCCCTAAGGTAGACAGGCACAGATGGAGGAAGCAGAGGCCGCCCCTCACTCCTTCAGCCAGCAGTCTCAGAGGCCTGTGGATCCATGCCAGGCTCTACTCAGAGGGAAAATGTCACCGCAGGCCAGCCAGGTGACACCTGGTGTCCCAGAGGGGTGCCCAATCTGGCCTTGGGCTTGGAGACAGATGGGTGCAAGAAGCCCATTCGCTTCCCTCCCAGGTGGGCTCGTCCCAACCCCCGCCTGCCTTTGGCCATGCCAGGCCATGCCCCCCTGGTTTTCCACACACCATGCAGATCTCAGTCGCTACAAGGTAGCATAATCTGTTGAACCATTTCACGTAAGCTTCCAGGTTCTTCGTCTTGTCACTGAAACAGGGCTAGAAAAGATGCAAGGACAACACTCAGTCTTTTTGTCAATAATTTTTGGAACATGAAGTCAGTTCATAATCATTACAGATAATCTGAATAATGCCAAACTCCAAAATCATCCACAGATAGCAATGATTTGATGTGTATCCTTCTAGTATTTTTTCCATACACTTAGAGATATAATTTAATATGATATTTATTAATACGATATATAATTGTTGATCCTCATTATTCACCGATCTTGTATTTGCAAATCTATCTACTCCCTCAAAATTTATTTGTAACCTCCCAAATCATACTTGCATCACTTTTGCTGTCATTTATATGTGCAGAGTGGCAAAAAATTTGAGTCACCCAACGTGTGCTAAGGTTAAGCTAAGTGATGCTCTGCCTTCTTGCTTCAGCTCTCATACTGCAAACAAGTGTCCTTTCTGTGGTCTATT
Source organism: Pteropus medius (assembly GCF_902729225.1). Lineage (NCBI taxonomy): Eukaryota > Metazoa > Chordata > Mammalia > Chiroptera > Pteropodidae > Pteropus > Pteropus medius. The sequence goes on along the minus strand of NW_024348533.1, from coordinate 5,188,994 downwards.
TAATGTGGTGGTGATTTCACTGCTTAAAGTGGCCCCTGAGCACAGTGCTGTCTAGTGTCCCTAAGCACAGGAAGGCTGTGGTGCCCTCGTGGAGAAAATATACGTTAGATAAGCTTTGTTCAGACATGAGTCATAGTGCTGTTGACTATGAGTTCAGTGTTATTGAATGAACAGTATATATTAAATAAAATTTCTTTAAACCAAAACACACATAAAACAAGGCTGTGTGTTGATTGATTGATGAAAATGTGATGACAATGTGATGAGAGGCTTGCAAGGAAACTCACCTTGTATTTCCCTTAGGAGCAGTGGCATTTGTTAATCAGTGTTCATGACTTTATGGGATATAACTACTTTGAATAATGAGAATCGACTGTATGTATGTATGTATCTATCTATCTATAACTATATATATTTCCATATTTTTCCATGTGAACTTTTCATGTGCCATATAATATCCTTTAGAAATAAATTTTTAAAACTGATGTCAAACATTCCACTATATAAATATACCACAATTTCAAAAATTAAACTTAAGTTAACTTAAATATACATATTAAAATTGCCAGGGCTTTCAATAAACACAGAGGGAAGATGAAATGGAGGATCTATCCAAAAGAAGTAAAGAAAGGAGGAAAAAAGAAATAGGAAAGGTAAGGAAGACCATGGAAAGGTATAACAGAAGACAGTAAAAACAAATCTGTATACATCAGTAATTACAACCATTGTAGTTAAAAAACTCAGCTACTTGCTATTTTCAAGAGACATACTCTAAACCCAAGGAGATAAGTAAAAGAAAAAAAAAGAAAAAGAAAAAAGCATATGATAAACATCACATTGCTATATTAATATTAGCCAAAATAGACTTTCAGCTTAAAAAAGAGACTCAAAGACAAAAAGCATGAGAAAAGATTAAAGTTATTGAGAAGATGTCACATAGAAAATTGTTTGCACCTAACAACATAGCTTCAAAATATGGTGGCAAAAATATCAGGAAGGAAAAGTTCTATGGATGTTAAAAAATTAAAAACTTAAATAGAGAATATTGTGAATAACTTTTTGTCTATAAATGTGAAAACTCAGGAGGAAAGGTCAAATTCCTGGAAAAATATAAATTATAAAACAGAGTAAAGAAGAAATAGAAACCTAAATAGTCTTGCAACTACTAAAACAACAGCAAACAAACAAACAGTATATATATCGAATCAGTATGTAAACATTTTCTCTGTAAAAGGAAATATCAAGCTCAGATGGTTTCATTTGCAAATTCTATCAAACATTCCAGGAATAGGTGATTTCGGTGTTCCACACAGAACAGAGAATGGAGAGAGACTAGACAAGAAAAGTGACAGAAAGGAAAATTATGGTAAGAAATACAATAGAGAAAATGCCATATGTAGGGTATGCATAAGGCACCCACGGAAAAAATTTAACAAAACTTGTTTAAGACTTTTATGGAGAAAACTATAAGAACTTAGAAAGATATTATAGAGTAGACCTAAGTAAATGGAGGGACGAACTGTTTGTATAGGTTGGAAGAGTCAATATCATGAAGATGTAAATCCTTCCCCAATTGATCCATATTTAATACATTCTAACGAAATCTCAATAGGACTTTTCATTGAATTTGAAAAGTGATTCTAAATTTAAATGAAAAAACAAAGGGCCAAGAAGAGCCAAGGCCCCCCTAAAGAGGAACCTGGGGGATCTACTCAACCAGTCAAGACCTATCATACAACTGCAATAATGAAGACAACGTATATCGATACTGAGACAGAAAAATGGCCCATGGAGCAGAACAGACAGTCCAAGAACAGATCCATACACAGAGAAACCTAACATACAACAGCAACAAAACTGCCAGGGAATGTGGATGGACAAGGGAAGACATAAACAATAGTGCAGAAACAATTGCTATTTGCATGGAAAAAAATGAAAATGGACCCCCACCTTCAGCCAAATCTACAAGATGAATTGCTGATTAAAGACTTAAATGTGAAAGATAAAACTCTAAAACTTCTAGAGGAAAACAGAAAATTATCTTTATGACCTGGGGAAGGAATAGGGGGAGATTTCTTAACTACCACCACTACCAAAAACAAAAAAACAAACAAAATAAAACAAAACAAAACCATGAAGGGAAAGTTTAGTAAATTTGACTTGGTTAAAATTAAGAATACACACCCATCAAAAGACATAATAATGAGAATAAAAGCAAAGGCACCTACCAGGAGAGTAAAATTTGCAGTACTTCTGACACATAAAGGATAATTATCTAGTACATATTTTTTTTAAAAAAAACAAACCACAAAACTTTTAAAAATTCTTAAGGAAAAGACAAATCACTAATAGAAAACTGGATGCAAGTTAGGGACAGGCATTTCACAGAAAACAAGAATGTCCCAAACCCATGAAAAGATGCTCCATTTAACAGTCTGACAAAAACAAAGTAGTCTGACAATTTCAAGTATCAGTGAGGATTCATAGCAAGAAAAACCCCCCACTGGGGACAGCCTCACCTGATATTGCCTGGTAAGGCTGATCATGTGCCTACTCTGTGACAGATGCAGTAATCCCTCTCCCAGGTATATCCTAGAGCAACAATTCTTAGAGTGTTGTCTGTGGACTCCTGGGTGTCCACAAGGGCAAAACTATTTTCATATTTATACAATGGTATGCCTTTTCACTGTGTTGACATTGCAGCGATGTGTAAAAGAATGGAGGGAAAAATTTCTGCCACCTTAGCCCAGATGGAGGTAGAGGCACCAAATCAGTGTGGTGGCATCATGCTCCTCACCATCACACACACAGGGAAAGAAAAAGAGCGAGTGTGACTTAAGAAGGTCCTCAAGGAGGAAAACATTTTTCCATTTTATTAAATTTTGATCCTCAAGTCTTTGTCATAGTCTCTCTGACGAAATGGGAGTGTACACAGCTGCTTCCACTTCATGCAGAGGTCTGAGGCTGGTCTTGAGAAAGAGCACTGTGTGACTGATTGGCGAGCCAGCTACTTTTCTCAGGGAACGCCATTTTTACTTGACAGAGGGACTGACCCACTATGGCTATTCAGACTTCAGTATTTGGCTGATATTGTCTTGGAAATGAACAAAATGAGACTGTCACTTTAAGAACAGTCGATAGTATTTGTTGCCAATGTTAAAATTCAAGTTTTCAGGAAAAATTGGGAACTTGTAAAACATGTTGTGCACCTCTGGCAGATTGGCAGCTTCCCAATACTCAAGGATTTTTTTTTTTTTTAAATGAGACTACTAAGTGATATTCATGAATGTGATTTTAAAATATTGTATAACAAAACGTGCCAACATGTGGAAGATCTCCTTGATTCAGTGAACCCATATTTTCCAAATGACCAATGTATGATGTTACAAAATCATGCATGGGCAAAGAAGAGCTATTCAAGATGCAAGAGGGACGAATGGATTTCCATGTAATAGAGTCCAGAAAGTCCATTGATATATTTTCATATTGCTAATTGCAATTAATCTTTAACAACTACCACTTACTGACTTGTAGTGTAGTATCAAAGAAGATTTACAATGATCTGAAATGGCTGTAAAATGTACTTCCCTTTTCCGACTACATATTTATGTCAGGTTGGAGTTTCCACGGATAATGTATGTCAAGAGATTGAATGTAGAAGCAGATAAGAGAATCCAGCTGCCTTCTAAGTCAGTCATTTGAGAGATCTGTGAAAATACTGTAAGACAATGTCACCTTTTTATTTTGGAAAAACAGTAATTTTTTATTTTGGAAAAATAAAAAAATAATTTTTTATCTTGGAAAATTCAGTTATTTTTCACAAAATATGTTACGTATGTCAACCTATAATGGCTTCTTTCTGTTACTTTTGAATAAATAACTATGTTATCAGTTTTAATGGCTAACATAATAAATATTGGAAGATAAAATCGACATAACCAAAAGTTCTTTGGAATCCTCCATAATTTTTAATAGTGAAAAGGTATCCTGAAAGCAAAACACTTGAGAACTGATGCCCTAGAAATATTTGCACCCACGTACACTAGGAAACGTGTAACAATGTTCATAGCAGCAAAATCTACAATAGCAAGAGGCTGGGCGCTGCACACATGCTCATGCTCATATAGAGCAGAGTGGGTGAATAACTATCACGTGGAATTTTGATGTATTTCACAATAAAAAAGTAATACTTGGAAGTGGCCCAAACCTCCAACAAAACAAAAGAGAGAAACAAACAACCCACTAAGAGTGGCAAAGTCTGCTTCCTGCTCCTGCCCCAGCTCCTGTCCCGCCCTGCTGAGCGCCGTGGAGTAACCAGGATTCCCAGAGACTGTCTATGTAGCCTTGCCTGGGCAATCAGGAATGTATCATGCACCCTCCTTCGTGTTGTTATTACGAATGGCCACATACTTTTTGGCCACTGCTCTTCACTCTACTTCCTTCTCTCGACAATGGATCTTGGCGCTTATTCCATACTTAAACAGTCCCTCTTATTCTTTTTAATAGTTGCATAACATTCTCCGTGTGTGAATGTAATATAATTTTTAATCTGGTTCTCAGGCTTTGGATATAAGGAACCCTGTTTATTCCAAATGTTTTGTGTATACATGTTGGTGTACACGGGTGTGTATATTTGTAGGATAAACTATTAGGTGAAGAAAGTTGGGGTACAGAGAGTACATTTGAGTGTTGATGTTCTTGCCACGCTGCCTTCCAAAGTGGCTGTGCCAATTTCGCCTTCTACCGTCCATATATGAGAGCGTCTCTTTCCCTACTAAACATACAAAGTTTAATCTTTGCTAATCTGAGGGGTGAAAATGCAATCGCATCTTTAGTTTGCACTGCTTTCATTAGGTGCAGGGCAGAAGACACGTTTCTGGTTCTGATTAGCATTTGACTTCGTTGAGAAGCACCAGGCACCATGCTGGTTGGGCTCTGAGAGAGGAGGGATGGGCTTTGAAATCCGTGTGTGGAAGACGTCCTGAGCGCGTGGCCCAGGAGTCCCTCCACCCTCAGAGGGACGAGAGCGCCTTGACCTTCCCTGGGCCGCGCGCACCAGCCAGCGCTTCCCCGAGTGACCGCTGGAGGGCACCGGCGCCCACCGAAATGCATCCGGAGAGCACACCGGGTTCCTGAGCAGCCGGAGGCGCCCTCTACCCTCCTCCCCACCGAGGGCTTCAGCTCCCCGCTTGCACCTTCGACCTTGTTAGGTGTGTGACCCAACCAGGAACGTCTGCTCTCCCATGCTTCCCCCGGACTCGGGGATGTCACGGTCTAAGGCCCTCTGGCTGGAGGCATGGGCTGAGTGGGCATGGCCCTTCCAAGCCCATAGCCTGCCCTGGGCCCCTGGGAAGCTGGCTGAGATGATGCTGGTGCGTGGGGGGTCCCCCAGAGGGACCAGTGGTCGCTGCAGGGACAGCCCGTCCAAGGGACTTATACCTTTGTGCTGGCCAGAGGGTCCTTGTTCACAAAAGCCTGGACAAACTCCTCTGGCCCGATGTGTCTCAGGCGTTCCTGCGTAGGAAGGGAGAGGAGGAATCAGAAACCGGAAGTTATGGGGGCCTGGCATAGTGCTCCTGCAGGCTCCCTGCCTCCTGGGCCACCCCCAGAGGGTCTCTGGGCACCTGCCCTTCTCACTGGGGCTCTGCAACCCTGTTCCGGGTTGTCACAGAGCTCAGCACCATCTCTGAAAGAGGCAGTCCCTCCTTTCCCACATTCAGGGGCTGCCTCAGTTCATGGGGAGGAGCGGGGAGGGAGCGGGTGTAGGAGCAATGTCCCCATAGAAAGTGCTTGTGGGGTGATACCCAGGAAATGGGGCTGGAAATTGGGTAATTGATGACCCATTCTCACCAGGGGAGGCCTGGTGGCTAAGACCATGGGGTCTGGGTCAGAATCAAATCCTGGTTCTGTCTCTTCTGCTGTGTCTGGCATGTCACTTAAACTCTCCAGGCCTTAGTTTCCTCATTTGTGAAAAGAGAATAATAATAGCATCTACCTGGCAGGGTGGTGGGAAAGTGAATGAGACAGTGTCTGTAAGCATTGAGTATAGTGCCTGGAAGACAGCAAGGGACCTATAAATGGTGGAGGTTCAGCAGGATAGAAACCCACACCCCAACCTCCTCTCTCTGGGGTGCCCCCTTGGCCTCTGCTTCTACCAGGAACCCAACATGCTGGATGCTGGGCCTGGGGATTCCCTTCATAAGCAGGAAGGCCTGTCTGGCCAGAAAGCTAGGGCCATCGGTACAATGTGCTTGTGTGAGTCCCGGATAGGGAAACTGAGGCATTAGTGAGAGGATCATACAGTAGGCGGTGTCAGAGCCAGGATTTGAACCCAGTTCCTCTGTCCCAGGCCTGGACTCTCATGCTGGCCAGTGGTCAAAGCTGGGCAGGGTTAGCACCTCCAGGCCTCCCCTTCTTGCCCCCGGAGTGGCAAGAGAATACTCCAGAGCCAGGTCACTCTGGAGAGGCCTGGCTGGCCCTGCTGTGCTGGGCTCAAACTCTGGGTTATGCTGAGGCGGGCTAGGGTCCAGATGTAGGTGGAGGGGTGGCCAGCAGTTCTCAGATGTTCCTGGCCTTGGGTCCAGGCAGAGCGTGGCATGGGCCCGCTTACCAGCTCCACGTGGGTCAGCTGCTGAGCCAGTGTGTAGGGGTCGCTGCAGACACCAAGGAGCTCCCTGTGGATGGAGGCTGGTGGCTTGGTCCTGTAGGAGATGGGCTTGTCGGCACCCAGCAGGCTTTCTGGCCCCTGACCCAGAGCTGCCAGCTTCTGGTGCAGAGCCTGCAGGAGCTGGTGCATCCTCCTTCTGTATGCCTGCAGGGGTGAAGAGAGGGCACTCATACCTGAACACCCATCTCTGCCTTTCTGACGGTTAAGGTGGAAGGGCCGTAGGTTGGCAGGGATGGGCTATTCCTAGGTGTGCCTACACCTGCTTCATCCTGAAGCAGGACCCAATCCAGGGCAGGTTGAGGTTGGGACCACAGCCAAGACCAGCTGAGGAGAAGTCTGCAGGGTTACCATGGGAGCTGAGAAGAGCACACATCCAGGGGGCGATGGAGATCCAAAGCTACCCCAGCTGTCAGGGCAGTGGGGTAGGTGGGCTTGGCAGTGCCAGGGAGCAGAGGATGGGAGGGAGCAGGGAGGTGTGGAACAGGCCCTGCTCCGGGCTTGGTCTTCAGAGCCGGGCTGGCTCTAGGCACTCAATGGGCACTCAACAACCACTTACTGTGCCAGTGGAGTCCCTCACCATGCAGCTCAGGTGGGTGCGTTGCTCTTTGGGCCACCCTGGACTGGGTACAGGGACAAAAGGCCATGATTCTGCCCTCGAGGGGCTCCCACCCTCCTCCTCAAGGGGAAACTGATAGTTTTCCCCTCAGAGACCTCTCTTCAAGAAGGCTCCACTGGACTAGCTGGGTTGGCTAAGTGAGATGCCCACACATTCCAGGGCTTTGGTCGGTAACCCACAGAACGAGCCCTTGAGCTTGTTAGTGAATGCCGCCCAGAGGTGGCCTCTGTCCCCCATGAGCCGAGGAGCTGAGAGGGAGTGGTGCTGGGCCCCAGGGCCTGGTCTCTGGGCAACACTGAGGTGTCAGCGGGCCCCAGGGCCTGGTCTCTGGGCAACACTGAGGTGTCAGCGGGCACACCTGGCGGGCCGGGCTCCAGAGGCCTGAGAGGTAATGGCGGTGAATTGTTGGCGGTGAATTGTCAGCGGTGAATTGTTGGCAGTGAATTGTCAGCACTGCCAGGGAATTTCAGAGCAAGTGTGTTTTTATCATATGCTCTTTTGACACACACAGAAACCCAGCAGCATCTTGCAGGTGGGGTGTCTGGCTTGCTGGACCTATGTGCTGGGGTCATGGATGGCTCCTCAGGTCTCTCACGGGATTCCAGGTGGCTATTGAGGTCCCACATTGTTGGTGCTCAAAGCGCTGGTGACGTAGATGGCATCCACCAGCCTCGGATGGAAGTGCTGCTCTGTGAAGTAGCCACAGGTGCCTGTGGCAGAGCCCTCTGGACACAGGGACTGGGACAAGAGGCTGCCTAATCTGAACCTGAACCCCAGAGCTGTGGGGGCAGACCCAGAAGGCATCTGCTGGTTAGCTGGGCAGTGTGTGGGTAAACTGAAATCCTACTCTACTCTGCTCTCTGTTACTGTAGAAGGAACAGCCCCTCTCAGTTCTGTCGTCTCCAAAAGTGTGGTCAGCACGCTACCTGCTAGGTCTTCGTTTGAGTGCCAGGAAGATGGTGAGTTGGGTCCAGCCACAGCCAGCCCTGGGCGACACCTGTCACCTGTGAGCCCTGACACCTCCACTGGCCACCATCTCTCTACTTTACCCAGTTAGTCATCTGGGGCAGCTGCACTGCTGTCAAGTTCCTTCACTCCCACTTATCCCTCCACCGCCCCATCTGGCTCCACTCCTTTCAGCCAGAGGACTGACTCTCACTGTCACCTCAGGACCCAACATGAAAGCCAGGGGCCACTTCTCAGGCTGCATCTGCCTTGGCCATGTTGCCTTGCAGCTTGTCTGTCGGCACCATGGCTGGAGGCTGGGGTTCTTCCCATCTCCCTCTGTCCTCTCTTCCCCTTGCTCTGCGCTTCAGTGCTGGGGATGCTGCTTCACATCCAGAGTGTCGTTTGGTATGTGTGTATTTACATGTGCAGCTTCTCCTCTGATCGCTAGAGCCACATGGCCAAAGGGCTCCTTCAGTCCGACATATGTAAGTGGAAGTCATGCTGTCCTCCCCCCAGAGCTGCCACCTCTGCCTGCTACCCTGCCTCAGTGGACAGAGTGCTGGCCAGGTATGTGGGCCTGGGGTCACCCTCCAGAGCGCTCTCCCTCATGCCCCTCCAGTCATCCACCATGGTCTCTGTTGTCCAGTCGTGGCAATTTCCCTGGTGGCTGCAGTGGCCTCCTCAGTGGGCCTCCTGCACCCATGCAGGCCTCTCCCCACTCCATTCCACTGCCAGCGGTCTTTTTGAACTGCACATCTGACCCCTGCACCCTCTTCCTTAAAATGCCCCCGACTTGCACAAAGACCAAAGCCCTGTGCGGCTTGGAGTCCCTGAGGTCAGCTCTAGCCTCGCTTGATGGCCTCCATGTGGCCTTGCTCCCCTTGCCTCTGCTCCAAACACAGGCCACTCCTTTTTCTCTTTGGCCTCTTCCCCACCCCTACCCCGTGCCCCAGGCAGGGTCTGTGCAGCCTTCTACTTCTTGGCATGTCCTCATCCTCTGGCCATGGGGCATTGGTGCCCTTCCTTTATAGCCCTGCCCACCCACTCAAGGACTGTCCTCTCCCCTGTCCCTCCTCTCATTACATTGCCAGCTCTCGCAAGCCACACCGGCCACGTTGCTCAGCCCCAGCATGAAGGGCAGTGCCTGGCTCTTGGGAGAGGCCCGCACATATTAGCTGATAGTTGGACGTGGCCTGTCAGCCCCTCCTGGGTGGACTGTGGAGCCCTCCTGAAGTCAAAGATGCAGCAGGCCTGTGCCTAAGATTTAATAGACCACATCCTTACCCGATTTAAAAATGTGCAAATAATTTAGCAGGAATTGTTTCTATTGAACCAGTTTTCACTCCAAGTAATGATCATTTCCTGTGTGCTAATTCACTGAGATTTCTTCCAGTGGCGTTATCCTCAAGCTTATTGGTTGCTTCTTTCCTAAATCTTCTGCTCCCCCTCTGAATGCAGGGACAGGATTTGCCCTTCTTGTTGACCTCCTTTCAATTTCTCATTGATTTCTACACGCTGTGGGTAGAGGCTGGGAGATCTCCGCAGTATACCTGGGCCATCTCCGTGATACACCTGGGCCCACGCAGAGACCCACACTGAGAATGTCAGGTGTTCCCTGTCCCTGGCAGGAGCCCAGGCTGTGCTGGGCAGGGTGCTGCATTGCCTACGGCTTGTGGCTTGCCTGCCGGCCTGGGAGGATGAGGTCTTTCTTCTCCATCCATGTCCACGAACCGCCTGCTGCACACACACAGCTGAGTTCAAGGGCAGAGGTCATTTGTGGGTGTGGCTGTGGCTCCCCAGGTGCCTTCATGTTATCTCAGACTGGGCTTTTCATGCTTAGAGCCCTTATCTCTGGCTGGGCAGGGGGCCTCTGTTTTCTGAAGTTCTTGAAACTCCCCTGAGCCAGCCCAGGGGGATCAACCCTGCCCCTGCTACCCCCTACCCCAGGCAAGAGCTCTACACACTCTGCCCAGTTTGGTCTCAATGTCAGCTTTCTGCCATCTGTGCCCTTGGGGGAGCAGTCACAGGCAGTGGGGTTAGTCCAACAGACAGTGCTGTGAGCTGGCGGGAAAGCAAGGTCAGTCCCCCAGAGGGCTGCCCTTCACATCTTCCTCCTCTGCCCATGCCCAATGGGTGTGGCCAGGGCACTGCTGTCTCCTGTCCTGTCTCTCTTACCTGGGCTTCGACCTCTGGGCCTACCCTGGGCTCCCCCAGCCTCCCTCACCTTCAGCACTGGTCTCCCTGAGCTAAAACTGTGGAGTCCAATCTACTGGGAGCCCCTCCAAGGCCCGGCTGGCCATGACACACTCCTGGGTCCCTTAGGAAGGCATCCTTGGGAATCCCCAAAGCCCAGAGCAGGGTGATGGGAAGGCTTCTGTGGGAATTCCCAGAGCCCACAGTCATGGCAAATGGCCTTCCCAGCTCCTCTCCAGCCTTTTCTTCCCAGCTGCTGAGAGGCGGCAGGGAGTACACTGAGGATGAGGCTCCCTGGAAAGGGGGCAGGAAGAAAGAGAAAGATGTCGCCTTTCAGTGCTGCTCTGATGGGAAGCCCCACTGGCCTTGGCCTTGTGTGGTCTCCTCCATGTGCCTGGGCCCTTTGTTCTCCTCACAATCCTATGGGGGAGTGCTTATCACCCTCCCTCTTACAGAAGACATTGAATGCTCAGAGAGATTAAGTAACTCGCCCAAAGATGCGCAGCTCTGAAAACGCTGAAAACACTCGTGTTTGTCTCACTGCCTTGTGCAGGGCACTTGATGTCATTTGATTCGACCCCTGTGTTAGAAACCTTCTACAAAATAATGCTGAAATAACTCGGGAGCAAAAAATATAATGTCTTTGATCTGTTTAAAAATAATTTGGCAGGGGGAGTGCGTAAGAGAATAGAAGAAACAAGTTTGGGGAAATGTCGATAATTGTTGAAGCGAGGTGCTGGGTCCACAGGAGTTCATGATTACTATTCTTTGTTTATGTATGTTTGAAATGTCCCATAATAAAAGTTCCATAAATAAAAATAATCCCCATGTGCCTAAATTTTGGAAAGAATTTGTTCATCATCAGAGGTCACATTTACTGAATGCTGAAATAACAGCACCAGTGACTTCAGGGACTCTGCTTCGATGCTGTGTGATGGGGACAGTTATTATCTCTGTTTATGGATGAAGCAGCTGAAGCTCAGAGAGGGGCAGCACCTTGCCCAAGGTCACACAGCTGTGGTTCCCGAGTCTGGGTTCAAGTGGTCTGATCCAGATCTCTCCCTGAGTCCTAAGGGCCTTTCCTCATCAAGGAAGGAGCAGGGCTCACCTTCTCCCTTCTGAGAGAGCCCCTGCCTATAGCCACAGACTGCCTGCAGCATCTGGCGGACGGGAGCCAGAGCCTAGAAGACCTCCCATCGAAGGGGGGGCTTTCTGTGGAAGGATAACTTGGGGATCATGAAGACACTTGGGGGGCCCCTGGCCTGGACCTCGGTGGGGTGAGCGGCCAGAGAACCCTGTTTCCAGCTCACACATTTAATTGGATCCCAAGACAAGAGATGAAAAATGTCCTGAATGAAGACGTTTTTGCTCCCAAAATCCCAACTTGGTAGATGACTGCTCTCAAAAGCCCAATCATAGGTCTCAGTTGTATCTTATTTTCATCTACTAGATGGTTAGAAAAGATTTCTCATCACAGCCCTGACAGGTTCTCAGGGGGTCAGTGAGGAGACACTGTTTCTCAAGGAAACCAGCCCAGGATTTACACCTACTCCCCCACCCCCAATGCAGCCAGAAGGCCAGGGTCTGCCTCTGAAATGTCTATGCCAATGGCAGAAGTGGGCCTAATAAGGGTTGATAATCCTGTCTTGTCAAAGGCTGAGACCTCACCACTGCTGAAGGCCTCCTGGCCAGGGGGAGGGGTGAGGGGAAGAGGGGAGGAATAAGAAGCAGGTGACTGGGTTCTCATCCCCCTACATACCTTCTACTCCATCCATCCATCCATCCATCCATCATCCATCCATCCATCCATCAATCCATCCTCCATCTTGTCCTTCCATCTTCCATCCCATCTATCCCTTCCATCCTTCCCATCCTTCATCATCCTTCATCCTTCCATCTATCAATCCATCCACTCACCCACCCGCCCATCCATCCCAAATCAATCCGTCAAATTCCGTCAAATCCTCCTTCCGTCATTCCGTCCGTCCATCCATCCATCGTCCTTGCCCATCTCTTCTTACTGTGGTTTTTTGTTTATGCCCCGGTCATTAAGGCACTCTCTATCTCTTCTCCTCCTCCTGACGACATTTACCTTCACCCCACTGCCGTTCGTCATCCGATCATCTATTCGTTTCTTATTCATCCATCTACTCCCCACCCACTCACCATCCCCCACACCCATCACACCTACCCACCCTCCCACCTCCATCCTATTCATCCACCCACCCACCTATCCATCAATCTTCCCACATCCACTCACCCCATTAATCCACCTGCCTATCTAACTACCCAAACATCTGTCTTCCCTCCTGCATCCATCCATCAAAGTAGCCAACTATGTATCCAGCCAGTCAGCCAGCATCTCCTCCTCGTGCTTCTATCCTCCCCTCCTGATCCATCCAATTATCGATCATCCCTGGCCCTATTCTCTGCCTCATCCTAACCAAGCGTCAGGACCCCCAGATGGACCAGGGGGTGCAGAAGAGGAGGAGATGACCCTCATCTCACCAGGATCTCAGAACAGCTAAGTTACTTGTCTGCTGTGTGAAGTGTCCCCAGGGCGGGGACACCCTCTCTGAGCCTCAGTTAGGCTTTGGGCTTTATGGCTTCCTATTGCTCAGCCTCCCTTAGCAGTTTTCCTTTGCTTCATACAGCTGGCTCTGCCATGTCCAGACCCACTTTGGGGCACATCACTAGCTACCAGCTTGCCATGGACAGTCTCCTTCCAGGGCAACTGACAAGCGCTACCCCTAATGTTCTCTTCCAGAAACAGCAACATCAGTTCTGGCCAAAAAGTCATTCTGCAGATACTGATAAACCTGCCCCTTCTAAATGTACCAGGAGGCCCCGTCCCCTTTGCGGAACCCTTCTTTGTAGTCTCAGCATAATCCTGGGGGGGGTTTTGTCTTCCTGCCACCCATAAGAAAAGTGAGGCTTAGAGACCTTTAAGTGCCTTCCCCAGAGTAACAGCTGGGAAAGCTGGGCAGGGTGTGGGGCGCAGAGGCACCTGATGCCTGGGACATGGGCTGCCTCCCAAGACGCCGGAAGTGTAAGGGCTGTGTTTACCCTGGTTTGTGATTTGAGCCACAGGGAGACCTACTCTCCTCCTCTGCCCCTACCCTGCAGGATTTACAATTTCGCCCCAGAGGCTCAGAGGACCCCAGGAGAATCTGCCCAGACAGTGTGTGGCTGTTATTCCCACCATTGCTGTTAGTTTGGTTAGCCCTGCAGAGCCCTTTGCATCCCTGACTGGCAGGTCCTTGTCCAAGGGCACTGACTGCCAGCCCAGCCCCTGTATGGTACAGGGGGAGGAGGGGGAGGCCTCTGTGCCACAAGGCCAGGAGGGCCCTGGCAGGCTGGCCTAATGGGTCATAGACAAATGGCCTAAACATGCAACCACAAGAGCCCATGAGTGGGTCTTCCCTGGCTTGCCATCTGATCCCATCGATGAGAGTAGGCAGGAGAGAAGACAAGAGACCAGTCCTGGAGCCAGTGGCCTGGTTTCCCAGCTGGCTCTGTAGTGCCTGATTTCCTGACAGGGCAGAAAGGGGCAGATGGTAGAGGAGCTACAGTGAGCAGCTGGGGAGACATGGGCCCTGAGGTGGGCTCTGTATCAAGTTCAGGTCCCCGGTGTCAGAGTGTAGGCAGGGTGAAGGACTCTTTGGCTCTCCTACCTCGTCACAGGGGGCGATGCGGCCCACCACGTCCTTCACGTGCCCAATTGTCGACTCTTCCTGGAAGTCCTGCGGGAAGGTCTCTGTCCACTCGGCCAACAACTGGAGCAGTTTGGGGCCAAACTTCCGGACCTGGGCCTGCAAGGCAAGACGAGGGGCCCACATTGAGTGAGGGGTCCTGGGGCCGCATCAGTCACTGCCTCAGTCACTGCCTCTTTGCCGAGTCTGGGCTGCCTGGGCAGCAGCAATGGGAGCCAAGGGGGATGGGACAATGCCTTCCCTATGCTAGGTGCCCAGAGTGGCACATGGAGATGGGGGCTGACCACAGAGAAGCGGAGGGGGACAGACACATTTGGGGCTGAGTCATCTTCTGTTTTTGCCTGCTGGGTAGTCTATCACCCTTTCTGTGGTGACACATCTCAGCCTTTGGGGTCTCCCTGTCCTGCATTCCCAGCCCAGGGCTCCAGGACCAGGACCATATCTGTGCCGGCCAAACAGAGCACGGTACAGCCCTTTTATGCACAGTGATTGGCTCACAGTCATGTGGCCTAGGCTAAGCCAATGAGATCTGGATTTTTACTGGCTTCAGTTTTTCCACCGGCTTGGGAAGGATAGACTGTGAGCCTGGAGCAGCAGAGGCCACCTGTGACCATGCAGGCGAATGTGCCCTAGTGAGAGTGAAGCTGACCCAGGAGAAAAGAGAGCAGAAGGTCGGAGGGAGAAAGACCATGTTTTAATGAGGTTATTTGAGTCCCTGGAGCCAGTGGTACTTGAGGCTTGGCAGTGACTCACATGAGCTGGTAAAATCTCTTTGCCTTAAGCCAGTCGTAGTTGGGTTTCTATTACTATAGTAGTAAAGCCCCACAGACACATGTGTAAATAGCCACAGCCTGAAGCATCTGGCCTTGGGAAGGCTGGGCCACAGAGGAGGGAAGGGTGGACTAGAATGTGCTGGGGGCAGGAACCCCAGCAGATGCTGTAGCGCCATCCCAGATGGCAGGGGTCCTGTGGATAGGACTATGGGGGAGTAGGTTTGGGCTTCTGCAAGCTCAAGAGCTCCCATAGGCACTGGAAAACAGCCCCCCTTGTTTAGATATTCCATCTGTCCTTTCTGGCTCTGGGCCTCAGACAAGTCAGAAACCTCCTGTGGGCTCCTTATCAGGAGAATGGGGACAATCACTGCCTCTGCAAGGGCTGATGCACAAAGGCATGTTGAGGCAGCGCCAGTACATTCAGAGGCCTCTGCTTTGCCCTGCCTCTCCTCACCTTGTCTAGCACTGGCTTGTCCAGCTGCTGCTGCTCGATGCACAAACGGCAGACCCGGGCCAGGAGCTCCTGGGGCTTGATGAAGAGGCGGGAGCTCAGCAGGAAGGTGAAGATGTAGGCTTTCTGGGGAACACAGGAGAAAGGTGATAAAAGCTCACCAGGGCATGGAGGGGACATGCCTCCCAACCACCTCCCACCAGGCCCAAGGCCAGCCCCAGCCCTGTTGTCTCCCCTATGCCTAGTGGAGAAAGCCCATTCTGCTGCCCCTCCCCCCCTCACTGGGTGAGCCACCTACCTCGGGGTAATAGTCGGCCGTGGGCACCAGGTGCTGGATCAGGGTGTCCAGGGAGGCTGAGGATGGAGCCCCATCCAGGAGGGGTTGCCCGGCCTGCTCGCCCTCCGTGGGCTCGGTGAGGGGTGGGCCGGGGCTGCCGGGTGTCACCATTTCGGAGGCACTCAGTGTCCGGGGCATGCCTGTCTGCAATGGTAAAGAGAAGTTGGGGCGCATCTAAGCTGGGGCCTGCTGGCTCCCTGGGCTGCTGGCTGGGTGGGCCCTGCCTCCCATAGGCACCGCTGTGTCTACCTGGGCCCAGTGATAACTTCCGGGAGGGCTGCAAGGGACCCCCAGCCCACAGCACAGCATCCTCCAGGAACCAGCTCTCCTTCATTCTCACCCACGCCATTTTGGGACTGCTCTTTGGAGAGTCCACTCTCACCTCCGCTGAAGGGTGTTTGTGACAAGGCCCAGACAATCAGCATATTTTCCCACCTCTGGCCACAAAGATTGGAGCAGGGACGAGCTTTATCCGAACTGGGGCCTCAAGTGCAATCTCAGGACTTCTGCAGCACCTGGAAGCTCTTTCACTGGGGTCTCTGAGCTGGTGGAAAGGCACCGTTGGGACCATTTTGTCCCCACAAGGGGCCGGGAAAGCAGGCACATTTCTGAGGTTAGCATGTGAGGCCCTGGGTCCTACTGTGTTTGAAGCTGCTCTATAGGCTTCTCCGTTGTGTGAACCTCTAAGTTAGGTCTCTCTCTGGTGTAGCCAAATGGCAGCCCCCCACAGTCTGGCACCCCAGGCTCTTTGTGGTTAGACTCTAACGACCTGTCCAGCTGTTCCTTCCTGCAGGAAGGCTCTCCCACAATCTTCACTCCTCTATCTGTCTGGACATGGCAGAGCCTTCCCTGCTTCCTGACCTTTAATGAGCAGCAGCAGATTCTGCTTGCCAGCACTGTTAAGTGCTGGGGGTGTTGCTGTTGGTGCCCGGTGTGGCGAAAGGCCAACTGCAGCTGCCGCATGGGACCCTCTTCACCCAGACCTCCTCCAAGCGGGTCAGGGCACATCCTCTGTCCTGGCTCTGAGTCAAGGGCCTGGGCTGTAGCAGGCAACCTTCACAGGTGTACAGTGGACCTGTGTGTCCTCTTTGGGCTCCAATGAATCCTTGCAGGCCAGTCTTCTTGAACTAAGCCTGCCACATATCCCTCACAGCCACATATCCCGGCCATCCTGTGGCTGTTTAACCATTCTCTATGCTGGACACTCAGATCGCTCCAACATTCTTAACCATGGAGTCCTGTGGGCTCACCAGGGGTTGGAGTCTCTCCACTGCTCAGCTCATCTCGCCCCTGCTGTCCGCATGGCAGACCCTGACCCAGGCCCGTTTTTGTCTTTCCCAGTCCCCTGGGTGACCTGGCCCTGAGAGGAGACAGAGGACGTGAAGAGTCAGAGTTGACTTTGGGGATCAGAGGGCCATTCAGAGTGTTTGGGGACTGGGTCGCAGCATGGGGAGGGTGTGGGAACCAGTGTGAACAGCAGCCCGGACAGTGCAGCCCGGACAGTGCTGGCCCTGGGGACAGCCACAGCTTTATTTTCACCTCCCCAGCAATGCTGTAAGTGTTCAATTTTCAGCCGATGAAACTGTGAAGTTTCATAAAACCACCTCTTGTCCAGCGTGGAGGCTGCTGAGCACGTGGGCATGCAGGGGTGATGGTCAGCTCTGTGGTGGGTGAGGCTCTGACTCATGCCCAGGGCCCCATGTTTGAGCCTGATTCCACGAGCCCAGCAGGGTCCACTCTCTCTTGCTGGATACCTGGCACCTTCTTCCCATAGCGTTGGGCCTGCCCACAATCCTAGTCCCATTTTCTCAAAGACTGGCCAGCTGCTGCAGGAGAGGTGATTCTGGACACCTCTCTGCAGGGCAGTGTGCTCTGCCAGACGCATGGCAGGGGCCTTTCTGTGATGGCCAGGATGCCACCACTTCAAGAGACAAGCACCTCTGGGCCTGGCCCGGAACTAGGGGCTGGATGTGGGGTACTGGGCACATAAGATGGGCTGGAGGCCAGAACCATCATGACCCTCAGGGATGCCCAGAGAGTGGACAGGTTGCCAGAGTGCCCCGCTGACCTTCAACCAACCATTGTGTCCTCAGCTGGGCCCTGGCCTGTGTCTCAATGGACCGGCTTGTCCCCTTGCTGCTGCAGCTTCTGGCTTCCTCCCACCACTGCTGAAGGATGTTCATTCACATGTGTGTGCAGGCGTGGAGCGACTGTTGGCCCCATTCTAGACACTGAGGATTGAGGAGGACTGAGCAGGACCTCCAGAGCTGGTGGTGGGAGGCAGACAGCAAGCACTGCTGAGAGACTGTCTCACTGAAGCAAGGTGGGCCCAGGCGAAGGGAGACGAGGCACAGTGCCTTGAAGAGAGAGGGTGGGTGAGATCAAAGTCTGGTGGCACCCCGCCAATCCTTCCACCTCTCCCAGTAAGTGTGCTGGAGAGGACAGGGCAGTGAGGGCCCACCCCTGGCCTCTGCGGGAGGATTGCCAAGGGCAAAAGCCGGTCTCCTCCCCCAGGAGGGTCTCCAGTTGCCTGAAACACAGCAAGGGGCCAGGGGCGGGGCAGGGGCAGTGGTCTGTGCTGAGACTGAGGGCAGGAAGTGGCCTACAGAGACTGGCCAGGCAGGGGGCCACCGTGTGCAAAGGCCCGGCGGAGCTGGGGACAACATGGTACGATTATGGTAGTATGCGCAGAAACACAGCGTGTGAAGGTGGAGACCCCCACCTGCCCCCTATGCTCCTCCCATAAACAGCTGCTTTTATTAGTTCCTATCTATCTTTCCAGAGTGTCTTTATACAAGGACAAGGGAATAGAAATATATATTCTCCTTTTCTGTCTTTATTACACAAAAACAGAGCATATTGCATATACTCTCCTGTGCTCTCCTCACTAACATTGCATTTTGGAGATCTTTCCACGGCAGGACATTGCATCCTCGTTCTTTTTATTTTTTAACCATCTCAGAGTATTCCATTGTTCGGATGTCCAGGGATAATTTTTAAAAGCCGATGATAAAGCAACTCAAGTGTCCATGATGGGTGAATGGATAAACAAAATGTGGTCTAGATCTACAATGGAATAATATTCAGTCTTAAAAAAGAAGGAAATTCTGACACCTTACAGCATGAATGAAGCCTGAGGACATTATACTAAGTGAAATACGTCAATCACAAAAGGACAAATACTGTTTGGTTCCTCTTGTCTGAAATTCCTGGAGTAAAGTTTATAGAGGCAGAAAGTAGAATGATGATCCCAGGGGTCTGGGATGAAGGATGGGGAGTCACTCTTTAATGGGGGATAGAGTGTCAGTCTTGCAAGATGAAAGACTTCTAAAGATGGAGATGATGGTTACACAACAATGATGCCACTGAACTGTACACTTAAAGAAGGTGAAGACGGTAGATTTCATGTTATGTATATTTTACCACAATTTTAAAAAAGCCAGTGATGATGGGGAAATTTATTGTCACAGCTTCCCTTGAAAATCCTTGAACTCACCAGTTCCCCCATCTGTGCTTCCATGAACACTGCCTGCGTGGTGGATATGAGTAGGGGCTGGGAGCCTGAGGCCGGCATAGACGGGTTCTGAACTGAGGGACTCGCCACAGACGGGGTCACTGGGGGACAGGAAGGCTGCTCCACTTGCCCCTTCTAAACCACTATTTCGAGTTTCCTCTCTCCGTCTTTCTTGGGCCTGAGGCTCCACGTGTATACAGAACAGACATGGGCGTGGTGTGACTCTAACAGGTGTCTACTTTATACCATTAAATGAACAAGACCTAATAGAACAACCAATGCTGTTTGGCCCTTAAACACTTCTGGGCAGTGGTGGACATTGTCACAGTCCCTTTGAATTATAAAAGATTTGGCTTGATGTGCCAAGAGCCTTATGTTCTGTAGTATCTTTTTACCTAATCAACTCTGGAAATTTATCCCAAGAAAATAATCTAAAGAAGAAAAGCTGTGGAAAGGAGTTTGCTTTGGTGTTAATTACAAGCAGTGAACTAAATCTCAGAGCACCACAGATAATGAACAAAAAGAGAACAGACAAGGACACTAGCATATACCCACCTGTTAGCAGAGTCTCCGTTGCTGTTGAAATGATGGTTATGAAAATTCAGTGATTGCATGGAAACAATTATGGCATAACCAAGTGAAAATGGCAGAAAAGACTGCACATGCAACAGCATACAAACATATTATTCAAGTGGCTGAAACTACAATGAAGCATTGAAAAATGTGTCATTGATATGCATGTCGCCCCTGCCCTGTTGTTGTTATTGTTTCAGTGTTGTTCATTCAGGTGAAAATAAAGGTCAATCATCAAACGAAGCCTCGAGGATGAAAGGCCCAGGAACACCTGAACAAATCCCAGGGCCATGGTGGGTGGCAGGGTTGGGGACATGGCTACCTTGTGATGAAGTCACCGAGAGGACTCAAATCCTTTGTTGATGCTCAACGAGAGTGGCCAAGCCACAGTCTGAACTACAAAGTCCTCTTTCTGATCTGTCCAGGTGAGGCCTTCCTCACCCCAGGACGAACAACACACCACACCTTCACACACTCCAGACCTGCCTGCCTGGTGCCCCTCCTGACCCCTGAGGCCCCCAGGCCTCCCCATCTCCTGGGCCTCACACTATCCTCAGTCTCCCTACATTGCGTGCTCCCTAGGAAGAGCCTGGCTCACACCCTGCTGCATCCCCAGGGCCTAGCCATGTGTCTGGCACATGCATATGGCTGCTCAGTTGAGACGTGTGGCATTCAAGTGACACGGTAATACAGGTGAGAAGCAGCAAAGCCTGAAATTGAATAATGCAAACGGATGGTGAGGAGCAGCTGACACCCCAGGCATTCGAGTGGCAGAGTCTGTGGGAGGGAGGAGCTGGGGAGAAGCTGGGGTCCTAGCCTGGGAAGATTGACAGCGCCACCCCTCCCTGCTTGACCCCCATCTCCTCCCTTAGCCCTTCCATCTTACAGATGAGGAAACAGGCTTGGAGTGCAAGGCAGATGTCCAGGTCACATGCTGACTACCTGGCAAAGCTCGGACTTGAGCACAGGTATATCTGAGCCCCAGGCCCTGTTCTTGCCCACCAGCCCACCTGGGCACTGATGCCAGTGTTCCTAAGACACAGCATCAAGGGGACACCATCAGACTCCTGAGGTGTGATTAGCGGTGCCCACAACATAAGGAGAGAAGCACCTGCTGGCTGGCCAGCAGTCACAGTCGCACCTCCTGGGACAGGCCAGCCCCTCTGGGCACTGTGTTTGGCTTGCAGGTGCGCGAAGATTCCTGCCATCGCCTAGTCTCCTTCCCAGCCCAGCTCTGAGCTCCAGACCCAAGTCTGCCCCTCCTGTTGCCTCTAGATGTGCCTTCTCCTTCTGGCTACAACATCAACTAGGGGTTTTGCCTTGGGGAACAACAAATGTGGTAGTTGGGCTGTCAAGGCCCTGCTCTTACCGGCCAAGGGGCAGCCACCAGCCAGGCTGGATCAGATGCTGCCACCCAGGAAAAACGCACCTGTGGACGTGACCTGAGGAATCCCAACCTCTCCACAGGCCAGGTGTGGGAGGGGCTGGGGTGGCTTCTGAGTCACAATGTCCCTCTTCCTAGGCATGCGCTTCCACCTTGGTTTCCCGCTGCCCAGCCCCCACTCCTCAGGCGTGTCTGTGTCTCCTGGTGTTTAAGGTCACCAGGACCCACATCTGGAGATTCTGAGGCTCTGTGGCAGTTACAGAGGCAGCCAGCCTGCACTGGGGGGATTAGGTCCACAGGGAGATGCGACGCAGGGGAGAGGACCCAGCAAACCACCATGCAGGTGTGCTCCCCTGTGCCTCCAACGCCCAATCAGTCATTCTGCCTTCCTGGGCTGCTCAACTGCCACTCTGCTGAGGGGTCTGGCCCCCGCTGCTCAAGTTTCTGGAACCCTGTGGCTCAGGCCTAACTTCTCTATGGGAGGCAGATTGAAAAGGATTGGTGTTAATTCTTTAAATGTTTGGTGGAATTCACCAGTGAGGCCATCTGGTCCAAGACTTTTTTTTGTCAAAAAGATTTTGATTAGTGATTCAATCTCCTTACTAGTTAGAGATGTATTTAGATTTTTTATTTCTTTGTGATTTAATCTTGGTAGGTTTTGTGCTTCTAGAAATTTATCCATTTCATCTAGGTTGTCCAATTTCTTCCAGTATAATTGTTCACAGTACTTTCTTCTAATTCTTTCATTTTTGTAGAATTGGAAGTAATGTCCCCAGTTTCTTGTCTGGTGCTAGTAACAGTCTTCTCTCTCTCTTTTTATTGTCAACATAGCTAAAGGTTTGTCGATTTTGTTAATCTTTTTAAAGACCCAACATTGATTTTTCTCTGTTCTCTTAATTATCTCTGCTCTAATCTTTATTAGTTCTTTCCTTCTGCTAGATTTGGGTTTAATTCGTTCTTTCTTTAGTTCCTTAAGTTAAAAGTTAGGTTATTCATTTGAGATCTTTTTTTTAATATAAGTTTTTATAGCTATCAATTACTCTCTTAACACTGCTTTCACGGTGTCCCATCAGTTTTAATATGTATTTTCATTTTTATTTGCCTCCAAGAATTCTTATTTCTCTTGTGATTTCTACTTTGAACCACTAGTTGTTGAAGTGAGCATTGTTTAGTTTCCACAACTTGTGACTTTTCTAGTTTCCTTTTATTGTTGATCTCTGACTTCATCCTACTGTAGTTGGAGCAGTTACTTTGTATGATACTTATATTTGAGACTTGTTGTGGCTCAGCATTTGGTTTATCCTGGAGAAAGTCTCCTGTGAAGAATCTCTTGAGAAGAATGTCTCCTGGAGAATGTCTCTTGAGAAGAATATGTATGTCTGTTAGATCCATTTGGTTTATTGTATTGTTCAAACCTTCTATTTCCTACTTATCGTCTGTCTGGTTGTTCAATCCATTAATAGAGTGGGGTATTGACATCTCCAACTATTATTGTAGAACTGTCTATTTGTTCATTTAATTCTCATAATTTTTGCTTCATATATTTTGACGGTCTATTTTTCGTTGTGTAAATGTTTATAGTTGTTATATCTTCTTACTGTATTGAACCTTTACTTAATAATGTTCTTCCTTTTCTCCTATTAACTTTTTAGTCTGTTTTCTGCTATTAGTATAGCCATCCCACTTTCTTTTGTGTATTATTTACATGGACTATGTTTTCCTATTCTTTCACTTTTAACGTATTTTTCTTTGGATCTAAAATGATTCTCTGGTAGACAGCATATAGTTGGATAACTAAAAAAAAAAAAGAGTCCATTCTGCTAATCTCTGTCTTTTTGACTGGAGAGTTTAATAAATTTACATTTAAAATAATAACTATTAAGGGGGATTTACTTCTGCCATTTGCTTTTTGTGTTTCTGTATGTCTTATAGCTTTTTGTCTCTCATTTCCTGGATTATCGTATTCTTTTGTGTTTAGTTAAATTTTTGTTGTGAAATATTTAAATTCTTTTCTTAATCATTTATTTATTTATTTATTTATTTATTTATTTATTTATTTATTTATTTATTTATTTATTTTGGTGTATATTCTATAGCTATTTTCTTTGTGGTTACCATGAGGATTATGTTTACCATTTTAAAGTTAACACTCTAATTTGAATTTATACTAGCTTAACTTCAATAGCATACAAAAACTCTGCCCCTAGCCCCTTACAGTTACTGATGTCACAAAATCATATCTTTATGCATTTCATATTCAAAAACATACTTTATTTTTAAAAAATTATTTAAAAAATGCATTAGTCTCTTAAATCATATGGAAAACAAAAAGTGGAGTTACATGTCAGAGCTACAATAATACTTTTATAATTGTCCATGTATATATCTTTATCAGAGATCTTTATAACTTCATATGGCTTTGAGTTATTGATTAATGTCCTTTCATTTCAACCTGAAGGACTTCCTTTAGTACTTCTCATGTGACAGTTCTAGTGGTAATGAATTCAGCTTTTGTTTATCTGGGAATGTCTTAATATCTCCCTCATTTTTGAAGGACAGTTTTGCTGTATATAGAATTCTTGATTGACAACGTTTTTACTTTCAGTACTTTGAGTATGTCGACCCACTGCCTTCTGGCCTCCAAAGTTTCTGATGAGAAATCTGCCTACAATCTTTTTGAAGGTCCCTTGTATGTGATGAGTTGTTTCTCTCTTGCTGCTTTCAAGATTCTTGTCTACGGCCATGCCACCCTGAACATGCCCAATCTCGTCTGATCTCAGAAGCTAAGTAGGGTTGGGCCTGGTTAGTATTTGGATGGGAGACCACCTTGGAATACCAGGTGCTACAGGCATTTAATAAAAAATAAATAAATAAATTCTTTGTCTATGTCTTTCAAGAGTTTGATTATATTATGCCTCATTGTGGGTCTCTGAGTTTATCTTATTTGGAGTTTGTTGAACTTCATGGATGTTTATATTCATGTATTTCATCAAATTTGGGAAGTTTTCAACCATTATTTATTCAAATCATCTCTCTTTTACTTCTGGAACCCTCACGAGGTGGATATTGGTCTGCTTAATGGTGTCCCACGGGCTCCTTAGGCTCTGTGTGTTCACTTTTCTTCAATCTTTTTTCTTCCTGTCCCTCAGACTCAATAATTTCAATCACCCTCTCTTAAAGTTCGCTTATTCTTTCTTCTGTCTGCTCAAATCTGCTTTGGAATATGTCTAGTGAATTCTTCATTTCAGATACTGTACTTTTCTGCTCCAAAATTTCCTTTTGATTCCTTTTTATGTTTTCCATGTCTTTACTGGTATTTCTATTTTGTTCATAGTTTTCTTAACTGGACACCTGTCTTTGTCTAATAAGTCCATCATCTGTTTTTTTCAAGGACGGTTTCTGTTTGTCTTTTTTCCCCCCCCTTTCAATACTCCATACTTTCTTGTTTCTTTGTATCCCTTGTATTTTGTTGTTGTTGTTGTTGAAAACCTGACATTTGAGTCTTATAATGGGGTAACTCTGCTAACTCTGGAAATTAGATTTCCCCAGGGTATATTTAAAAAAAAAATGTTGTAGGGTACCTCTGAGCTGAGATAAACTTGATGTGTAAAATTAAGGTCTTTTTAGGTCTTTTTGAGCCTGCACCTTTCCATGAACATGTGCCGTAACTTTTAAAACTCCCTCTCCCCACATGTGGTTGCTTTTGAATATTCGAATCCTGGCTCCCAAAAGGGAAAAATGGGAAAAAAGAAGGAGGACTAAACTGAGGCTCTGGCCCTTTAAATCCCTTGGCAGCCTCTTCAGGCAGTGGGGATTGCAACTATGGTGACCTCTATATCAGCACCACCACAATCAGAAGTAGCAATAAGCCTCAGATCCCAGATCCCTGATATTTGGAAAACGAGGCCCTTATTGCCCACCTTGGCTCCCGCAAGCTGTGCACAAGCTGCTCCAAGAACATGTGCATAGCTGCCTGCCATAAGGCTGAGGGGTGGAGGATAGGTAGCTGCTACCATGCCAAGGCCCTCAAGTGACCAAAATTAACGGAGATTTACTGTCTAAGCCTTTCTCTGGAAACTGCAAGCCTTCAAATAGATAGACTCCACAATGTTCAAATGGTTATGTCAGACAGATTCTGCCAGTTAACTCATCTAGCTGGAGATGGAATCTTGATGCTTCCTACTCCACTATCTTCCCTGACATCCCTCTATTATACCTTTAACTGGATATTGCTATTGGGTTTTATATATAGATTTTTATATCTCATTAGTTTTAACAGTCTTGGGTTTTCCAGAGGTCAATTATATCTACAATTAATGGTAATTTCATCTCTTCCTTTCTAGTGGTCAAACATCACCTCCTTTTCTTGTCATAATGCATTGGACAGAACTTTCCAGTAGAAACAGTACTGGTGGGAATAAGCATCTTAGATTGTCCCAGGTATGCTCTGGGGACAGAGCTGAGAGCCCTCTAAAGATGATGTTCTTAGTCCCTCTGCAGCTTTTGGGAGGACTGGGGCCACATGGCCTCAAATTTGCATGTGTCCTGAAAGCCCTAGGCCTCCTCTTTCCCCAGCCTTGATGGATCTCCTCAGAGCCCATGTTTCGGCCTTGTTCAGTTCACTTCTATCTGTGCAGGGCCCCTGGAAGTTCTGAGAAGAGGCCCAGATTCCAAAGTGTTCTCACAGGGTCCAGGTCAGGTCTGTCCCCCAGGTAGGGTATCTGGAGCCTCAGTTGGCCCAAGCCATGGCTGAGAGAGCCAAATGGGCATCTTTGCTTGGGACTGCTTCTGCAGGAAAAGGGACGGTCTCTGTGTTCTTGGGGGCTGGGAAGCTGAACTTGGGGCCCTTTCTAAGGATCCTGGTTAGAGCTCCTGCTCCAGGAACCTGTCTGACCCAGACAGGTTCTGAGCCCAAGTTTTCAGTTCAAGGAAGAAACAGATTCTGTGTCATGCTTCATGTGACTTTTGTTTTCATATGTCACTTAATCCTTATGGGAACCATATGGGAATGATTTCCCATCTTACATATGAGCAAACCTGGGCTCCTCAGGGTAATGTGGGGTGGACAGCATTACTAGCTGGTGACTATTACCTGATCCCAGGGCCCCTGACTCTCGGTGGTTACTGGCCCTAGGAAGGGAAAGGCTGAGTGGCAGACGTGGCCCAGAGGATCAGCAGGGGAGCCGGGCTCAGGGGCTGTGAGTTTGAGGAGGGCAACCCAAGTGCTGCGAATCTCAACATGTTCTGGCCTCTGGGAGGAAGGAAGCCCCCTGAGCAGCCCCTGTTGGACTCAGCTGAGGATGAGACCAATGGCCAAGCCCTTCCCTGCATTCATAGGAACCTCAAAGGAAGAAAGAGTCCACCTGAGGTTGGAGCCTGAAACATGCTAGCTCGGGCCTAGATGCTCTGAGCCATGGCAGCATCTTGTCCAGGTCCCAAGAAACCTTGTGGTCCTCTTCCTCTTCCTCCTTGACAAAGCCTGGAGCTGAGACACTCATGTCATTCCAGTTTGGGGCCCACGAAGGGCTCCTCCCTGTTCCCTGGAGTCTGAAGGGATGCTGTGGGGATGCTGGGGCTTCCCCCAGGCCTGATCAGGCCCAGAGTTTCTGGTGCCCAGGCTGGGAAGGCACCTGGCCTCGCCTTTGGAAGGCCACCCAACAGACCTGGCTGTGGGTGAGGAGGGGTCTGCGTTATTTTGTGTTCCACCTGGCCCTTAGCTCCTGCTGACAGAGCCTGCTGCTTCCACAGCTCAGGAAGCACCAGGTCCCAAAGAGCTCAGGGCCCAGCTTGCAGGCGGTCTGTCAAGTATGGGTTGATAGAACCCAGACTCACCACAGGTTGGTAAGTAAAAATAGGGAGCTTTCAAAGAGAGAAGAGTCAGCCTTTCTCTTGCTCCATAATCCATCAGCTCCCTCGTTCTGTGTCCATATTCACAATTATCTCCTGAGGATACACTTCTAGAAGGATAGGCATGGGGCTGAAGGACACCAGTCCTCTCAAGGGAATCCAAAGACATCACCCAACTGCTCCCCCAAACCAGAGCGAAAGGATTTTGTTTTAGCCTCCCAACTGCCATGCTTCCTTACTTCCAGGAACCACTTCTCCCCCCTGGCTGAAATCCTGGTTAGAGTGGTAGGAGGTAAATGGGGTCAATGAGAGTGCAACATCCTCTCCCAGACTATTCAGTCAGAGTCAATCTTTGTTTGGAGACCACCATAGAGAGATGTTTCCTTGATATTTTTTCCTCTCTTTATGTTAAAAAAAAAAGTAAACACAGAAGAGTCTATAAAAATATCTACAATTTAAATAATAGTTAATAATAATAATAATAATTATAATTATAATTATAATAATTATTATTATTTTAACATGAACACCTCTGAATTGCTACCCAAGCTAATAAAAAGAACATTACCCATGCCTGAAGATCCCTTATGCACCTTTCTCAATCAAGTGACTTCTGAGTCCCCTAACCTCTGGATGATGACCACCCTGACTTTTGTGTTAATCGTTCTCTTTCTTTTCTTTATAGTTCTACCTGTGTATCTATCCCCACAATATACCTCCTAACCTTGAAAATGGAACACAAGCCAACACTACTGAGGTGAGGAAACATTTTACAAACTAGCTAGAATATTTTTATCTGAATAAGAACCAGAAAAATGAACTTCGCCTTTATGTCCAAGTGGTGATGACCATTCTGATTTTTGTGTTAATAGCTTTTATTTATAGTTCCATCATCTTCATGTAATCTGTCCCTAAACGATAGTCTTGAACATGGAGGGCAAGCACACACCATCTGGGCAAGGAGAGGGCAGCATGGCCCCTGCTGGGTGGAACCGTCTCGGGATTGTGGTCTGACGTACACTTCTCTGGGAGGTGACAAGGCCCCTTCTGGGGAAGTTGTGAGCAAGGTCAAGAGTGAGTCTTGGGAAATAGGGCTCCACAGCCAGTTGCCTGGCAAGGCTGCAGTGTGCTCTAGGTGCTGGACATACAGCAGAAGGGTGGGCAGAGGGAGTGGGCTGTTCTGTACGCCCTGCTCCTGAGCTCATTGTGGCCCACTGCCATCTCTCAGGGAAACTGAAAGCTTCTGTGAGTGACATGCATGTCCCCATGAGAATCTAGGCCAAGTTTGCCTGTCTGTCTGTCTTCAAATTAGGAAGATGGCCCAACAGAAGTGGGAGACTTGGTGGTAAATGTCTGTCTCTGGAATGACACCGCTGCAGTATGGCTCAGTTGCCCTCAAGTTTGGTGCAGGGCTGTCATCCTGGGATCACTTTCACCATCTGCCAAGAGATCCCTTGTCATCTCGTGTTGTCATCTCATCTCCTGCTTCCTGTCTCTTGTGCTTTCTTCTTTCTTGCTTTATACTTTCATTTTGATGGAGCCTATCCTCCAGTAGCTTCTTGATAGGGGGTGCTTAGGAAGTAAATTTTTTGAGGATTTACATGCCTGGAAATATTCTCACTTTACCATCATACTTGCTAATACAATGGACAGTTTGGCAAGGTATAGAAGTCTAAATTAGAAATCCTTTTTCTTTGGAATTTTGAACGCATTGTTTTCTGGCTTCTTTACAAACATTGTAACATGTTTTTGTCCCAGTAGGGTGAGAAACCATTCTTGTTTGCCCAGGACTATCCTGGTTTAAGCATTGAAAGTTCTATATCCTGATAAACCCCTCTGTCCCAGGCAAACTGAGACACTTGGTCATCCCAGTATCTGAGATTTCATAATGATGCGCCTTGGTATGGGTCTTTTCCATCCCTTGTGTGAAACAGTTTCCAGCCTCTCCAGCTGGAAACTAATGCCCTTCAGTGCTGGGAAATTTTATTAAGTCATTTCACTGGTGATTTCCTCTCTTTCCTTTTCTCTGTTTGAAACTCTCTGTATTTATGTTGGATATCCTGGATTTGTTTTCCATTTTTTTTTCTGGAGGGTGAGCACACACCACCATCCATTTAAAAAATCTTACTGCTTGACTTTACGAAGGGATTTTTCAATTTTATCTTCCAAACCTTCTATTGTTTATATCTGCTGACATGTATTTTAATTTCCATGAGTTATTTTTCCTTTGAATGTTCCTTTTTAAATGTATAACATGAAATTCTTTTCTCATTGATGTAATATCTTCTCTTACCTCTCCGTAGATATTGATAACAACTTTTATTTGAATTTTTCTTCTTCCTGTATTGCTTTTGTTTCCTCCAATCTCCTCCCATTTGTCTTGGTTGCCATCTGCCATGTTAGCATTCCTCAGATGTCTGGGAATCCTTGGCGGTCAGATGGAAACTAAAGCTGACTGGACACTGAGAGAAAGGACAGGGCTTATGGACAAGCTCACTGTGGGGAGATCTGGGTGGGCCGTTTTGGGGGAACTTTGATACTGGGGTTGATAAGAGGAGCTGTGGGTGTAACTCCTGACTGTAGTCACCCCCATTAGTTTATCCACAGACTGGGGATTGGCTATTTCAGGTCTGCTCTATCACTGCTTACTTATCCACCTTCTTTAGAGCTTCCTAAGTTTCTTGCTGTTGTTGCTACTCCCATTCTCCCTGTCCTTATGTTTTCTTTTATGTTTTGTTTTTTTTTATTGAAAGTTTTATTAGCATATTTTAGTGGAGATTTCAGGGGGACCGTTTATTTGGCCCACCCTCCTGATGCTCTCTTTCCAGCAGGACTGGAGTTTGAGCAGATGAAGGCCTAAGTTGCTGGCAGCCGTCTAGCCACCAAGAGGAGGCTGGGAGTCCCCCTTCCTGTCCCTTTAAGACAAGCAGGAGGACAGGCCTTGAGCACAGATTCAAGAACTGAATCCAGCTGCAGCTGAAGTTAGTTCCACTGGTAGACTTTTTATTTATTTGAAACTGTAAATTTCCTTTTTTTTTCTTGCCAATTTGAGTTGGGCCTCTCTCATTAGAAATGGAAAGAATCTTAAAAGCAAAAAATTGTCCCAGGTGACACTCCTACTTTCAGGACTGAGGACTGCCCACCTGTGCCTGATTTATCCCATGGAAGATGGACAGGAATGCACCCATGGTACGGTCCCTCTCTGCTAAGTTGGAGGTGTTTCTTGCAGTTCCCCCCAGTTCTTTGTGGCTCAGCCCAGCACCCCTCCCAGGTCCCTTCTGCAAGAAGCCATTGGCTCTGCCTGAGCCCGAGTGGCAGACAAATCAGTGAGGACTCCAGGGTCCAGTCAAGGTACCTACTTCCTTCCATGTGCCATTAGTCTCAGGAGCCTCCAGGCTGGACTCCTGCCCCCAGGCACCTGCATGTATTGCTCTGTGAGCTGAGATACCCTTCTCCAGGCTGTGCAAGGGGTGGGCTTTGTCCTGGGGGCGTGTGTCCCTTGTGTTGGTGTCACACACTGGCCATCGCTTTACCACCTGGCATCACTCCACTGGCTCTCTGCAGCGGAGCCTTCTGGGAAAGACCTCAGAGCTTCCCTCACCCAGATTTCTAACTTAATATAATCCTAGCATCATCCCCCTCATCCACGTCAGCTTTGCCTCCAGGAAGAAAAATCTGGCCCCCTAGTTCAGATAAGCCATATACAATATCCCTGACACCAATGATACAGAGTAAGGAAAGCTTTAAAACTGTCTTTAAGTCTAACTAATAGAAAATTAGCCTCTAGTTAGAAACACAAGTGGGAAAAAAGGTGAGAAGAATATCTGCCCTAGGAAGGGTCTCACACCAATATAACAAACCATGCACAGTGGAAGAACTTGCCTGTGAAAACCGGGTGGGTCTCGTGTGGATTCATACACACGTCCTGCAAATGGCGTCAGGCATTTCTTTGGTGCTGACACTTACATGCATATTTATAGCCTTTACAGTATAACACATTGTGGTGATATTAGGGAAATGCGTCAACAAGACCGATGACAGAACTGCAGGAAGGGGCACGTGCCCACAAGTGTCCCTAACTTGGTGGGTTGCAGAGACCGAAGGGAGGGGACTATCTGTCACTTGAGAGAATCACTAGTCTCCCCACCAGTGCCCCCTTTTCCTGATTTGCACAGATGGCCTGTGCTCAGAGCCCAGGGAGGAGAGCAGAGGACAGGCCTCTCTTCCAGACGTCTGCATCTTAACGCCTGGGAGAGTCAGCGTGGACACAGACCAGGCTCCCCACAGCCCCCAGACTAGAAAGATGTCTTAGGCTTGGGGAGGGGAAAGGGCTGCGAGAGGAGGCAGGTGGGAGAGGACCCCCTCTGCTTTGCTCGCATCTTTTGGGAGGTGAAGAGAGCCAGACGGGTGAGTGGGCTTTGAAGGTAGCGAAGCTAAAGCTAGTTTCAAAGGCAGGGGCCCCAGGGAGGTGAGAGAAATGGCTGTGGAGGATCTGACTTCAGCAGGCGCTGGCTGGCCTTGTGGAGTGCTCAGTGGCCTGAGAAGCAAGGGTGGTGGGGTGCAAGCGGTCAGAATGGGCTCACCTGTGTAGACCAGGTGACTGGGCATCGCGTGGGAGCCTGGGGAGCCTAACCCCAGATCTCCATACTTCATGTCCTGGACGCAGCCTGGGGGGTGTGGGCAGATGTCCACACTGACTGGAATCGGGACTCTGGGGAGGGTGGGAACCGCCAGGGCACTAGAGAACAGCGGAGGGTGCAGTGTTGCCTCCTGCGCATCACTCTGTACCTGGAATATGCCATCTGGTACCTGCATTAGCAGGTCTTTCTGTCTGGAGCACCTGTCCCTCACTTCACCTGGCTGACTCCCCGTCACCCAGACCTCGCTGGGATGCTGTGCCTGGAGAGGACTTGTGTGACATTGTGATTAATAATGAGAAAAATAGCCATCTCCTTTCCTGGCACAGAGCTCCTAAAACCTGCAACATTTCCTAAATGGTAAGAGTGACAAAGGTGTCGATATTTATAACAAATTGCTTTCACCAGCACCTGATTTGTGTTAAAGATGGGGATGGTTGCCAGGGGAACCAACTAAGTGATTGGAGGGTTGAAACTAACAGTCCCACCCCAACCTCCAGGGAGGAGGGGCTGGAGGTTGAACCGATGGCCAATAGCCAATGGTTTTATCCATTGTGCCTGTGTAATGAAGCCACCATAAACACCCATAAAGTCAGGTTTCGGAGAGTCTCCAGGTTGGTGGACACGTGGAGGTGCTAGGAGAGGGCATGGAAGCTCTAGCAAATTAATTGAACCCAATGAAGGGGTTGTGGCAACCTTTGATTTATAGCCAGTTGGTCAGAAGTCCATGTGACAACCTGGACTTGCGATTGGAGTTGGAAGGGGTGGGGGGCAGTCTTGTGGGAGGCCTTAAGCTGTGGGATCTCATGCTACCTCCAGGTAGACAGAGTCAGACTGAGTTAAGTGTAGGACATCAGGCTGTGCCTGGAGCACTGTGCATGTGAGGGAGAAGTGCATAGGGACCTCCTAGATCACACTAGGCAGCCTTCTGCGGGCCCTCAGAGTCCCTTCACTGGGGTTATTTCCTCGCAGTCCCTGCCACCTATTAAGGGGCTCCTGTCTGTTTTCTTATTTCTTCCCAGTCCTCCCCACAAGATCACTCGAGAACGTGGTCTCTCACACAGCCACTGATGTATCCCCGTGCCTGGACTGTGCGTGGGCACATGGTGGATACCCGCCAAGCATGTCTAAAATGGAGAACTGCCTGAGTAGATGGATGACCATCAGGTGCCAGGCCTATCTGGGTGCTGACCTGTAGTGTGCCCTCGGATACCACGTTTCCCCTCTCAGGGCCTCCTTTCCTCACTGAATTAGCGGGACCGGGAGAGAAGTCCCTGGCCTTGACTAGCTCTGGTGTGCAGAGGGGAGTGCCCTGAGGCAACAGCCTCCTGGCTTTCTGCTCCCAGGCCCCACTTCTTTCTGCAAATCAAGACAAAGTTTGCCTGCCTCTAGCTACCTGGGCCCTCCATTTACCTGGGCCATGGAGGCCCCACGCAGTGGCTCGGCATTCACCCTAGAGTCTCAAAGCACTATGTGAGGATCCAGTTGGGCCAGGAGGGGGGACATTTGCACTCCAAGTCCAAGCTCTAGCCACCAGCCCCAAGGACCCCAGTCCCCGGCAGTGGATGGAGGGGCCACAGACTATGTGTTGCCATGCACAGCAGACCCGGGTGCAAGTCTCAGATTCTCAGAGCCAAGATGGAAAGGTCTTCCTGACCTAGACCCTCTGTGTCACCCCGAGCAACTCAAAGCCAAACAGCCTTTCGTTAGTGACATTGGCTAAATGGCTCCCCTTGTCTCTTATTACAGGCACGTATTGTCATAAATAGATACATGTTTATTACTACTTATATTTTAGTGTTTTAAGCTATTCTAGTTCCTTTACCTTTCCATATACATTTTAGAATGAACTTGTCGTTGTCTGCAAAAAATCCTGCTGAGATTTTGTTTGGAACGGCAGTAAATCTGGAGATTAATTTGGGGAGAATTGATAACCAATGTGAGAATTTACTGCTCTCGATTTCTTTTTAAGCTCCATTTTAGATATTCCCACAAATTTTGATATGCTGTTTTCCATTCTCATTCAGTTCAAAATATTTTCTAATTTCCCTTGAGGCTTCCTCTCTTAGATTATGTAGAAATGTGTTGTTTAATTTCCAAGGATTTGGAGATTTTTCTGTTATTATTCTATATTTGATTTCTGATATGGTAAGAAAACATACTTTGTGATAGTGTGATGCTTTCATAATTGTTAAGATGTGATTTATGACCAAAAATACGGTCTCTCTTGGTGAATAGTCCACGTATGCTTGAAAATATAGCTTCTGCTGTTGTTGGGTGAAGTGTTGTATACATTTGTAATTTGTTAGTTAGATCCAGCTGGTTGATGGGGTCGTTCAGTTCTTCTATACCCTTGCTAAATTCTGTCTACTAGTTTTAATGATTAATGAGAGAGGAATATTGAAGGCTCTACCTATATTTGTGGATTTGTCTGTTTTACCTTTCGGTCCTGCCAGTTTTGCTTCCTGTATTTTGAAGCTCTGTTGTTAGGTGTATACACATTTAGGATGGTTACGTCCTTGTTGTAAATGACCCTTTTATCATTATGTAACATCTCTTTTTATCTTTGTAATTTTCTGAAGTTAACTGTCTGTTATTAATATTGCCACTCTAGGTTTCTTTTGATTAGTATTTTCACGTTATATCCATTTTCTATTATTTTTCTTTAAACCTATCTGTGTAATTACATTTGAAATGAATTTCTTTTAGGCAGCATAAATTTGGATCATCTAAAAAATCCATTCTGACAATTTCTGTCTTTTAATTGGCGAGTTTAGACTATTTACAATTTATAAATTAATTGATGTGTTTGGATGAGGGCTAACATTTTATTATTTTTTAAAGATAGACTTGATTTTCTAGAACAGTTTTAAGTTCACAGCAACCATTTTATTTTTTCTTTTGTTGCCTCTATTTTTAATTCTTCCGTTTTCCCTTTTCTGCCTTCTTTGAATCATTTGAACATTTTTCGCATTCCTTTTTAATTTATCTCTTTGGTTTTTGACTAGATCTCTTTGTAGAGTTCTTTTCAAGGTTTCAATAGGGATTACAATATACATAATCAACTTTTCACAGTCTATTTAGAATCATGTCACCACTTTAAGTGGAATACAGAAAACCATAATCACCATGTAGATAGCTTTACCC
Organism: Pteropus medius; assembly: GCF_902729225.1. Lineage (NCBI taxonomy): Eukaryota > Metazoa > Chordata > Mammalia > Chiroptera > Pteropodidae > Pteropus > Pteropus medius. The sequence goes on along the minus strand of NW_024348533.1, from coordinate 5,154,194 downwards.
GCTCTCATCTATACTGTAGGCAACTTATGTGTTACGTCTACATACTCTGAAAAGACCATTTGACAATGTTATCATTTTTGTTTTCAACCATCAAACTTTTTTTTTTTAATGCAAGAGGAGAGCAGTCTATCATATTTATACAAAGAGTCATCATCTCTGTTTCTCTTCCTTCATTCCTGATGTGGTAAGTGTCCTTCTGGTGTCATTTCCCTTCTACCAGAAGAACTTACTTTAGCAATGCAAGAGAGCTTGTCTGTTGGCAATAAATTCTTAGTGTCATTTCACCTGATATGGCTGATAACATTTTCATTCCTCAAGGATATTTGCTGTGTATATGTGGGTTGACAGTTCTTTTCTTCCATCACTTCAAAAATGTTATCCCACTTACTTCTGACCTCTATGGTTTCTATTGAGGAATCTACGACAATGTGAATCATCCTTCCCATATAAGTAAAGAATCATTTTTCTTGGCTTTTTTTCTTTGTCTTTAGTTTTCAGCAGTTTGATTATGATGTGCCTGAGCGTGAATTTTTAAATCCTGTTTGGGATTTATCCATTTTGGGGGTTCTTGAATGTGTGGGTTTCTGTCTTTGACTAAATTGGCAAGTTTTCAGACATTTCTTCAAATACTTTTTCTGCACTGCTTTCTTTCTCCTGTCCTTCTGGGACTATAGTGACATAAATGTTTTGCTATTATCCCACAGGTGCCTGAGACTCTGTTAATTTTTCTTTCAGTTTCTCTCTGTCGTTTAGACTAGATAATTTCTATCGAACTATCTTTGATATCACTGATCATTTTCTCTGTCATCACCATTCTGCTACTGAGTCCATCCTGTCAGTTTCTAGATTTTGGTTATGGCATTCTTTCAGCCCTAAAATTTCCATTTGGTTCTTCTTTATGTTTCCTTACTTTGCTGAGACTTTCTTTCCATTTATTTTGAGAACATTTGCCTTCACTTGCTGGCACATTTTTACAATAGCTGCTTTGTCAAATAATTTGGACACCTGCTTCATCTTAGTGTTGGTACCTGTTTATTAGTTTTCTTATGAAAGTTGAGATTTTCCTAGTCCTTTACACATCAAGTAATTTTGGATGGTGTTCTGGCCATTTTGAATACTATGTTTTGAAATTTTGGGTCTTGTTTAAATCCTACGAAAAATATTTGCACTTTTGTTTTCACAGGCAACTGACCCCACTGAGCTTGGGCCAAAAGTTCTGACAAGGCTTCTACGGGTTGTGGTTTTGACATTCTGTTTTCAAAGCCACTGAGTTGATATTCAAATGCGTGTGCCACCTCGTGGCCAATCTGACACCCAGGCCGTGGTCTGTTCAGTACTTCAGTTATCAAAGCCTGTGTGTGATGCACTGCCCAGGGTCAGGTCCATACTCGCACAGCCTGAGAATGGGCCTGGGTTCAGAAACAACCCCCCGGGGTTGCTTTCCTGAGCTCCCCCTTTCTACAATCGCAATGGTATTTGCCAGTTACCCGAAGCTCCTGTTTTTGGTCTTCCAGCCAGAAAGCCAGGGCGTTCCTTCCCCGTTCTGCTGCGCACTTCCCATGACGATGCCTGTACCCAGGCCCAAGTGGTGGGAGGACAGAGAGAGAGGACAGCAGTGGGCTCACCAAAGGGTCCCCTTCTTCAGGGTTTAGGCTCTTGTAGGGCCCATGCGATGCCCTTGTGGAATTGCTTGGGGGCCTGGGTGGGAAGGATATTTAAAATGGAATTTCCCAGTCTCTGAGCAATGAGACCCCATTCCTCCTCCTTGAGCCAGAACAGAGGGTTCCTCCTGGAACCTCCTCGGATGGTGCTGACATCCCTCCTGGGTATCTGGCTGCTCTGAGCCCAGGCTGAGAAACACCAGCTCAGGCAAACCAGTCAGCTCACTGCTTGGTGCACTCTGCAGAGATTTCAGCTGCATGGGGGGAGATGTGGAGTTCGGCATTGTTGTGTTATCCGAGAACCAAACACTGGTGCTTTTATTTTTGTAATTTTATTCTTTTTAAAAATCAATAACGTTTGTTTTCATTACATTAATTTTTAAGGTCACTTTACATTAATGGGAAGTGATGCTAGCGATTTAGGTGGGAATGCTAAAATTTCATTATCAAATATATTCATTTTAATGAATGAGTTGATTTTTCAAAAAACAGTATTTCCGAACACCAGACCTATCCGCCTGCTTGCTGTGCCTCAAACGTGCCACCTATACTCCCACCTCCGAGTCAGGCTTTCACTGTTCTTTCTCTTCTAGAACATTCTTCTCTCCATTCCCCTTGAAGGTCCAGCTGTAGTGTCCCCTCCTGGAAGAAGCCTTCAAACATGAGTGCACAGGGAACTGGGGCCCATGCATCTGAAGCTGACCTACCAGAGGAAGTAGGAGAGGAAAGTGTCATCTGAGAAGCCCCAGTTACAGGCAGAGACCAGGCGAGAGCTGGCCAGTGGGGAGAGGTGAGGCCGGTGGCAGTAGAAATGACCAGCAAGGGTGTTGTAGGAGCTCCTCCTGAGCCTCCGTTTCCCCCCATGCACAACAAGTGTGAACGTGGACTTGGTTGGCACCATCGGCTACATCCCATGACATGCCTGGCTCTTTCCTAAAGTCCTTCTCATGGTCCAAGAGGTCTCGCCCATTGGACTCCAAGCCCAATGGTCCCTAATTCTCCTCTTGCACACCCTGTACTCATTCCTGTCTTGGGGCTCTGTGCTTGCTGTCCGCCCACTCCCTCCCCAGCCCTGGGAATGTTCTTCCTCCAGGCCTTCCCTGACCACCAGTCCACATGGCACTCATGCCTGGCTGCTCTCTACCTCCGATAGACCCTGTGGCATCTATCCGAGTCTACAGTTATTATGCGTCTTGTTTACGTGTTGGTCTCCCGTCTTCCCCACTGGACTGTGAGCTCGTCTGGGGCATAGCTATGTCAATGTGCTCATAGCCACACCTCCAGCAGTTAGAACAGGGTTCAGTCAACACTTGCTGGATCAATGAAGAAATGAATAAATAAATGACAGGCACTGAGAGGTGACTGGATACAGCAGCAGATGCAGGGGGTGGACAAAGTGCTCAGTGGTGCCTGGCCAGCGGCCGAGGCTGACAGTGGTGACTGGGTTGTTCCACGGGCCAGCCAGGCAGGCGACAGCTGCCAGGGAGGAGTGTAGCCTATTTTGTGAGGGGGAAGCAAATGTCTTATTTACCACAGAGAATGAATATCAGACTCTGTGCGAAAAACACATTTGCACTGAGATGTGTGAAGGGAGGACCAGGGATGAAAGCACTAACTGTTCCTCAGCTGAGATTCTTGCAACTCCCCTAACCTCCCCTGCTCTCTCACCCTCCTCCCGGCTAAGACGCACAGCCAGGCTCACCACTTTCCTGTGCCTGCCCCCAGGTCCCTCTCTTGCCACACCTCTGACAGATTCTGTGGCCCCAGCCCTCATCCCCTCCCGCAGGGGGTTCACCTGGACCTTTACCTGCCCTGCCCACTGGCTGCCTGCCTCCTGCTGCCTCTGAGCTCCGCTCTGTGCTGCAGACAAGGGAGCTTTACCAGAGCCCCAGGACCCAGCCCACTCCTGTTCTCCTGCGGGATCTGCCCCTAGGCCGGGCTCCCTGATCTTGGTCCCCTAGCCTTGGCCATGGTATGTGCATCTCCCTCCTGTGGGCACAGTCAGGATGACCCCTTGGTGGCCCCTGCATGGCCAGGGCCTGGAGGGAAGGACTCTCATAAGCGCCATAAGGCTGCTCCAAATTGGGGACATCAAGTCCCAGAGAGCTGGGGACAGCCTGGGTCAGAAGGCTGCGGCCCTAGTTCCAGGGTGCAGGGACCATACTGTGAGACACAGGCCATGTCCCCAATTCTAGGCACCCTGTGGCCCTCTTCTGGCCTGAGAGTGGGACCCCTGGCCCCTTAACCTCTTCAAGGAGGAATCACCCAGTGCAGCACAGGGGAGAAAACCCATTTGCAGCTTCTGAGCTGCAGGAGCCCAGCACTTTTAGCTCCCACAGTTGAGCTCCTAAAGTGAGGCTAGAATGATCTGGAAGGTGCGAGCCCTCGGAGGTGGGGTGGTGGCTGCTCCCCTGGAGGTGGCAGGGCAAGCGCCTCGTATTCAGACGCCAAGGAGTGGAGGGGAGAGGGAAGAGGCAGGGACCATGGTCTTCCCTCTGCATGGCCCAATGTCACCCTTGAGAGGATGGGAGACCCCGGAGCTGACAACAGGGGGAACACCCACCCCACAGCACCAGCACCTACTGCTCTGTCTCCGCCTGGGTTGCCCATGCACCTGCAAGGGTGCTGCCCACACTGTGCCAGAATCTGGGGCAAAAATAGCCAGTTCCGTCTCTGTGTTTGTATGAGTCACCCACACCTCCTGACAAACACCTCTCAGGCGCTTTCAAGGATGGGAAACAGTTGATAAAAATAAATGCTTTGTTTTCTTCCTGTGCTCTGGGAGTCATTTCAAAGAGTGGCCTGGGGAGGCGAGCCTGTGAGGCCTGGGACCTGCTTCGTGAGTGGGGGCAGTGTGTAGCTGCCAAGGCCTTCCCAATGACTGGCGGTAGGACAGCCCCTCATCGGACTGAGCCTCAGGTTCCACATCTGTGAAGTAGGCTCACAACAGCCAGCCTGCAGGCGGATCTGCCGGGGCCAGGAGCAAGGTCAGTGCTCTGTCAGTGTGGGCCTGCCCACTCACCCGAAGGTGGGTTGAGGAGAGCCAGCGGGGCCACCTTCTCTGTGACAAGAGACACTCAGACCTCCGTCATGCGCAGACAACTGGGTGGTTACCCCGGCCTGCTCCCTTCTATTCCCCGGGCATGACTTACCCCCCAGACCCCTTGTGTTGCCTTAGCCTCTTGCCGAGACCAGGCCCAGGGTCTGGCCAAGTGCAGTCAGGCCCCTTGGATCCAGAGGGCTAAGGAGGTGGGGGACAGAGGTACAGGGGTCCCCAGAAGTCAGAACAGAGTTGCAGCTGCGTGGACATCACCCCCTGGGGCCATTTTCTTCCAACCAGAGAAGTCTGTGAAGGGCCTGGAAAATTTTACAGCATAGAGAAATTATTTCATTTCTCTCTGCATTGGGAGGAATGAGTTAAAACCTATGCAGTTTTTTGTTAACAGGTGTGGGGGCCCAGACACAGGTGTGGGCTGGTCCTGGAGAGTCGGAGCTGAATGACCAGGGCAGGTGACTATGGAGCCCCCAGGGTTCCCTCTCCACAGACGGCGGGGACTGGAGGATGCTGTGGGCCCAAGTGGGGCCTGAGTGACACCGAGCAGGGCCACTTATCTGAAAATAACTCCCAGAGCAGAAGCTGCTTTTAAATACTTCTCATTCTTGCTAAAAGAGGAGGCTCTCACAGCTGAACTTCAACAAATTTGTCATCGCCTTTTCTGGGAAGAACAGGGATGATGAAGTCACCAGTATTATAATAAAACAAAGAAACACACTGTTTTTCTCTGGCTCCTCTCAGAAACGTCCCACTGACAGAGAAAAGGCCCTTGTCAGAAAGCCTGAGAAGACGTGTGCATGTGTGTGTGCGTGTCTGACCCCTGGCAGCTCACTCGAAGTTCTGGGTTCAGTCCCTGTCCTGGGCTGCAGCCTTTGGGGCAGTGGGACCGTCATCCCCAGGCAACACCCGGGCAGTGTGCACAAACACGCGATCGTGAATCTGGTTTCCTTGAGATTTGCTGAAAAGCAGCTTTGTCATTAGCTGCATTTCACGGAAGGGAAAACTGAGGCTCAGAGAGAGGACCTGACTTACACTAGGGCACCCGGCTGGAGCATGGGGGGACAAGATGGCCCCCCTCATCCCTTCTAGAAACTCGAACTGATATTGGGCTTTTATCTTCTGAAAATGGGTCTGGGGTGGGCCATAGCAGGGATCGATTCTGACTTGAAGGTTTCCATGCAGAGACCCCAGGGAGCATGTGTGGGGAAAGCCCAGGCTACTTATCCCACAGGCCTTAGAGGCCGCCCCACTGCACATGGTCATCCATCCCGACAGGCAGTCAAAGAGGTGACAGTGTTAGGACCTGGGTCCTGTGTAAGAGGCTACTTGGCCATGGCCACCTTTGTAGAAGCCAGCGAGCACTTGCCCCTGAGGCTGGGACCTCCCACCAGGCGGGGAAGGGCTGTTCTGGTCACCTGTAGGCACTGGACACCTGCTCCATCCTCAGCATCGGGGAGGCTGGCCGGTGCTGGCAGCGCTCCCAGCAAATGCCTCATCCCAGCTTCTGGCCAGCCTGCCTAGATCCTTTACCCAGAAAAGGAGCCCCAGATGTGGGGACATACAGACGTGCTCCACCAGCTGCCCGGGAGCCCTTGGGCAAGACCCTTCCCCCGAAGAGCTTCGTAAGGCAGTGGGCAGGGTGCACCGCCTCACATGGGGTGTGGGGGGTGGGGTGAGAGGGCAGGTGGGGGCAGCTGCTGTGTGCCAAAGAAACACACATCCTCGAAAGGGAACATGTGAACATTAAGAAAGCACAGCAGTGCCCTGGCAAAAAGGGGGTGGCTGGCGCCCCCTCCCAGATTTCACCAGCTCTTCTCGTCATGGCAGTGTGATGGCAGAATCAGGGCAGAGCAATCATGACAGCAAGACCCAGAGTCCCAGCTGCACCACAGGCTGGCCGGCTCAGCCATCACTGGGACCCACCCACTCGACACTTGCCCACCCACCATGCGGCTGCTCCCATTCTGTTTCACGTGAGGTGACTGTGGTCGAATGACTCGCTCCTGCAGCACGGGATACTGGGGGAGCCAGAGCACCATGTGGTGTGAGACCCAGAACTCAGCTCATCCTTCCTCTCCCACACTGGGCTCTGGGCCACATGTGTCAGCACTAGGACACCTACCGAGAGCAGAAGCTTTTGCAAGGCTGGGGACACCTGTATGCAGGGTTCCATGGGTGGGGCTCCCCCTGAGCACCTCTGTCCTGGGCAGCCCCCTGGACATATTTGTCCTGCGTAGCCCCCCTGGATCCCTCTGAGAGCCTGGCCTCAAGCTCAGGACCTCTGGGACATGAACCCCTTCATTTCGGCGTTTGTCGAATGAGGCACCCTAGGGCCACTTTCAGACTGTTTCCAGGCCCGACTACTTTCCACGCAACTACTCACTCATGTTCTTCTTATTGATCCAGACTTTAAAGTTAGCGTTGTCCTCACCAATAACACCTATGAAACATGGGTCCGATGTGCTGGCTACATGCTTCTTAAAATCCATTGGAACAAACATGTCAGCATATAACAATGACGGAACAGTGAATACACGCGCTGTTGTACTCGGTCCCCAGCCAGCCTGAAGTGGCAGCACTGCTGTCCCCCTTCCCCTGAGGACACATGGCTCTTGAGTGGAGCGGATTTCAGGACCTCCTGCCTTGTGGTCTCTTAGGTAAACCAAGCTGCTTCCTTGACATGCCCGAGACTGAAGGAAGCCACATCTCTCTTCCAGGGCCTGGTCGGCCCCACCCTCAAGTGGCAGGTGGCCCTTGAGGCAGAGGCCACACAGGCCACAACCTCGCCCACAGCCTTCCTATCCCTGCCAGCCCTGACAGATGGAGGGCCCGGAGGATACTGGATGACCCAGCCATGCCGAGTGCCTGCTTTAATCTCGCCAAGACTGAGCCCGAGTGCTGTCTATCCTGTCATCAGGAACACTTCTGGGCTCTGCACAAGCCCTGGCGCCACCTATCACACTCCCAGCCCTGCCAGGGAGCGGCAGGAAGGCTGGTGCCCACGGCCCGCTGTGTGGGCAACAGGGGGCCTGGCTTTCCAGGGCTAACATTTTTCTTCAAAAAGATTCAGACACACAGACGCTATGAAAACACCGCTGCCCCAGCAATGGCAGCTGTCAGGGCTCAGCAGTGGCCAGTCCTGCCCGTGTCTCCTCCTGCCTCCACCTTGGTCAACCTGGCCTCCTGGAGGCGAGGGCTACACACAGGGACTTCCAGGAATGGCAACTCTGCCAGCATGTAGGAGACTAGGGTGTGGGGGTGAGACCCTCAAGTAAGGAGGTGGCACTGGGTGAGGGGCAGTGAAGGGAGGCTGGCCTAAGGGCTGTAGAACAACTGTGGCTATGTCCTGAGAAAGGGTGTCTTTGGGGCCATCTGCATATCAGACCTCGGGCTCAGCAGCCCGAGCCTTCCTGCTTCAGGCTACCTCCATCTCACACAGGGGCTGGCCTGCCTTCGTCACTTACACTCTGCTCACTGGCTCCATTTTTACCTTCCTCGAAGCTCCAGCAGCCTATGTGTCTGGTGCGGCCAGGCTGCAGCACATGTGGACGGAGCAAGGCAGGCATGCTGTGGCAGAGGGGGACCCAGGTCTGCCTCCCAGTCCCACACCAAGGTGTGGCCCCAATGCAGCTGCCCAAGGTCATGGGCCTCTCTGGCTTCTGCCTCCCCAGCATCTGTTCCTTCTTCTTCTGGCAACAGAATCCATTTTTTCCTCCCTTTCGTGCCCATGGTAGGAGGGCACGTGGCCCAGGTGGCCACTTGGGACGGGAGCCGCCTTGGCCTACGATAGTTTGGGATCGGCACACAACCAGGCCCAACCGTCAGTCCATTCCATCCCCCAGACTTTGGGGTAGATTCATGGGTAGGCATGTCACTTGGATGGGTCACCAGACTCAATTCCTGGGACATTTATTTCAACTGTCGAGGTGGAGACTATCTTTCTGCTCAGGTCAAGGAGGCATGCTACCCTGAACAAGCCCGATCCCGTCTGATCTCAGAAGCTAAGCAGGGTCGGGCCTGGTTAGTTCTTGGATGGTAACCCACCAGATGCTGTAGGTGTAAAAAAATTAAAAAATAAGGGATTGTAAGCTGACAAGGTCCTTGTAATCTGTGAGGTCAACCAAGGGTTACCCCCCCGTAAAAAAAAAAAATAATAATAATAATAAAAAGGAGGTAAATGTGAAGCTGCTGGGGGCTTTCTTGTGAAAGCAGCCCATGTGGAGAAAGCAGAGCCAGAGGCAGAGAGACCAGGTCCTAGGTTTAGCCGTGCCTGCAGTCCGCCTTAGGTTTTCTATTTATGGATGCAAACACGTTTTCCTTTTGTGCTTACGTCTGGCTGAGTTGGGTGCCTGCATGTACAACAGAAAGAATTCTAGCAGCTTAGGCTCTCGAGATGGGCATGTTACACCATCATCAGCAGGCAGAGGCTACGCAGAATTGGCTTTGGGCTGTAGGAAGTGCATTGACTTTACATGAAGGCTGACCAGGGGACAAATATGAGCTTGGTCCTTGGCAGGGAGACCCTGGGAAGATGACTTGCCTTCTCACATTCTCATCTGTAAAATGGACCTAATGACCACAGTTCTCAGACTGACATGCGGAGGTGACATTGGGTCTGAAACTCCATGGCACGACGGACATTCTGGGGGTGGGGGTAGGGTGTATGTCGAGGCACAGAAAGGGCAAAGGCTAAGAGATGGGAGTAAGCCGAAAGGAGCAAGGCTGCTGTGGCTAGAGCCAGGTGACAAGGACCCTCATCGTAGGGTAAAGGAGAGAGGAGGCAGGGCCTAGGAGGAGGAAGACATGGAATGTCCCTAGAAAGTCTTGGACTTCTGGGAGAAGAATGTGTGTGGAGAGGAGTAGCTGCATTCTGGACAGATTGGGAAGGTGACACCCACGGGCCATGCTGATGTTTGGATGGCGGGGGGATCGCTAATAGAAACCCAGCTCCTCGGGTTTGTACTTGACCACCTGACCGAGGTGAGGAAGATAGTATAGAGAAGAGGTGGAGAGGTTAGCGGGGCAGGAGCAGCAGGAGGAAACTCAGGGAGGGGGGTCTTGGAAGACCAGATTGGAGCATTGCAAGAGGGAGGGCTGATCAGTGTGGGTATAGAGGCAGGAGAGGGGCAGGAGGCACAGGACCCCATAGGGGATGCTCCCGGGCTCTGACAATTCCTGCCCCCCGCCCCCCATTAGGGGATGGCATGCAGAGAGATGCAAGCCTGGATCAACACCATTGACATCAGCAGTCACTCCAAGGCCCTCCCCGGGGAATGTGCAGGATTCATAGCACCTGAGGAGGGGACGGAGGCTCCCACGCTGTGCCAAGGGGGGTGCCCAGGGACATGTGCGCTGGTTCAGCCAAGTGTGGCCAATGTCTCCAAAGGCACGAATGCGGCCTTCAGAGGAGTACAGGACACTGAGCAGAATGCCTGCCAGCTACGGAATGAGAAGAGCCAGTTGTCATTCAGGTTGCTCTTAGTACCAATGGATCTTTGCAAAAAAACACCTCCACGCACCCACAGAAAAAGTCAGACCTATTTGTTAATGTTATCTGTGTTTGCAGCCGCTCCCCAGCCCTAGCATCACCGCCTCAGCTCCACCTCAGATCGCCAGGCATCAGGTTCTCATAAGGAACACGCAACCTATATCCCTCGCATGCGCAGTTCAAAATAGGATTCATGCTCCTACGAGAATCTAATGCCTGAAGATCTGAGGTGGAGCTGAGGCGGTGATGCTAGTGCTGGGGAGCAGTTGCAGATACAGATGAAGCTTCGCTTACTTGCCTGCTTCTCACCTCCTACGGTGCAGCCCAGTTCCTAACATAATTATGCTGAGCGTAAGTAGTTGGATGAATATATTTGTTATTTCGATTGTGGTGACAATTTCACAAGTGTTTACATATGTCATGAATGTTTATTGCATGTCAATTACACAGATATTTTAAAAATGTTTATAAAACCTAATATTTGATAGTTACTGAAAAAATATATTTTTCAGCTTTTCAACTATAACTTTTATGAACTTTAAATGAAGATTATTTATGATGAAAATTTAACATTCAAATTAGGATGTGTTGTAAGCCCAAAATGCATATCTGATTTGGAAGACAGTATGAAAAAGAAATATAAAATTTGTCATTAGTAACATATCAATTAGGTTAGAATGATAATGTTGAGGATGTGTTAAATAGATTAAATTAAATATATTATTCATCTAAATTTCGTCTTTTTAAATGTAGCTACAAGAACATTTCAAATTATTCACGGGATCCATGACATTTCTCCTGCCTTGTGCTGCTCTAGATGGAACTAGCCAGTTAGGGGACATATGGAAGATGGACAAACAAAATCAATGACACCAGAAGGATACCCAACTCAGCCAGACTTAAGCACAAATCCAGAACATGGGACACTCTACAGGACAAATGTCCCCATTTCTCCAACAAATGAATGGAATGAAGACCAAACATATATGTGTATATATACATAATACATATATAAAATAGGAAGGACTATTATAGAATAAAAGAGACTTAAGAGTTATGAAAATCAAAAGCAATGTGTAGAACTTTCTTAGATTCTGATTTGAATAAATCAATTGTGAAAAGATTTTTAAAGAATTGGGGCATCTGATTATGAACTGGCTATTAGATGATAGTAAGAAATTATTAATTTCACTAGATATGTCAATGGCATGATGCTTATGCCAATCAGTTTGGATCTGCTATCAGAGTCATGAAGGGAAATGACGAGATGTCCTGGATTTGCTTTAAGAACCAACAGGGTGAGTGTAGGGATGAAGGAAGATGGACTGTGAGTTGACAGCCGTGAGCTGGGAGGTGAGTCCATGGTGGTTCATGCACATCCTATTCTTTATATGTTTATGTTTTTGAAAATTTCCATAAGAAAAAGTTTAAGGAAAAAAAAGGGAAAGTCTGTGACATTCTCCCTGAAAGTCCCACCTGGCCTGGTGCCATGTGACCTTGAGCTGCCCTCCTTGCTTCCCAAGGGCAGACTGCAGGGCTGTTCCGTGCCACCCCCATCTGAGCTAGGGACAAAGACTGCAGCAGAAAGGGACATGGGGCTTCCTCGCAAGGCGAGCGGCAGCACTGCGAATCATGTCTATTATATGCAGTTCATCTGTCAACGACTTTGCTCATGAGATTGGTTACAGCACAATAACCTAATTTGTTCCTCCTTACGCCTGTTGTTTGCAAAATATAAGGACATTTTCCCCGGCAAACATTTCAGAACTGCAGCATGCAGACGCTTAAAGTCCTCTTCATCATCCAAAGTGCTAATACGATTTGGCTGCGTTCATGCAGAAACATCTGTTTCAAATCACAGGCCACTGCGATTCATGTCCCAGGAGCAGCTGTCACACACCCTGTCATCTCAGCCTCTCTAACCTTTCCACAATCCCCTTCTACTCCGTCACACAAACCACTCAGCGTGCAATGTTTCAAACTTAAGGGGCATCACAAAACAGGCTGGTTGTCAGAACCATGGAGCTGGGGAAGCGCCTGGTGTGGTCAGGACACGTGTGGGCGCCTTCAGGGTGACTGATGGGTACCTCCATTAAATATAGGACTGGAGAGTTCAACTGTTTTCATGGGAAAAATGTCACAAGTGGATTGTAGCTCCCAACAGGGATTCCAAAGTGTGGTTAACCTTCTCTGAGGGTCAGAGCCAGCCACGCCCCAAACCACATGCCCAGGTGGGGTCCAGGTGTCCAAATGTGCAGGGTGACCCACCTCTGCACCTCAGAGCCTGCCCCCAAACTGCTCCTCCACCTGCCTCTCCCGTGCTTCGGGTCTGCTGAGGGTTAAGAGGGACTCCAGAAACAGCTGGTTAAGAAGGATAAGAGCCCTCCTGGGCATCTTATACCACACTCCCAGCCTGTGTGCAGGATGGTGGTGACAGAGTGGCCAGTGCCTGTCCTTGAGCTGCTCACAGCCAAGATGCAGGGGGCTGACACTGAGCTGCCAGCGTCCCTCCTGGTAGGGGCCTGGATCCTTGCTCCTTCCTCTCTCCTTCCTGACCACCCACACTCTGCACGACTCCTGTTTGACCTGCCAGAGTAGCTGGGGCACTGTCTTCCCCATGGAGCGTCCATTGACCCTGACTGCAGCCCTCCTCACCCAGGCATGGGCTCAGGGCACCCTGGGCCCCTTGCCAGGGCCTGCTACAGAGTGGTGCCTGGTGACCACGCGGTTTGATTAACTTAGTGATCCCCAAAGTCGGAAGTGTATCCCCACACACACACCTACTGAGGAGTATAGGAAGGAAATACAGGAACTTCTTTTAAGATTTTAGCATTTGTTGAACAGGATTTTGTTATGTACTATTTGTTACATAAAAAGATTATCTGTAATATGTAAGTCACGATGCCTTCCACCCAATCAGACAGTGGCATGTCACCGATGCCTCCATTTTATGAACCTGTGCCATCCTCCCTACTCACCCCACTTCCATCATTTCCACTATCTGGAATTTTTAAAAAAATCATTAAAAATATTTTATCTCAGAAATACATATCCTTAAACAATACACTGCATAGTTAGCTTGCTTTTAAGTTTTATAAACACGGTGTCATTCTGTACACAGCGCTCTGTGACTTGACTGTTCCCTGAACATGATGTTTCTAAGAGCCCGCTGTCCGGCAATCCATTTTGTGAGTGTTCCACCATTTCTTTTCCAACTTTCCTGTTCCAGCTGTTGCCACCAGGAGCAGGGCTCCGGGAGCACACGCACACTTCTCTCGGGACATCGAGCATGAAACTGCCGCTTCGCAGGGGATGCAGCTCGTATTTGACTTGGCTAGATAATTCTCAGTGGTTTTGCAAACTGGTTGTGCCAGTGTGCGCGCCCACAAGTGGACCAGAGGGTCTCGTTGACCCACAGCCTCCCTAGCATTTCTTATTGCCTCACATGTTGATTTGTGCTCATTGAGTGGGTATGCGGCGGTATTTATTTCTTCCTTAAATATTTGATGCAATTCACTAGGGAAGCCACATGAGCTGGATGCTTCTCTCTGGGGAGGTTTTTAATTATAAATTAAATTTTTTTTAACAGACACAGTATTGTTCAGATTTTCTATTTCTTTGGGGTCGATTTTGGCAAGTTATGTCTTTCAAGGCATTTGTCCCTGTTATCAAATGTATTGACACAAAGTCCTTCGTAAAAATCCCTTGTTACTCTTTTACTGTCTGTAGAATATTGGCAACCTGTGTTTTCTCTTGGTCAGTTGTGCTAGGAGTTTATCAATTTTATTAATCTTTTCAAAGGGTTTTTCTCTATTGTGAGTTTTTTACTTTACTTACCTCTATTCTCATGAGGTAATATTGACAGACAACCTGGCGCACCCTGCCTGACAGAATGAGGTTAAGCCCTCGAAGAGTCCATCAGACAGGTGGGCAGATGGGTGGCCAAGCAGAGGGGGCACCCCATAAGTACCATAAACACCGAAGGGGAGAGCAGGCCCTGCTGCCTGGAAACAGCCCAGACTGTGAACATCTCAGATTGCAAACAGCACATACCCATCGAGGCGTTTCTTGTGCAGGTGGAAAGCCCTCTGACTGGCGACACTTGAGCCTGTGTCAGCTTCAGTCCAAGAGAACAAACTGGAGCTGCCCTGACAGATTCGCGGGCCTCTCACAGATTAGCCCTTCAGAATCTTCCTGGCTGAGTTTACGTGGTTTGGTTGTTTGGGGCACCCTTGGTGGCGGAGCCTTGGGTAGTGGCCCTAAGGGAAGCATGGAGGTGACAGGACATGTATGAGAGGACACGTAGCCGAAGGCCTGGCCCAGGGAGAGGTGCCTCCCACCCCGCCTCACTGTCATTACTGAGAGTGAAAAAAATGCGAATCTGCAAGAGGAAGACATCATTGTGACACACACCTACTCTGCGCCAGACACAGCACTATGGGCCCTGTTTGGTGTCTGAAGCCCAGAATGATCCTGGGAGTAAGAGCAGTCACTTGGTAAGGAAGCGGTGGCTTCCAACCCCCACTTGGAGACCTGGGAGCTGTCTGCCACCTCTGGTTCACTGAGGGCCTGTGTGAAACAGGCATGGTGGGCATCTTTGCTGAAAGAGGGAACGCCCTGGGGTGCAGTCAGGGGCTAGGCCCAGAGGGTGGGGGAGCAGGGAGCAGCTCCCTGGGAGGCATGGCAACTGTGACAGAAAGGGGCCAGGAAGGACTCCCAGAGAGTGGGAAGGGAAGCTGGGGCCGGAGTCCAGGGGTACCACTAGATACCCTTCAGACTGCCCCCACACCACTGCTGGAGGATGCCGTGGCCCACAAGAGGGCACAGGCTAGGAAGCTGAAAGGCGGATGGACTTCTCTTCCTAGAGACACATCACAGTCTATAATTTTAAAACATCTTCAACCCAAAACTCTTAGCCTGAATTGAATTTTGAGGAAAGAGTCCAACAAATAAAAAAGGTTATGGAGAAAAATTGACATGGAGCCTTTAAAACCTGTCAGGAAAGATGAACAAAAGATGTGGAGTATTGTCATAGATCAAAAGAGCCTAAAAGACCCAACAAACAAGCGCGATGCTGGATGACTGATCAGATCCTGAGTGTAAAAATAAGGCCACAAAGGACATGACTGGGACACTTGGTGAGAGTTGAATATGGACTGTGTATGAGAGTGCATCCTTGTGTTAATGTTGTTTCCAGCATGTGACACCTCGATGGAAGTTTTGAGGGAGAAGGTCCTTGTCCAAAGGAGATGCTGGTGGAGTTAGCATGATTCCAGCAGCTTATTTTTAAATGCTTCAGCCAAAGTGATGAGCTCTGAGGTAAAGCACATGCTGCAAGATGTTAATCCAGCACCAATGGTGCGGACAGACTCTAGGGCGCCCATGATGCCCATCTCCTGGTGCTCATGCCCTTGAGTGTGGATGGACCTGACTTCCTCCAAACCACAGACTCTGGCAAACGTGATGGGACATCACTTCCGAGATTCAGTTATATGAGATGCTATCTTGCTAGCAGATTTACTATAGAGACTCATTGCTGGCCTGATGGAGAGGAAGCCATGTGGCAAGGAATGGCAGTGGTCCCTAGAAATCGGTGGTTTCCAAAAGCTGAGGGCAAACTCCAGCCAACCACTAGCAAAACACTTCAACTCTCAGTCCTGCAACCGTGAAGAACTGAGTGGAAAAGTGAACTCATTCCTCGCTGGGCTTCTGGACAATGACCTGGTCCTGGTCAGCACAGGTGAGAAGCCAGCTATATGCCTGGATAGAAACTACGAGGTAATACATGTGTGTTGTTTTAAGCCACTAAGTTTATAGTCACTTGTTACACAGCAATAGATAACTAATAAGACCATATTAAAACAATACATCACCTCCCAAGTGGTTTCTATTTTAGGAATGCAAGGATGGCTTAATATCTATACTAACAAATTTTGTGTCTTCTTATTTGCCTCATCCTCATCCTGGACCTGATAGTAGAAAATCCATTAATATGATTCATCTTGTTAATAGCCTAAGGAGAAATATCATAGAATTATCTCCATATCTTCAACAAAAGTCAATATTCATTGCTGATTTTACAAAACCAACAAGTATATATACGTATCTCTCCATCCTAAAGTCAGCATCTTTTTTCATGGGAAAGGTACCAGAGGCCTTTTTCCTCAGGTCAGAAACAAGGTAAGGGTGCCCATTAGATCCAGTATTTAATACCGAATTAGAGGTATTTAGCTAATTTAATTAGATTAGAGAAAGCAATTCGGTGCCTAAGAATCAGTAAAGGAGAAGTGAAACAATTTCAATTTGCAGATCACAGAATAACTGAACTACCTAAAAGAATCAATGATAAAATTAACAGCAAAATAGGTTTTGTGAGGTACATGTAATAACACACACACAAACAAGAGCCAGTTACAAGATATAATGGAAGAAAAAAACATTTATAATAGCAACAAGGGAAAAAACTCATGAATAAACTTAACAAGAAATGTGAGGAAAACTCCAAAATACTCCTGAAAGTAGTCTTGAATGAATAAAAGACTAAGTAGTTTTGAATACAAAAACATTCCTGGTTTTTGAACAAGACAACTCAACTTCATACCGATGTCAATTGTTCTGAAGTCATCTATAAATTTAATATGACTTGAACAAAAGACACCAGCAACACGCTGCCACGGCGAGGAAAACGTGAAATGAAGACCATCGGCAGGAGGATCAGCCCTACTGGGTGTTCAAACACCAGGACGGGCATTGAGTTCAAGCTCCCTCCCCTGTTTCAGTAGTTGTAGAAAAAATCTTCCTTGTTATTCACACACACAGGTGCACACACACCTGCACACACACAGCCCAATGCTTGCATAATTCCACCATGTGAAGAGACAGGGATATGAGACAGACCAGAACACCCAGAAACAAGTCTAACTGCATTTGGATGTTTAGTGAATGATACATGTGCACTTCAGATTACTGGAGAAGAGATGCCTCTTAAATCAGTCGTGCTGGGATAGAGGGATAGACGTTTGGGAAAAGATTAAATTGGATCCATAAACTAAGTACCAAACCAAACAAGAATTAGAAAACATGGATAAATTCATTACAATTAAGTATGAGAAAGCCTTTTTAACTAGGGTTCAAAATCTATTTGCAGTAAAAGAAAAGAGGGATTAAATCAACTACGTGAATTAAAATGCATTGAAATGCTCTTCCCTGGCTCTCAGATCAGCGAGGCTGTGGAGGAAGCAGACACTGTATTATGTTACTGGTGGAGTACAAAATTTGGGGACAGGAGAATTTGGGAATAGCAAACAAAACAAATACACATTTACTCCTACTTCTGGGAATTAAAGATACATCTCCAGAAATACAAACAACTTATGTGCAAGGTTATCCATCATTCCATTTTTTTTAATAATGAAGGCCTAGAAGAAGTCAAATGTTCACTCACAGGACAGCCACACAGTGCAGTATTACATGGCCATGCAAAGAATGAGGAACGTCTCGATGATCTAGTAAGGAGATATTTTTAATCTAAAAAAGCAAGGTACAAAGGAGATGTGTATGCTAACTTTTGTGACAGTGCATAAATGGCTTGTTTTGCAAACAAACCCAGGAAGAACAAACCAGATTTCAAATGGTCACCCACACTATGGGGACAAGGAGAAAGAGACAGGGACTTTTATTCAAAGAGTGAAATTTCCATAAAAACTGAAAGAAAACAAAACCAAACTGTGTGCAAACAGAAACAGATGAAGCTAATGGTATATCAAATTGGTAACATATTCACACAGTGCTGACTACACATCCAAAGAAATCCTGAACTTGACCTACTAGGTTTGGGTTGGTAGTGATTTGGAGGTAGTGATTCAGAAATTATTTCAGGTGCATTCTAGAACTAAGCAAGTGATTAAATATATTGACGTTTTGGGGAACTGGGTTCTTACTGTGGGATAAAGAAGATGGAAATATTAAATTTTATTTAAAAAAAATGATTTCTGTGCTCAGTCTACTGAGAAGGCAGAGAGGCAACAATGCTAAGGTAGCAATGAGCACATCTAATGCCCAGATTCCAGCTTCTAAAACCCAATCCCCACTAAAAGGCACCAAGGCTTCTTGGAGGAATGGCTGACCTTGGGTCTGAGTCAAAAAACAAGTGAGAGCTGGAACAATGCTGAAGGTTGTATGGGGACTATGTCAAAAGGACACAGAGACCAGCCCGAACACCCAGCATCCTATCTTATCTCTGCAAACTCCATGCAGGCGCCCCCTACCCCACTGGGCCCAGGGAGGGTGGAGAGGCAGTTGATGCTCCTGGGAGGATGCAGGGAGAGGGGCAAGGCAGTAACCTGCCCTCTTTGCCCTCCAGGCCCTGCCTGGATAGAGGAGGCCTCCCTGTGGCTGCGGCTCCATAGGGTGGACCCGATATGAGGCAGCCTTTTGACGCCTCCCTGCTCCCTCTCCTGCTCTTTCCTTTCAGTCTTCTCCTTCCTTTCAATTCTCAAACCCTAAACCCTCCGCAGATCTACTGCGACAGAGGAAAATCCAAACCCCACAGTTCCCCTCACTGGCTCTGCTGCAGCGCCTTCCACCCACCACCTATGCCTGCCTCTGAGGCCACGCACCTGCTGTTCCCTTAGACCTTTCCAATGGGCTCTGCCCTCCTATTCACATCATAGCCAATAGTCACTGCTCAGGACCATACTCTCTGATCAGGCTAAGGCTCTGCTCCTACCTCAGTCTCTCTCCATCTCAATTACCCTCTTTTATTTTTTTCCTGTCACTTATCCTCTGCCATGTCCTCGGTATTTCCTCTGATCACTTGCTCAGCTTCCCTCTCCCACATCTGTTTGAAAGCACTTACTGGGGCCAGGAGCAGACCTCCCACAGTAGGAGCTCTATGAATGCTCTCCGGTCGGAGTGGGCAACCCCAAGCCTTTCCTGGTCACCTGGAACAGTGGCTGAAATATGGCTTTTGGAACTGTTGAAACCCCAGCTTTGCCACTGCATGGTCCTGAGCCCTTGAACAAGTCCCGTCACCTCTCTAAGCCTCAGTTACTTCAACTGTAAGATGGGGACACTGGACTACCCCGGGAGGTAAAGTTTCCCAGGCACGTCTCAGGCTCCTGAAGCTCAGCAGAACTACTGCCTCCTGGCAGCCAGGAGGCAGGAGGAAGGGGCTGGGGCGGGCCCTCCACCACTCCCGCTGCCACACCTGTTCTTTCCACAGTGCCCGCCACTCAGAGCATGGTGCAGGCTCCATAGCATCCCTTCCCTCCCCTCCAGGCCTTGCTTTCCCCACCTGAATACGGAGAGGAGTGAACCAGAGTCCCTTGACCTGCCCGCTGTCACTGTGCGGGGGACACACCAGAACCTCGGGCTGACCACTGTCCCTCTGGCTCTCTGGTGGCAGCACTGGTCCTTTCCTCAATCCGATTCCAGCTTCAGAGACAACAGCACCCCTTTCCTCCACGGACAAGGCCCTTCGCATTCTTCACAAACAGCGGCAGGCAACCTTTGCCGGTCCCATTTCAAAGACCGGGAAACTGAGGTACAGAGCGCAGTGGAGGCCTTGGGTCCAGACTGGCTTTTCCTGCCACCCGAGTGCCTGACGAAGCGCGCTCCTCGCGCCTAGTAGAGTGGCTCAGGCGCCGCAGAGCTCGGGCGTCTCTCGCCGAGGCGGCCGGGGTGTGCCCTTCGCCGGTACCCTGCCGGCCGCCACCGGGCGCCCGCACCCACGCCCCTCAGGGCACCTTATGCGCCCGGCAGCCCCCTCCCGCCGGCCAACACCCCCGTGCGCCAGCCGACCAACCACGCGCACTGTCACCCGCGTGCGCACCTGTACCCCTGGTCAGGCCGCGCGTCCCCGCGCAGCGGCCCGGCCACTCGCTGTCCCCGCCGGTTCGCTGTCCTGCACCTCCGCGTCCCGATCTCCCCGCCCCGCGCCCGCTGCCTCTGCCGCCGCCCCTCCCCGGCCCGCAGCGCCCGCGTCCCGCCCGGCCGCGCCCCGCCTCACCGGCTCCCGGAGCACCAGAACCCCGGGCCCGGCCCATGGGCAGCGCCCGCTGCGCCCGCTGCGAGCGGACCTGGGGCCGCCCGCCGCCCGCCGCCAGCGGCTCCTGGGCGCAGCCTGCCGGGCGCTGGCGGCCGGCCCCCGAGCAGCGCGGCGCGGCGCCCCCTGGCGGCCGCACGGGGGAGCGCGGGGCGCGCGGCTGGGGTGGGGCTGCGGCGCCCTTTCCGCGCCCCTACCGCGGCCTCGCAAATCCTGGTGGCCCTGCCCACCAGCCTCGCGCCTGCTGCAGGCCTCAGGGTCAAGGCCAAGCGTCCTGTGTTCAGGACCCTCGTCTGCGGCTCGCCTCCCACCCCAGTTGCTGCTTCCCACTGAATGAGGCTTCTGCTTGACTCTGCACCAGAGCTGTCCTCCATCAACTCTTCTCTGGCAAACTCCTGGCACCCTAACATCTGGTTCACCCCCTTTCCTCAAGACTGGGCCCTGGCCGCTCCTCTGGGCTCTCCTCCTGCCATGGCCGTTGAACTGTGATTGTGTGGGCACGGGGTGGGTATCAAGGCCAGGAAGACTGAATTCGACCTCTAAGCTGGCTCCCTCCGTAGGGGAGGGAGAGAGGCAGGCCCAGGAACTGGCTCTCATGAAGGGTGGGTTGCCACTCTGAAGACACTGAGGGGCTAGGAGGATAACGGTTCAGGATGACTATTTCAATTTTAGAATGGAGGAGGAGGCCTGAACAGAATGGATGACCTTCCTCAATGGGCTCCACCTGGACATTAAAAGTTTCCTGGTTTGTCCCAGCGTAGAGGTGAGGACATCTGTCCTCTGCTTCAGTCAGGACCTGCCTGATGAGATGTGGCAAGAAATTCATGCCAACCAGCTTAAGCAAAAATAATTTATTGGCTCCTGAAGCATAAAAAGCCAAGGTGTGCTGCTTTCGGGAATAGATAGATCCAGGTGCTTAAGCACTATGAATTGTAATCCACCTACCCCATCTCCCAAAACTTCTGTAGCAGAATGGCCCTCAGCAGCCCTGGGTTGACACTCTCAGAAAGAGCACGCCTGCCCGATAGTGCCAGTGAGAGCCCAGAGAGGATGCACACAGGTTCCGAGGAGCCGGGCTCAGGCCACTTCTGTAGGCCTGGGGAGTGAGGGCTATAGACCTGGGTGTTGGCTCCCTAGAGCTGGGGTGGGTTGGGGGGGAAGGGTTGTTAGTTCTGTGCTGACCCTGAGGATGGAGTAAGCCGCACTGCTCCAAGCTTGCCTTGAGAGCTGTTTCTAGAAGACTGGACAAGTGAAAACAGCAGAGCACAGCTGTGGCTTGCACAGTTGAGGAAACTGAGGCTTGGAGCGAGCAGGCACCTGCCTGGGGCACATCGATGTATTAGGGTGGGCGTGGGTGGGGCAGGCTGGGCAGGGTGATTGGGACAGCAATGCGCAGGGCCAGGTTGTAGTGAAGGGGCAGGGGAAACAGGCAGATAGACATGTCTGGGGTAATGTCCTGGGGCCTCCCCTGTCCCACCGCCCCTCACCCTCAGGCCAGGCCCAGAGCACTCCCTAAGGCAAGAGGGGTTCTCAGGAGAGAAGGTTGCAGGAGAGAACTTGAGAGAGCTGGCCATTCCCTTATGACATGCTGGGGCCTGAGCGGTATTGTGGGGCCTCTTGACCAAGTGTGGCTGAGAGGAGCAAGCCAGTCTCCCCCCACTGGCCCCTTTCTGTAAGCAAAGGCCCAGGGCTACTGAGGCACGATTGCCACACCGAAGGCAGGGTGGGTGTGTACAGCATGGACAGCCCTAGGCAGAGCAACCGAAACCTGAGGCGGACCTGCCCGAGGCCACAGCTCCCGCCCCAAGTGGGAGCGTGAAGCAGGGCTGCCCTGTGACGAGGGGAGAGGGCCATGTCCCTGAGGGCTCCTGCGTGCTTCCCTGTGGCATGGAGGACAGGTTGTGCTAAGGACGCAGCATGGGCTGCGGATACCGCCTGAGGCCAGTGTGGAGTTCTGCTCTGAGCTGGCTCCAGCTTTGGGGGACACCGGCTGCACCCTGGAAGGAGCCTAGCCCAGTGTACGTACTGCATTTCCTTTATCCCCTCCCAGCCCTCCAGAGAGCACACTGTCCAGCACCCCAGCCTCGCACCCCAGCCTCCCAGCCCTGGCCTGCTTCCCCACTCCCAGGGGCCAATTCCCACAGTCTGGCAGGTGCTGGCACGGAGGCTGGGCCCACCCGGGAGCTGTCGGCTCAGCCCCTTCCCCCTGAGACAGCTCTCTAGGGGATATCCCCTGGGGTCTAGTGTGTGCAAGCACCATGCTAGGGACTGGGATATAGCAGTAAGCAGGACAGGGGGTCTCTGTCCCCTCGCAGCCCGCAGTTTAGAGAGTGGACACTGGAAACTAACTACAAACACAGGAGAATAATGAAAATGATCAGAGAGCACAAGTGCCAGAAAGTCACCAGTGCCGGGCCAGGTGGCTAGGATGGGAGTAATCAGGACAGGCCCCTGTGGGCAGAGACCTGGGACCACTCGAGTTTACCCACCAGGCCAGTGCAGGGATGGCGGGCGGGACTCCTTGTCCACCTAGGAGGCCAGCCCTGGAGTTGCTGCACTGGAGGACATGAGGGGAGAGACGGGCAGGGGACAGCTGACGAGGACACACCTGGGCAGAACCAGCCCCAAGGGGAGAAGCCATGGGACTGGGTGATGGGAAGAGGAGGAGAATGTGAGGAGTGGGGACTGGAGTCCAGCCAGCGTGGGTGACAGATCTGCTGAGACTGGGGCCAGGGGTTCTTTGGGGGACACCTGGAGGCAGCTAGACTTGTGGGCACAGAGTCTGCTGTGGGTCCTCGTGGGTGAAGAAGGGACTCGGGGTTCCAGTCACTGCAGACACTCAGCATCCAGAACCTGGGAGGCTCTGGCAGCACATCTGCCCCGAATCTTGGCCCAGCCAGAGCAGGTGACTCAGGAAGGAGACTGACACCAAGTGGGGCTGCCAGGCAGTGTCACCAATAAAATCAGATAACAGTGAGGATGGAATTTTAGGCTCTAGCCAGTGTATTTTCTTGGTGCAATTCATAACTTGTCCATTCTTGACTATGGTGAAATCTCTCCAAGTTACTAAAGGGTAAAGCTGCAGAGAGGTCACCACACTGCCAGTCACTAGTGGGGCTGTACCTGTGGGCTGAATGTATCTCCCCAAGTTCATATGCTGAAATCCTCCCCCCGTCAAGGTGATGTGTTAGCGGAAGGGGCTTTGGGAAGTGATTAGGTAATGAAGGTGGAGCCTTTGTGAATGAGATTACTGCTCTTATAGAGACCCCAGAGAGCATCCTTGTCCCTTCCACCGCACGAGGACACAGTGAGTTCCAGCCTCCAGAACAGTAAGAGTTAAGTTTCTGATATTTATAAGCCACCCGGTCCGTTGTGCGATAGCAGCCTGAATGTACTAAGACAGTCACAGCTAATGACATAGATGAGGGACCCAACTACCCACTGAGTCCAGGTGAGGATCAGGGAGAGAGAGAGTGTGCAAGCGTGTGCACCGTGTGTCTGCGTGTGTGTGTGCCACATGTATGCACGTGGTGCACGTATGGTACATGTGTGACTAGTGTGTGGTGTGAGTGCATGTGTGTGGGGGTGAGTATGGCTCAGACCCCCATCAGCGTGCAGGTGGGGCCAGTCTGAAGACAAAGGCAGCCATTGCCAGTGGGGTCCTCAGAAGCAGATCTTCCAATGAGGTTCAGGTGGTTTATGTGGGGGGTTTTCAGGGAGGGTGAACACGGAAGGGGACAGCCCATAACAGTGCATTATTAGGGTGGTTGCTGACATGGCCTAGCCCTGCTTCCTTGTGGGGAGCTGTGCAGGCCGCGTCCCGGCACTCTGCTGTGCAGTTTGGCCACGTCCCTTCTACTTCCCAGCTGCTCCTGCAGGAAGGCAGAGCAGACTTCTACAGCTCAAGTACATTCCTGAGGCAGAAGAGCGTGGGCCACGTAGACAGAGCCATCTACCCAGCTGTGTGGAGCGTAGGTGGGTGAGACTGTGGCACAGGGCACAACACTTGCCTGAAACAGCCCCGCCCTCCTGTGAAACACATTCCCTCAGGTTCCGCGTGAGGTCCTGCGGTTGCCCTTCCTCTCTCACCCCTTCTGGAGTCTTCCCCACCTGCAAGTAGAACTTCTGCCAGCCTGGGTGGCGTACTCGGGATGGCTACCCCTGCTGCAGGGCGACTTCTTTCGCTGCCCACTGGTTCACTGGCATGAGGAGCCAAAGCGACCTGGAGGCAGAGAATGAGTTTCAGCGGGGCCATCCCTGAGTCCTGGGGCAGCATCCAGTGAGCCTAAATCTGCCTGCCCAGGAAACAGTTGCTGAGGGCCCTCAGTCCCCAAGCTCAGGGAATAGTTGTGATGCTTCTTGGTGGGGGACGGATGGCATAAAACGCCCTCCTCCTGTGGAGTCGCCGGTGCTTGCCACACTCGAGACCTCGCTCATACGGGCTGTCAAATGTCACTGTGCGTAGGAATCACCTGGAACTCGAGGCGAGGCAGCACCCCAAGGCCCCCATCAAGACTCAGGTATGAGGCTCGGGGGGGGCCCCTGTTCTGTGTTTGTACCAAGAGCCACGGGTGATGTTGATGCAGGCAGAAGACGGGGCCCACCTGGAGAAACGCTGATTGAAAGGGGTATAGGGGCATCAGCCCCATTTGTGGTGGGCAGAATAATGGACCCCAGGGATGCCCACGTCCTAATACTCAGAACCTGTGACTCTGTGACCTTACATGGTAAGGGTCTTCACAGATATGATTTAGTTAGGACTGTGGGGTGAGACATCATCCTGCATTATAAGGTAAGCCCCAAGTAATCACATGGTGCTTAAAAGCGAAACAGGGAGGCAGAGTCAGAGAAAGAGATATGAGGGGGAAGCAGGGCCAGAGGTGCCACGCTGCTGGCTTTGATGGAGGAAGGAGGTGCAAGCCAAGGAATGACAGTGGCCTCTGGAAGCTGGAGGCGGCCAGGAAACGGGTTCTCCCCTTGAGTCTCCAGACAGAACTGGCCCGGCTGAGACTGTGGGACTTCTGACTGACAGAACTGCAAGATAATGCAATTGTGTTGTTTTGAGCCCCTAGGTTTGCAGTCATCTGCAGTAGCAGTAATGGGAAACCCAGACATCATCCCATAAGAAAGGTTGGGAGAAGGCCGGCAACTTGTGCAGCTGGCATAGCAGAGCAGGCTGCCCTGAATGGCAGTGGTGGGGAGGGGAGGCGGGAAGGCCAAGGCCCATGGCTAGGCATAGTGGATGTGTGTGCTTGGTCTCCCCTGGGAGCTCATTTATAACACAGATGCCCAAGGCCCTGTCGAGACCTCGGACTCAGAGGCCTGGGTGGGG
This sequence comes from Pteropus medius, assembly GCF_902729225.1. Taxonomy (NCBI): domain Eukaryota; kingdom Metazoa; phylum Chordata; class Mammalia; order Chiroptera; family Pteropodidae; genus Pteropus; species Pteropus medius. The sequence goes on along the minus strand of NW_024348533.1, from coordinate 5,128,613 downwards.
TCTGAGAATCTGCATCTTGCAGCAGTGGTGACATCATCACAGTGTCCATGTGGTTAAGCAACCTTTGGTTTTCTAGAATGGACTAGTAGAAAAAGCACAGAGGGTGGTTTTAGGATATCCAGATGTCCCAAATGTGACACTGGCCACTGTGGTAATGAGAAAGTAAAGGTACGTGTGAGCAGCGTGGAGCGGGCACACGTGGAGGCTGTGACATGGTGATCACAGCTGCATCCTAGGAGGCTCATTCCAGGGTGGGATGAAGGCCAGGTGGTAGCTGGACAAGAGTGGAGGCCAGGAGATCCCTTAGGCTACGACAGCCACCATCCCCACGTGTGAGGAATGGTTTGTAGCAGGGTGAAGATGAACGTGAGGAGAAAGGACAGCACCGAACTATTCTAGGGGGGGGACAAAGTCTGCAGGATTAGATGCCCCTTCACCCAGGCAGCTTCTTGTCCTTGCTGTCAGCTCAGCCGGATTAAGTGCTCGGATTAAGTACTTGATTGCAGTCACAGAGGGAGGTCTCCAGGGGCAGGAGTGGGTGTCTTATTTATGACACAGGCCTGCAGCGGGTGGTCACTGAAAATGAAGGACCGGCATGCATTTGGGTGAGGGGATGAGGGGACAGGAAGAGTCCTGCAACAGGGGTCCTGGGCCGGCTGAGGGGCCCTGGCATGGTCATCCCATGGAGGATACATTTGATTTGCACAGAGGCGGAGGGTTCCCCGGGACTGCTGGCTGTTTCTAGAGAGGGGGACTGACACGCACTCAGAGTCATCGTTGCTGCCTGGCTCCGCTCACCGGGGCTCAGCCTTCATGCACAGCTCACGGTGCATGAGCCTGTGTCCTCTCACTGCACGCAGCAACCCCAAGTTACTCTGCCTGGGTACCAGGTGGTCCCACACTAGCGTTAAATCGCAAATTTCTCTGCGCGCGCGTGCGCGCGCGCACACACACACACACACACACACAACACACCCCCTCCCCCCCCCCCTGCCCATCCTTACCTTCTCTTCTGTCTCCATAGGGAGGTGGCTTTGGGATATTTGACATTTGCCGCCTCCTTGTGCTCTTTCCCGAATAAGCTCTGCCACTCCCCAAAGGAAGTTGTTTTTCTATTCAGTTTTCTGAGCATAAAACATCCCCAAATAGGTTATTTATTGAAACGGTTGTGTTGAGTCACCCTTGCATTTTGGAAAAAACTATACAATGTTCGATTCAGTTAACATCTGTGAAGAAGCCATAGGATCTCGGTATGTCCTCATTCAATTTTGGAATCAAGATTATAGCAGTCTCCTAAACCGAGTCGGGTGGTTTGACAACCTTGAAGGTGGGGTTTGTCTTTACTTGCAGCACACTTCCTGGGCTGCTACAGTCAATGGGCTTATCGGCACTGAAGCGTTTTCCTCCCTGCCAGCCAGAAAAATCTTCTGCATTTTTGAATAAAGTCGTTGGATTACAAAAATAAACAGTAAACTCTCAACATGTTAAAAACACCCCCTGAATCCAACCTATGGAATGTGGTCAAATCAAATACATAACATATACTTGCAGAATAATATAAACTTCCTACATATATAGAACATTAGAAAATTTTATGGTGTGGATGCTAGCATTTGGGTTCAAATCCTAATTGCAATTTAGTAAATTTATTAGATTTTCCCCTAATCTATATTTTAGTAAGAGATACGTAGTGAGCATTCACAGGATGCATCCTAGAATCCTAAATGAAATTGGAATCATGAGAAAAAATGAATTAAATGTGAAAACTTTGACAAGAATAAAAAAGATAAGGTTTGCCTATTTCTTGAAAGTTCAGTAAAAACTGACCCGTGAGATTGATGTGATCTGGAGAGTATTTAGGGGTGGAGGTGGCTTTGGTTATCATTCTCCTTTCTCTGATGGTCACCGGTCCATTCAGGTTTTCTGGAGGCCATCATCCCGAACACTTAGCCTAGAGCACGTGGCCTGGCACCAGCTGGACTCAGGCCCTTCTTGCACATGTGGCTGTGGGAACTCACCTGCTCTCCCGGCCTCGTCTCTCCACGTTTACAAGGGAGATAATAACACTGCCCTCACAGGAACTGTTGAGGGGATGAAGTTCACATACATGATGTGCTTTTGTGTCCCTGCCCTTTATTGTCCCTTTTTTCTGTCCTTGGGCTAGCTCTATGGCTCTTTTGTCAAGCTCCTGAGTTGAACACTGAACTCACTTTTAAAAATGTCTTGTTTTTCTGATAAATGTATTTAAGCCTTAGCTAGGTCTCACCAAATTTGGCATGCAGTATTTTTTGAGGTTATGTACTTTTAGGAATTTTGTAATTTTCCTTATCATTTCCTCTTTCACCTAGACTCCTCCTAGGTTCCTCCTGTTTAGTCCCCAGACGTGTGACAACTTTTCCAATTTATTTTGGGTTTTATTGCATTATCATAGAACAGTTGTATATTGTCTTTAGACTTTATGGAGGTGTCCTCTGTGGCCTGGTACATAGGCTGTTTTCCTTTAAGTTCTACGAGTGATCAAAAGGAATTTGTCTATTGGGTGTAATAGACTATGAGTCCACGTTAAACAACAGTGGCATTCCAGCCTTCTAGATCTTTGCTCGTTTTTCACCTACTTAACCAGTCAGTTTCTGGGAGTGCATTTACATTCCCACTACATTTTTGTCTTTCTCCCTAGAGTACCATCAATCATTTTACACACACACACACACACACACACACGCTGATTCTTTAGGTTTCTCTGAAATGTGGATACATTTACCCACATGAATCGTACTCATTAAACACTACTAACGTGTCGCATTTGATAAAGTATTTATGTACATGTCTTTGTCCATAAAGTACAGGCATATGTCATGTATATGTGAGTTTATAGACATTAAAAATCTAGTTGCTTGTAAAAAAATCAGTGAAATTTCTGACTATGTATATCATAAACATTTGTACGAACATATGCATGTGTCTATGGAGGTATGCATGCACACCTGTATATATGCCAAAGAGGGTACACACCCTGCAGGACAACCTGCCTGGTACCCAGTGCTGGTGTCAGGGGGATTAGAAGATTCCAGAAACCAGACACCAGGGTGCAAGGGCTTTTATTGGATCCTGGCTGGACAGTCCAGTAAAACCCTTTGGGAAATCCCAGGGCCTGGGTATTAGGCCAGATGAGAACTCATGGATACGGAGGTCGGAGATCACTGACTGAAAAATGTAGATTCTAAGAAGCATGTGTAGTATGATCTCATTTAGGCAAAACAAAACAAAACAAAAAACCATCTAGGTGTGTATACATCCATAAAAAACAATCTGAAAGATATATACCAAGGTATCTTGGTCATCTCTAGATGAGGGAGTACAGTGTGTTTAGTTTCTCATTCTTGATTTTATATATGTACACACACATACACACATATATGCACACATATACATATGCACACACACATATATGATATACATACACACATATATAGCTTTCCCCAAAATAGGGAGCTGACAAGAGGAGAGGAGGCAGAGAAAGTGAATACAGACTGTTCTTGCTTTCTGTTGTAAAGGGGAGCAACTCAAGGGTGATGCCGGGTTAAGAGCATTTTCTTTTTAATGTGGGTGACATAAGGCAGAAGAGACTGGAGCGGAGGGGGAGTGATGGCAAAGGACAGAGGGTATGGCTGGAGTGAAGTTCCCGAGTGGGTGAAGACATGGGCTCCTGTGACAGAAACAGGATGGCCTCATCACGTGGGGGAACGGGGGCCTGAGAGAGGTGGGCAGTGAGGGGAGGAGAGGGACTCCTCGACCCACTGCCTTCTATTCCTCTGTCAAGTATAGTCAGGGATCCAGCTTTGAGAATAAACACATACAGTGGAGTGTTGCTGCTCAAATAGTTATTTTTTATAGCATCTTTAGTATGAGAATCTACTGCTTTAAAAACCCTAAGAAACCAACTTTGAAATGGAGAGCCGCCAAACTTAACTATTAGTGAAAGTCTGTATAAAGTTCTAGCCCAGAATAAAATAAAATAAACACAAAAGAGCATGACTGCTATTGGTGGAAAAGAAAAACAAAGAAGCAAAAAAGGCAAGTGACAAACCTCTGAAGTCATACCCAGCTTCTGCCTGATGAACATGGTTTTGCAGTTGACAGGCCAGCCACAGGGGGCTGTTGGCATCAGGTCGCCCTGGCCTTTGTGGAATCACAGTCACACAGACTTCAGAACAGGTCAGTTCCTTTTATTCAGATGGAGACAAAATGAGGCCACCAGGTGCTTCTGCCCTGCTCCCTTACCCACTCACTGACCTGTACACACCAGGACAACTGGCCAAAGGATATCAAAAGTGTGGGTAAGGAAAGGAAGGCTGGCGCTCACCACCTGCTCCTTCCAAGAGAAAATAAACAAGGCACTGAGAACCAGTGCATGGTGCCAAATTCATTTCTTGACATGTGACTAGTAGGTAGATCAGAGAATGCTGCTGGGTTAAGCATGGTCATTTCTGTGAGGTGCGCAGCGAGATCATTCTTCCTGACCTTATGGCATGACAACACTGCACACAGGCTGAACAAGGACACTATTAAGGGGCTCCACCGAGGTGACAAAGCTCTGGTCACATGGGTCCTGACACTGCGATTGCTGGGGTCTGCCTTAAAGCTCTGTCCTGCCACTCAAGGCTGTTAATTGTCCCTCGTATGACTTTTCAGAAGGGATGTTCAGGCTCATAAAACTGATAGATGTCACAAGCGGGCCAAGAGAATACACATGAAGGATGACAGAATCAGGATTAAGTGCCACGTCATGGAATCCAGTATTTCTAGTGGACCTCGGACTCCAAGTGTGACATGGCTGTTATGGGAAGGCCATCTCCAAGTGTGACATGGCTGTTATAGGAAGGTCAATTAGTTGGGGGACCTTGTTTGGACAGCATGCTGCTGGAATATTACAGTCCCTTCTGGGCCCATATTTTTAGGGTGCACTGAGCTGGCAAGGTTCTGGGGTTTTTCATGTGAAAGGATTGGAATTTAAGTTTAATCTAGAGAAGGGGACACTTGGAGCTTGCCTTTCCAACTAACATATTAAAGCCTGTCTCATAAGGTGGGTCCCACTCACTCTATTTCACCCAAAGGCAAGGCCTGGGGCCCATGGATGGAAGTTATGGGAACTGGGTTTCAGTTCAGTTTGAGAAAGAACTTTCAAACAGTCAAAACTACAAAAAATTCAGTAGTAAGCATACCCTTATGAAAACCATCTGAGCAGGGGCAGGTGACACCTTCAGGTGGATTTCCCAAATGGAGGTGTGAACCCAAAACCTTCTCTGTCCAATTGCACTCTTTATAACATCTAAGTGTGCAAACGAAATGAGTTTTAAAGCATGCTTATAAAAATTCTAAGTCTCAAGGAAGTTGTGGGAGAAGGGGAGAAAATATTGGCGAATCAACAATTTAAAATAGGGATTCAGCTGAAGTTAAGACTTTATTTCAAAGCTCCACACAAAATAACTTCTTTAAAAGTGCTGTACTTACTTTGATGTTTCCATTTAGTCTTCACTACAAGCCTCCAAGGCCTACCTGTCAATCGTGCACTGTGCTGCACGTGGAAGGAATGATGGACGCAACCCACCTCACTGTGACAAACCCCTGTTCTTTTGAGCACTTAGTAAGAACACCGACCAGTGCTAGGGTTCAGAGTGAAGATGTCCTTATTTACACCCCAGATCTGTGTGCAGTGTCAGAGCTAGTGAGAGTGAAAAGGCCCCAGAACCGCCCCTCCCCCGCAAGCAGGCTCTGTTTTCTGCTAAGAACATAAGCATCTAAGAGCTGCTTCTACAAAGGCGCTCTCACAAGGCATCTATCAGGGTCCAGGATTCTTCAGAAAGGTTGACAATGTTTGGTGCTCATGGCATTTATCTTGGGAGAGGGTCACAGTTCTCATCAGCATCTCAAAGGTGTTTGTGACCAAAGAAGAGTGAGATCTGTACTCAGGGCAGACCTCAGCCCTTCCTGATCTGGCAGCTGCAGCCTCCGGGTTGTCGTGTGGGGTGGGAGGTTGGAGAACTGATTCTGATTTCTGCCCAACTCTTAAGCGCCAAGACAGAGGAAGGATGGGTGCAAACACCTTTGCTCACAAGGACCCTGGGCCCCAAAGCCTTGACCTTTCAAACTGTGAAGGAGTGTGCAGCCCCAGGCCTTGAAGGGACAGCAAATGACAAGTTCCCAAAGGCCATGACAGGGGCATCTCTCTTAAATCATGGTCACATAAGGCCTCAAGGTGATGTGACTGGTCACTCTGTCACTGTTATTACTGATTTAGTTACCATCTTTCCTGACTAAGAACAAAACACATCAAAGAACTGCCTTATTGTCAACGGTATCTTATGCTCAAATTCACCCAAGTAGCCATATCCGGTTATCATGAAATATTACCTGTCTCCCCACCAGAAAACCCCACCCACCTACATGTACCAGTTGAGTCGATAAATAAAAAGTATTTCAGCACTGTTCACATTGAGAATGGGAAAGGGGAAGACAGAGAAGTGGAGCCCAGACCAATATCAAGAGATGTTTCCCTTCTCCAGAGACCTTTACAAAAAAGGCTGATACTCATCCATCTTGAAAGACTCTAGCCCTTTTAAGCAAAGAAAAGGAAGTGAGACATTAAGGAAACTTCTACTCCTGTGGTTTTAAGTAGCCAATGTCCTAAAGTGCCTCAAAACCCAGTGTGAAGGCCAAGGGCTCAGCCTATGCACGTTCCACAAGCACACGGGCACTGGGCGGGCCTTTAGGTAAAACCAGGACAGGGTGACTGGTGGGGTCTCCAGGCCACACCTTGTGAGAAACAACGACACCAAGACTCTGAATAGTTGATTTTGTACTGCATGATTTTCAAAACATAGATTCAGGAATTTGCAGGCTATTTTCAGTAAGAGATCTAACAGAAATGTTTTGCCTTTCAATTTAAAGACATTTGCTATTATTGACTGAAATGATGACACGCCAACAATCCACCTGTGTTCATGTTAAATCTGTAATCAGAGATGGCGATGTACAAATATACAGTCAATCGTCACTTAAAAACACACAAGAATTGGACATGCTCTATACTTCTCTTTTAAAATGTATCTGTATTATTTTCACCAATCAAAACACACATAATAGATTTTATTATAAAACATTAGGCAATGTTACTTCTGAATATGCAATCTGTATTCACTACCAGTGTGAAATGCCGGAGGCTTTAAATACCAATCAACCTGACGGCCTCACCCTTACCACTGTGCGCAGGACAGCGACAAATCTGTATGAATCTAGCATTGCACTCAGCCTTTCAGTTGGGACTGTGGCTGTCAGCGACCAGCGATGGGCCCCAGGGGTTTCTCCTTTCAGCCCTGCTGCTCGGAGTTTTGCGTCCCAAAGATAAGGACAGAGCTGTGCTCGGGACTCCAGGACCATAGCTGATCAGCACTGAGCAGCACGTGCTTCTAGAACGCTCTCCTACTCGGACAGATTCTGTCTGCTCTCTGGAACCTGTACTTGAAATCAAGACCCCACACAAGGGAGGAAGTCATTTCTGTTTTGACTGAAAACGAAGCCAACAAACAAAATAAACCTAGTCCAAATTCCAGGCTAATAAATTACCTGGTTTATAAAAATATGTGTCCAAAATAGTTACGTCCAGGGTCGTGTACAATATAAATTACAAAAATAAAATAGAGAAGATGAAAAATTGAGCACATTTTCAGTTCTCATCCACCTCAGCATTCGTCCATCATGACCAGTTCAGAACCACGTGCCTGGCACCAGGACCAGCACGCCTCGTCTGGGAGGGCGCCCTGGGGAGGGCCAGGTATTCCCATGGAGCTCTGCGCCTGCAGCCCTAGGCGCACTGGCCACTACCTGATGGAAGGCGGTCCTGGCAGGAAACCCGCCCACACGTATGCGGGCTCCTCTGTGAATGCAGGGAGGAATGAGTGAGCAGGTGGCCAACTTGTGGGCTCCTGGCTGCACTACCAATAGCGCCTGGTAAGTGGGACCTTGATGTGCCCTTAGCACCCTGTGCCACGTTTACATGAGCCTAGGGTAGATAATGCATTTTAAAACTCTCCCCTTTGTTTTTCTTTTTAAAGATAGATTTAAAGACTGTTTAGAGAATGTAGATTTAAGATGCTTTTTCATGCATTGTGATAACTGCTCACTACACCATCAAGCCGCCCCAAATGAAACTGCCCCAAGTCCTACAACAGGCGTTTCTACCTCAGTCCAAGTCAGTGTTTCCATCTTGCCCTTAAATGTATCTAAACCTTACAATATTAAACTATTTATTATTTCAACATTAATTTTGCTCATCAAAGGTCCCACTTTCCAGGGATAAGACCAACCAATGAGATACAACTGGTGCAGAGAGAATCATATATTGTAGATAATATTTATAATAAACTTTCTTATCAAAATTCCTCCTCAGAACAATTCTATAGACTGTTGACCCAACAGCTTCCAAAACAATTAAACACAAGATATGAACCTGGAACAGAATAAGCACAAGAGAAAAGCACTATTAGCACAGGAAGCCAAACTGTGGCCGTAGTAACTCCACTTCTTCAGTGACGCTTCAATACAGAGTATCTCAGTGAATTTTGAATAATTTCTACATCGAAGAGTCTGAAAGTATCAATTTCAGGTGAGCAGTTTTAAATCAGGAAATAGTCAATAGTTAATCACTACTCTTTCAGGCGTTTCTTCCACATCCCTCTGAGTTTTACCCGAACATTCACGGATTTCCCTGAGGAAAAGGAGACGCCTCCCCAAAGTGGAAAACCACAAGAAGCAGGCGTTCACAATCAGCCTTGCTTCCTAAAGAAGACCAAAAGGGATTCACGTGGTTTCTCTCAGTAAAGAGAGAAAATTGAGTAAGAACTTTGTGTTGGCAAGGGAAACACTGCCTGTGAAGTCACGAATACCTTGAAGGGCGGAAGATCAAAATGGACCCAGCCTCGCCTGGGCCAGAGTGGGCACTTGGTCCAGTCTGTGCCTGCGATCACTCCTGTGATCATTTCGTACAATTCTACTCTAACAGCAGGAAATGGATTCAAGGATCTATCTGCCATCAGATTACTGAAATGAACTGTTAGGTGGCTAATACAGAAAGTGAATTTCTAAGTAGCATTTTAAATTAATAATAAGTCTAGAAGACCAGGAAAAAAAGGAGTTAAGGTAGATCAGATTTTAAAGGTTTACATGTTTTAAGCAGCACAAAACGAAACTTAAAATTTTACCATGCAATAAAACTGAATGTACAACCATCCCAGATTAAGATGATTTGAAGAGAACAAATGTGCATGTAAGTGTCCTGGCTTTAGCAGGGATAATTCTCAGCCCCAAACATGACAAATTTTAAAAAAGTTCTATTTTTTATTTATTAAATAGATTTAATTATATTCCTTCTGAAATACAAAAGATAGAATAAATCATACCATAAAAGAAGGTAAGATGATAATATGATGGTGGCCAATTACTACACATAAATCTATTTTTTTCTGGATAGACACCAAAGTACTTAAGAGGATTAAGAGATAATTCTAGAAGCAGCACTACCTGGAAGACTATTTGGCATTTAAATACTGATTTCCAAAGTGCTAGATGGCAAGTCGGAGCAAGCATTTGTGGTCACATGCATATAAGTCCCAACAGTTACTGAGGATGAGAAATTGTCACTACAATTACTGCACAATTTAAAAAAACCCCATCCATTCTAATTGCTCACCTGAAATGACCTTGAACACAATCTCTAAAAGCGTGGTTTGCACTTTTTTCCTTCAGATACAACCTGCATCATTTTATAATCTATGCAGGCAACCCTATTAGGACTGAGCAGGGGCAAGGCATCGTGTTTCTTACATGCAGAACATGGAGTTTTTCTATTTGGTTCTGTCAACTCCCGAGCATTTCAGGCCCATGGAGGCAAGACTTCCTCTCTGATAAAAACTTGCTATTTCTAACTCATCATCGACAACCTTCAAGGGGTCCCGTCGAGGCGTCGAGACTGCTGTCTGTGTCTGAGGCCAGCGTCTGCTCAGTGGACATGGATGAAATGTCATTGATAGATGACGACTGAGAAGGAGTGGCGTGGCTGCTCACTGCTGCATCTGTGCTAAGAGAACCACACATCATGAAACCTGAGGCACGCACGAGACGCTGCACACCCAAGCAGTGAGACTTCAGGCCACTCCCCGCTCTGTCCGTAGTACTTTCCTATCCTATTAGCATAGATAAGAAGTTAGTCCACAGTACATTTTGCACTTTTCCTGGAGTTTTTCTTTAGGCCCAGAATCCCAAACATCCCTCTGTCTCTCCCTACAACACTCTCCTTTTCTCCCCAGTGGCTAAACATCATATATGTATTTATGTATAATCATGGTAACTACTTAAAAATACCTCCTGGTTTAAAAAAGATATTAAAAGGAAATTGCTTAATTTATCCTAAAATTATCAGTATCTCAAAAGGCTTAAGCCCAAATAGGATTCAAGTATCATCAGACATTTCAATTCTAATCATAAACACTCAGTCCAAGGAAAAAAGCATTGAACTTTGAAGAATTCTGTTGCAATAAAAACTTTTTAAAATAAGGACTGTAAACAAAAAAGGAAAACTATACAGTGGCCTTTTGTTCATTTTATTTTTGTTTTAGAAATCCCCCAAACTGGCATTTTAAGGCAAATGAAACTATCCTATTTCCTACTACCCATATTTTAGTCTGGTTTGAGCAAAACTAAAATGTCCAGGTGCTCAAAGGTGCTTGCAGTCTTAAATTTGTGCTTAGTTAACAAAAAACACTGAAACTCATGCTGAAGTTATATAACCTCTAGACGCTTGACACGTCATACTGAATATAAAATTCAGGGATAAGCAGCAAGCAGTGCAGTCTGCACTTCTGCGTGTGCATGCACACTTTCCACTGGCAGTGGAGAAAAAAAATATAACTGAAGAGTTTCATTTGGTAAATGGGTAGTATCCCACAGACTCAAGTCAATATCACATGTTGTATCTCTAATGATCAGACGATTACTTTGTTGTTAGTCAGGCTTTGACCACAAAGTAGGTCAAGGAGAAAAATGGGACAACTACATGAACAATTTTCTCCAAAGAAAACCAAATTCCATTTTACCTAGATTCACATTAATTTTCTTTCTTAACTGGGTGGGGCCGGTACAAAGAGGCTCACACACATTGAAAAGGCTTTAAATTCCGTTTCCTCTTCTATAAATGGAGCTGACAGCAAGTGTTGTGAGGATGAAACGTGAATGTTTATAACGAGGCTAGTTCCCTGCCTGGGACCTCAGTAATATGTTAGCTGGCACCCCAAGGACAAACCAAAACAGGAGACTAGTTCACACCAGGAGTTTTCAAATCCAGTGCTAGTCGAGCTGGCACTGAACACACTGCTGCCATTTATAGAAGCTGAATAGGGAAAGAAAAGTGTGATCACACTAGTAAAGCGATGACTAACCTGAAGGCTGATCTTTTACAACACCATTCTTGCTTCTCTCTTCCCAATCCATGACTTCTTTGTAAATTAGCTCTGCAGACAGAAATGCAAGTTAAAAGGTTTTGTCAGTTTCTCTGCATCTCTAAACCCTGCTTCCAAAAGGACTGGAACCACTACGGGCGCTGGGTGTTATTTTTAATTGACACACAGTTCACTCAGAAATGTAGTCACCCGGGACCAAAACATCCATGTTTTGATCCATTACATCTTTTCAACCCAATATTAAGGCAGCCAAAAACATAGGTGGTTCTGGATCCACAGGGTGTTTTATGGGATGGGGGGTGTGGGAAGAGGAGAACTAGTAAAGTGGCTCTTGTAGAACATTTTAAAGTACTGGGTGTTCTCACACCCATTTGCACACATTTCTCTCCATCGTCACTGTGATTCTCCAAACGTGACCAGCTGCCACAGATGGGCTAGAAGCCCCTCCAGACTGGCCAGAAATTAATCCAAATACCTAACTTTTTTCATGACTTCAACCTGAGTTTCCTCAATTTTCATTTGTAAGAAAAACTAACTACCTATTAAGTAAGCAAATAGGGATTCCTAAAATTTTAGTATTCATGAAATAAAATGAGCACACTGCAAGCATTTCCTGATGCCTTTTGCCAGGGAGCGTGGCTGTGTGCAACGCAGTGTTAAGTGTGTGACCACACAGGTCGCTGTCACTCTGGATACTGTGGAGGAGCCTTGGGCAGGATGCATCACCGCTTTCGACTTGTCCTGACCATGGTTCTCAATAATTCCTAATTCTACTTTTTAATGAAAAATTGTTAGTTCAGTCTCTTTACTGCTGGGTTAATTTGTGGTGGGTTGTTTGGTTAATCTTATAGTGGTAATGATAACTATTTGCATATTTTTTATCTGCAATTTTGCCCAAATTCTATTTTAAAATACATATACAACTAAATGGCTTATAAACACAGCAGAAGTTCACATGGCCCCAGCGAGGTCCCCATGTCTGCTTTACAAGAGGCCTGTAAATTGTAGTTACTCAACATTTCATAATGTATCGTCAAAGTAAGTGCACACGATAACTGAGTTTAGTTTACAAACCAAGATTTAATTATGTAAGATCATGTGAAAAGCCCTTATTTTTCTTTTTTGAAGCAAATAACATACAATTCATACACGTTCCTCTCTAATCTTGTTGTCTTCGAGTTCTTCTCATGGGAAGTGGAAAGAGAGGATAATGCAGTTTCCTGCCCTCATCCCAAAGGCTGCTGATGAAAAGTGAAAAGCTGCCCCTTTATAGGACTTCCAGAAACATCACAAGTGAGGATCAAAACAAGCTCTGTCTTTACCTTTCCATTCTTCAATCGCATGTTCTCTTTCTTCCAACTGGGCGTCGTAAATCTGAGGTGGTGGCTAAAAATTAAATTACATGTAAAGTCAACAGTTCACAAAATAATGAGGCATGAGGAAAAAGGTATAAGCATCTGGAAGACTTCTCATATATTTATGGTATAGATGTAATCTCATTCAAACATGGCTTATGAAAGATTTCTTCATAAGTGTGGTAATTATATCAGTTTCAGTATCAAAATAATTAAGAAAAAGTTAACCCCCCCTCCAAAAAAAAAAAAAAAAATAGAGCTATTACGGTCCTCTTTATAATCACATGACCTGCAAACACTCTAAAGATATCTGCTCAAATGTAATTATAAAATGAGTCATCACAGGCTGCTTCTTGGAGACCCACCCCGGACAAGACTCTGTGCTAGCAAACACGGAAGATGCAGAAGGTGGTGAAGGTGGTTCGAATTTTCAGGTCTTCCCGCTAGAACCCCCAAACCCAACTCCTAACTCATCAATACACTGTTCCAAAAATCTGCTTTAAAATCCATGTTTATATCCTGGAATCTTTTCATATAAAACAATGTTTAAAATGGTAGTTAAATCCCTAGGCCAAGACATAAAAATGTGTTCCATTGATGGCATAAAAGAAGCATGCCGCTATGTGCTTCTTTCACTCACAACTCAAGAGCTGCTATGGGAAAATGCACTTGAGCACCAGCTCAGAAGTGGGGCTCCCCTTGCACGTGCCTCTGGGAAGAATAAACTGTGATCCACAAATTTCTTAGCCTATTTGGGTGCCTGAACAAGATGATGTAACCAATGCCCAAGGCACAGTGCCAGGTACACAATGGAGGCTTAAAAATGGTGACACAATGACCATAAAGATGATTATATTGCCACAGCATAAGCACATTCGCTCCCAAGGGACTCTGAGCTAGAGCCAAGGAATAAGTGTCCCACAGGAGTTGTGACTCTTTGTGAGTCACATGGCCTCTTTGTGATCAGGGGTCCTCTTAAACCTAGGACTTGCTATCCTTCTGTAGCCATTCCAGGATGACAGGCAGAGACTGGGGGAAAGGTAAGACCTGCCTCCACTGGTCAGTCTTTCCATGAGAGCAGCTTACCGCTTCTGCTTCTGCGGGGTCATACCAAACGGTGATGTAAGGGTGACGCAAAGCTTCGTCCACGGAGATGCGCTTGTCAGGGTCTATCACTAACATTTTCGATAACAAATCTCTGGCTTGACTTGCTAGAGTGAAAACAAATATTAATTACTCATGCTGTTAATCTGAAAATCTCACAATAAAGAACTAAATGTGACATCACAGACACTGCAAAGATGTATTAACTTTGAGAATTTTTTGACAGGTTCAACATTAACAGTCTTTTTCTTTATGAGGAAGTCAAGCAGTCCCTTTTACCAGAAACCAGGCTTTCAAGTGTGGTTTCAGCCTCTGGGCTAGGGGAGAAGCACAGGGCAATTAAAGTTCACAGGCATAGCAGAGGAGAGATGGGGCTTTTCTGACTGAGGTAGTTTATCTTGAAGTGAAGAGAAACAAATCTATTCTCCTTTAAACCACATTTTAGTGGTGGGCACAGGAGGCAGGCAGGGGAGGGGCTTTTTAAAAATTGAAATACTATAATTTGGCCTCTGACTTTTGAACTGGACTAGATCTTCATTCCAACTTTCTTTAAACTTAAAAACTTCTTGAATTCCAATTGCTGCAATTAACATAAGTGTTTTCAAACTGAAACTAAGTCTTTATACTTTCTCTCTGTAACTAGCTTTCCTTCTAGCTTGTAAATGGCTTTACTTGAGGATTTCAACTATCTCCCAATGTTCATAGGTTTTAGAAAGCAAACATGAAAAATGAAAGCTTCATCAAGATCATGAAAATAAGTAGAAGAAAAGAAGGTATCTTACTTTTAATTTTGTCTCGTTCCGATTCTGATGGGAATATCCAATCTGGAAAGAGTTCTTCAAATTTGATTCCAGGATACTTTGGTCTGTTTTCTACATAATTCCTCACGGTTGGCTGAAGTTTCTTCATGAAATCTGCAGATGGTGTTCCTAGCTGCTCAATAACTTTATTCCATTGATCAATATCTAAGGAGTCTCTTGAGGAAAATACAACTGAAATGCCTTATATTCATATTACATGAAGCATTATTCAAAGTAAAACTTAAATTATATTTATACCTGCCAACCAGTAATTAACTAGGTCACCAGAAGCATTTTGAAATGATATTAAAATAAAGTTTGGGTTTCTAAGTTTAGACCATTTAGAAAAACTCTTTAACATTCTGCATCTTTTATAAACTATGATCAGTTCATTAAATCTACACTATGAGGTCTAAATGCCTTCCCATTCTAGATCAAAATAAAGTTATTCTATAACTGAAGAATACTTATGACAGAAATGCTTAAACATGAAACCAGACAATAATTCCATAGCAAATTGAAATCGGTTTTTGTGCTAAAGCTATGTTAGGTCTAAAGCTCCCTAAAGTGGGGAGACCTGGGGAGTACCAGCATTCACGGGGCTCTTGGCTTCCTGAACCCTCACCTTGTCCTTTCCCAGGGGCCATGGGCCTTCCTGTGGCTGGGCTTACATTGAGCAGTGATAGCTGTCAGAGGTCATTGTTTTACTTGGTGTCGACCCCAGTCATCACTGCAATACCTAGGAGTGCATTTTATTTCCTCTCGAAGTGCATGCCCTGGGTTTCAGACTCCACTGTGCATTAGATGCTCTTCAGGTGGTGGGGAGTCAAGCTCCCTTGGGTCTCAACTTCCTTATTTGTGAAATGTAGACAATACCAGCTTTGCCTACTTCACAGGGGGCTTAATGAGCATGGGAAGTGATTCTGACCCAAAGCAATTATGAAGGAATGCAAACTATAAACAGCAACTTGAAAAAGTGACAGACTGAGGTATGTCTTAGAAAAATGAAATTTCATCATTGTGAAAGAACCGAGGGAATAGACACCTGTTCTTCCAAATAAACAACACTCAAAACTTCCAAAACGTAGGCCTTCCACAGACCTGCCCGCTCAGGAAATGGATTTTGGACATTCAAATCACTAGTCTGTTCTCTCTTCACATCTCTGTTCACGCATATTGACGAATTGTGCCTGAATTTTATTTACCTATTTAGCCAAAATGTGAAATCTATCCCACACCTACTGCTTATTCTCACTGGTGTACCATCACCCTTTTGCTCTCCAATGAAGCGTTCCATCGCCTACCAAACATGATCTTTCCCCGCTGTTAAAACAGCAGCCAATGGCTTTTGGCTCCATACCTGCAGCTTAGCTACCATTCTCACCTGCAGCAAAAAAGAGGCTTCTACTTGTATCTCTAAGGCCAGCTTCTGGTTCTCACTTAAACAACCTCTTGACAGGCTATTCCTCCATCACTCCATAAAAATCTGCCCATCGAGGTTGCTGGTGACATTCCCTCACCCCAGTGGTCAATTCCCAGTCCTCTTCTTTTTAACTGCCTACCAGCCTCCTTCAGTAACTCCCTTCCTGGCCTCCAGGCCTTGCTCTCTGGCAGGGCCTCTTATGTAGCTTTGCCAGCTCTTTTCTCCGCCACCCAGAGGATGTGGTCCTCTCCGCTGCACTCACTACCGGTGTCTAGCTTCGCACAGTATTGGGAGACCACTCTCTGCCCTTGACATCTCCACTGACCTCCATCTCAGCACCCTAAGGAGGCTCTCAGAGGGCTGAGCATCCAAACAGATACAGCATCCCAGCCCTCCCCACCCACCCACCCACTCCACCATCCTGGTCTCCCTGCTTCAGTCCCCACCCTTGTATCTATCCTCAGCTCAGCAGCTGGGCCATCCTCTTCCAATGTAAGTCCGATGGGAGCCTAGGAAAGGGTGGGTGCTCAACAAATATCTACTGGGTTCATGAAAGATATTGGAACTGTCTTCCCCGGCCCACCCCGCTGTCTACAGACTACAGGGGGGTGGGCCGGGGAAGACAGTTCCAATAAGCCCTGATGTGCAAAGGCACTGTTGTGCTCTCATTATACCAAACGGGAACCAAGGCTCAGGGAGGCCTGACTCCTCAAGGTCACACAGTCACCACATGAGGGTCAGAACTTGGGCCCAAGGTGGACTGGCTAAAGCTTTCTCTTCCTTACAGGCCATGGGCGGCGGGGGGAGACAGGAGTTTCTTCTCTACCCTGGGTCACAAATCTAAAGAAAATCTATGGAACTGCAGTCTGGTTTCCAGAATCTTTCTATCCCAGTAATTTTTAATCTAATGTTTGAAAAAGTTGGCAAAATTATCTTTGGAAAGTGATGTTAATCTCTGTATGTGTTCCGACTTTATATATATAACTATTAATTACTGACACTGAAAGATGTTAATATGTAAAATAGAAATTTTAAATTATTTAACGAAGCACCAAAAGGTACCCGCATTTTTCATTTTTGTACTTTCTAAAGAAAACATTTCCTGATAAAAAAAAGGCACAAAATGAATAAGAATTGAAAAACTGAATGTTAAATAGATGCTTCTAAATTATTTATCTTTAGAATACATCAACTTTTCTGTTTTTAACTGAGTTTATTTGTAAACAAAGGCCTCCTTACTTACAGTTTGAAAGAAGTGAATCTAAGGTAAGCTATGGAAAACTGCTAGAAAATTTATTAGAAAATAAAATGATGCATTTAACTTCATATAAAATCTGGGATGCAGAAAATGTAGAGGACAGTACATCAAATAGCAGGAAAAAACTCTTTTCATTCCAAGTTTGTGTTGTGAAGAATTTATATAATAAGAAACCACCCTCATAAAATTATAAAAAACTAAAGTTACTTTAAATAAAGTACATACGAACACTGACTACACAGCTTGATTTCCTTTAAAAATAATCATCAATCTACCAATGAACAGAGACCACTTTAAGCATTCATAACAAAACAAAATCAAAGACTAATGAAAATATTAAGTGGTTAGAACACAAATGAAAAAGGGCATATGCGAAGAACCATGTTAGAGTAAAACATATTAATGATGGAAGAATATGAGGAATATGAGGAAAGAAAGCTACTATATCTATTATATTATCTATTCTCCTTCACACTATATGTCATTAATATGATTTCCTGACCATAGGATAAGTTAATCTTTTTGCATTTTTTATTTATTTAGATTTCCCAGTGTGTCACAAAATAACCTTCTGGATGGATCTTTTAAAAATTTCTACAAAATGTCAGCAGAGTAACAAACAAGAAAATTAACTAAATATCGTTCCTCCCAAACTTTCATTTTAACCTTTTTCATTTTGGTTTTATGCAGTGTTACTTCAGTTCTTACTTTGGGGGAAAGTATTTAATGCATACTAATAACTAACAAAATAGTATATTAATTGAATTATACAAGAATAGTGGCCTATTAAAGTTAAATAGCAACTTGCCTAGTTAAATTAATTCAATGAACTAAATAAACAGTCTTTTCATTTAAATGTCAGAATACATTTGTCAAAGAGTAAATAAATTTTTATAAGCTATTTTTGATAAAATTCAGACCTAATGTAATTGGTTTAACTTAATTCTAAGCTTCAATAAAATCATTACAGGTAGTCAAGTAAAAAAGAAGATGTAAAATGGAACCATTTGGTGTGTGACACTAATTTAACAAACATAATAAAGCCCCCTTAAAACACAGTCTGGAATTACGACATTTTTCTTTTGCACTCCTGCTGCCTTTGGCGTTTATAGGAAGCATGGCCGGGAAGGTCCCGGGAAGGATACGGTCAGTGCCTTGGAATATCACACAACCTTTCACCAGCTCGCCCATGATGCAACCCACTGACCAGATATCAACTGAAAATAAAATGAAATGATAAAATTATAAAGTGCTATGAACAAAACAAAGGTGAGGAAAGGAATTCTAACAGTGCACTAAACACACAGATGTGGAAGAACAAACTGCTCTAAGGGTGAACTTCACACGATATGAATGATTGCTGAGCTCTGTTGTAGCCACCAGTTTGCAGCAATCTAGGGTTTTAGTGCCAAAGATATTGATACTTGAAAAAGCAAATGAAACCCCAGAAACAAGAAGTGCCTGTCCACACAAAGCTGTTTCAGGCCACATGGCCACTGCCCCGGCCCTGTGGCCAGCGCAGGGTTTCCCTGTGAAGGATACAGTCTCTTCCTGGAAACAGGACTTTATGGAGGACCATTTCTGCCATGATGCACCCGACAGACCAGATGTCCACTACCAAACACCAGGTGATTAAAACCAGCAGGAGACGCCACGTCTTTCCTCAAACCCCCTCCCATACAAGGACAAACCCAACTTGCCAAAGGGAGCTTCTGTAAAGCACGGACCTCACACCTCTGAATCAGCTGAACCTAAGGCCTGAGAGAGCCAGGCAGAGAGAGGGCTATTTAGTGCTCCTGATGGTGGGGACATGGTGGGAGAAGCTAACCAGGAATCAAAGTTTTTGTCTCTTCCACAGGGGACAACAGAAGCCCACAGAGCTGTCTCTCAGAGTGGGGACATGGGTCACAGAACGTTTAAATGAACCTGAAGCAGAGCTCATTTCAGATGTTGGGGCAAACTTTCAGACTTTTTTTAAACAACTAAATGTGATTTCATTCTTTTTGACAAATCTGTCAAAAGCTAAGTTTGAAAGAGCTCTGAGATTGCTAGAATGAGTGAAGTTTTGATGTTCAAAAACTGATTTTACGTAAAAGAGAATATTTTGTATTATTCCATTTATATAAAGTTCAAAAACAAGTAAAATCAATCCATGGTGCTAGGAATCAGGATCATGGCTTCCCTTGGGGGCTGAGAGCTGGGGGGACCCTGGGGAGGCTTCGGGCAGTGCTGGTTTATGTGGGTGCACTCCTGTCAAGTGCACACTTGAGATTTGCATACTTTTCTATAAGTATGTCATACTTTGATAAATATTCAAAAATATTTATTTCAAAAGTGAATGATTTTAACTAATGGAAATATAAAGTTAATTATTTCTTATCTGTGGACTATGATAACCTATGCATAACACAGTCCCCATGTTATATTTCATATAAGTCACAGGAAAAAGAAAAAAAATAGTGATGACCAATAGCACGACTTTTAAACATCTCAGCCTCTTCCAGCCATGTCTGTACTCACCATTCTCTTTGTAGCCCATGCCCAGGATGACTTCGGGCGCCCGGTAATACCGTGTCACCACATAGGGAGTCATCATAAAGTTGGTGCATGCGGTCCGGGCCAGGCCAAAGTCCAGGATCTTAAGGGTGCAGTCTGACTTCACTACAATGTTGCTAGGTTTCAAATCCTAGGAATGAAATAGTTTAAATGAAGAAAATGAACCAAAGCATGCTAAAAACAGTCTTGCATTGACAAGGACCCGTGAGGTCAGCAACCACTGCAGTATACAAGAGTGGCAGCAGAAAGAGAAAAGATGGAATCGAACCTTGGCATTTTGGAACAACTTCAGAAAATCCTATTCTCAAACCGAAATGAATACAGATCATCCTGAAGAGGTCAGATGGTTGCCCTTAGCCCCACGGAGAAACCTTCAAGATTTTTCTGTTTAAAACCTTCTGAGAGCTTCCACACCACCCCTCCTGCCCACTCTCCCTTGGCGCCTGGTCACCCTTCCGTTCCCAACACTGGCTCTTCCCCACAGTCCAAAAGACATAATTTACATCTTCCAGCAGCTGCCCTAAAAAAAGTGAATAAAAACAAAGTTAATTTAATAATATACTTTATTTAATCCTATATATCCATAGCACTGAAGAAACAGTGAAGACAGGGTCTATATAAAATGGAGTCACTTTAACCAAGCTGTTAAAATTATTAACAAGGCATGAGACAAGGCTCTATGCTTGTTCTAAGTAGTCTGTGAACTTAAACTTTTTGAACTTTTTAGTCCTGTGTCAATGCCTGGATACACATCTTGGACACACACAAGACCTCTGGGTAACTCCCTGAAGGATTCACATATCCAGGCCACCTGACATCCATTATCCAGACCATGGATAGAACCAGACCTCCTGGCACCCATCATGTGGGTGATAACTACCCTAGACCAATCCTAGGGCTGAGAACACAGGGCTGATTATTCTCAAGAATGCACTTTTACTGTGAGAATGCTTAACTTTTCTCTCTTCTTTGGCACACCTCTGGGTTTTGGCCTAGTGGTGTTCCTAGTGTGCAAACTCTAAGACCCTTGAATAAATCTACTGTTTATTTCTAGCCAAAGCCTCTAGACTCTTTTTGAGTTTGTTTGACAGTATTATTATTTCAAAATGTAACCAACACATAAAAATTATTAATGAGCTATTTTACATTCTTTTTTCAGTACTGTCGCATTCAATTATAGTGCTCAACAGCCTCATGTGACTGGTGGCTACGCTACTGGATGGCAGGGCACTAGAATTCTGACCCTGGACATGGCTCTTTCATTCCTTGGAAGAAGAATTCCACCATGATCACCAACCCCAGCACCCTACCCACCCTACCCACATCCTCCCCTGGGACCCACCATCCCTGCCATGTCTCCAGTGCTTCCCAGTGTGGCTCTGTGAGGGGAGGCCCCCCCTGTGCCTCCGGCTCTCAGCACGGAGCTTGACAGAATGGACGAGCAGAAGCTGCTTGCTGAGGAGCACACATATCACACACTCCACCACGCTCGATGCTTGAACTCAACTCCTACAGTTTTTCCCTCATAACTCTGGGGCCTTTCTTCATGCCCATCTCCAAACCCCACCCCTCCTCAGGCCCCAGGAATCCAACTTTTGCCCGGAGACGCCAGCCTGCAAAGTCGCCCCAGAAGCTGTGACTTCTGGACAATCCAAGTCTATTCTATTCACAAGTTTTCCAATGTGTAGCTGCTGTGTCAAACTGCCAAGTCACAGCACAGAGGAGGACCCAGGAGAACTAGACCCAGCACCCACTTAAAACTTTCCAACTGATGTGCTGCAAGTAGGCACGTGGTGCTGCAAAATGTCACTGGGATGAGCAGAGAACCATTTAAAAATGACGACAGCTAATGTTCTATTTTATTACTGATAAATGCTCTCTTTCTAAATTTCCTGGATTCGGGAAAATGGAAATTACAAACATATGACTTAAAAACGTGGTGAAAATTCCCACCGAGCCCCAAGAGATGCCCTGAGCACTGTGTGCCTCACTGTGGGGGAGTCCTGGGGGCACCCTCACCCCAACCCCATGTGCATTTGCCATTCTGTACAAGGGAAAGCAAGCCAGTGTTGGCTTCCAGCTTCCTTTTTTAAAATCAAAGAATATAGAAAGAATAGGTATTTTAGAATACAAACTACTAAAAGGTAAAATGCTAACTTCACACACAAAAAATTACTTTAAAACTCCAAATGACGAGAAACCGGTTTTAGTCTCTCCTGTGGCGACGAGAAGAAGAGCAATATCCAGTGGTGATGGGGAAGCCCCTGACACAGTTGTGGGGACGGCAGCGGGTGCTTCCTTTCTAGAAGGTGATATTTTAAAAATCTGAACTATCTCCACTTTACCATCCAGCAGCCATGCAAACCAACCTGGCTGGGAACGAAAGCAGAGCCACATGAATGAAGGGGACAGAGCAGCACCTGGCCAGCTCACCGAACCCAAGTGAATTAGGAAACACGCTCATCCCTGTCACCTGCACCTATCAGAGTCCTCGGCTTGCTCTGATTTTGTTGGAACAACACACTTTACTGCCACCTGCTGAAAAACTATGATAAAATGCAAACTGGGCTGTTTACAATGGGGAGGGTCATCCTGGCAGGAATGGGAGAGGGAGCTGTCCTCCTAGTGGCCCCGAGGAGGTGGTTAAAGAGGTCCCAGGCCCCAAAGGCCCCCACATGCTCGGCCACTCTCCTATCAGTTCCACACACAACCAGAGGCAGCTTTCCAGGATGAATTGAACTTGTAGCTTCAAGATAAAAACAGTTCTGCCCCTTCAAATCTTAAAAGTCATCCAAAACAAGGAAAACCAGAAACACACGTCAAAATACAACCAACAAATCTGGGGGCCAGACCCACAGAGTCGCCTCCTTGGGTAGCATCCAAGATCACACAAAACACCTGCAACTGAAGAGCAGAGGGGCGGCAGGGCTGAGACTGTGGGAGGGAGCACAGGAAACAATGAAACTGATGAAATGGCTAGCACATTTGGATGCACTGGGAGAAGCCTCAGATGCCCGGCAGAAGGTTTAGGGTCAAATCGGCTATAAGAACACCGAAAACTGCTCCCTTCTTGAAAACTAAAACAATGACGACAAAACTCAAACAAGTAGAAGACAAGTGTCGTTAACTCCACTGATAAAATGGTGAAAAGAAAAGAAATATATTTGTGGTATAAATGTATGGCTGGCTATGGAAAGCATTTATACGGTCATGATGATGTAAAATATAATATGGATATGGATCAAAAACCAGTAACACTGTAAATACTGGGTTTGTTGGGGAACAGGTAAGTGAGGGTCGCAGTTGGTGAAAGTGAACTAAATCAGTATCCTATGCTCCAAATTTTAAAAAGTCAACTAATAGAGATCTAATCATATTAAGACATGGAGATAAATACTAAAACAATGGCTAAAAGACCTAAAAGGTTTGTTTCTAGGAAGAGTGAAATAAAAGAGAAAAGGGAATGAAGTGAGGACTCTTTTTTTAAAAAATAAATATTTGTAGAAGGAGGGGGAAAAATGGCATAGATGATAGAGGCTCTGTTCATCCCTCTGGTGACCAAATCAAAGTTGTGACGGAAACAAGGAGCAAGTAGCAAGGAAAAATCACCTGGGATCTAGATGAACAAGCCGTACAACTAGGGAGAAATCCAAGAAATCACCCTGCAACGGCAGAAGGTAGGACGGAGTGAGGACATGGGGCTGCCCAGTCCTGAGTGGCTGAGACAGAGGCTGTGGTAGCGGCAGTGGCAGATGCCTCTGAAAGGGGCTGTGTCCGCAAGCATATTTTTGCAGTGACGGACCTGCTCGCTCTGAGCACCAGTGCCGATTCGGCTGTGTGCAGGGAGCACCAGGAACATACAGGGAGATAGTGCTGGAATGAAACCTGAGGCGAGACTTGCTCTGTACAGATGTGCCCTGTTGAGCCCTCCCCGCTCCCAGTGCACAGACACAGCGCCGCCATAGCCATGACATCATCAAACTGGATAATAGAGGTCATTCTGCCCAGAGGCTTCACTGAAACCCCGCCTCCCTCAAATCGTGGCTCCACCCAAGCCACATCCAGGTATATCCTCAGTGAGTTAGGTGCTCCTTGCTGAGCAATGACTAGACTCACACTGGAGGCAGCTGGTCTCAGTTTCTGGCATGGCCTTTTGAGGCCACTATAAGCACAGCATCTGTGGGTTGCTTACTGAATCTTAACATGTGGCCCTGGAGGGGTAGAGGCTTGGGCTAAGTTTGGCCTGCAGCTGAACCCCTCTCAGGACTATGCCACTGGACACTTACTTCACAAATCCACACTAATAAGACCAGGAAACTTAGGAGCTTTGCTGAGTACATAGAAACAGACATGGAAAAGCAGCCAAAATGGGAAGACAAAGAAGCAGAAACCATATGAGAGAACAGAATAGAGATCCAGATATAATGTTGTCAAGTAATCTAACAGATGCAGAGTTCAAAACACTGGTTATAAAGATGCTCAATGAACTTTTGGGAAGCGTAGATAAATTTAGTGAGAACTTCAACAGAGAGATAAAAAACATAAAAATGGAAATGGAAATTATAAAAGAGAACCAGTCTGAAATGAAAAACATTATCTAAGATGAGAAGTACATTAAATGGAATAAACAAAAGAATAAACAAAGTGAATAAAGAAAAGGATCAATTGCCCTATCTAGAGGATGGGAAAGCCAAGGACACTCAATCGGAATGGCAAGAGATAAGATGCCAAGACTATAAAAATAATTTAAGGAGTATATGAGACAAAATATCCATCTGATCAGCGTATCTGAAGGAAAACAAGATGTTGAACTGCTGTTTGAAGAAATAATGATGGAAAACTTCCCTAACCTGGTGAAGAAAATGGACATAAGACCCCAGGAAGCTCAGAGAATCCCCAAGAAACAGGGATCCAAAGAGGCCCACACCAAGACACAGCATAATTAAAATGCCAAAGGTTAAACACAAAGAAAGAATATTAAAAGCAGCAAGAGAAAAGAAGATAGTTACCGACAAGGGAGCACCCATAAGACTGGCAGCTGATTTCTCAAAAGAAACTATGCAGGACGGAAGGGCTTGGCAAAAAATATTCGACAGGATGAAGACCCAGGATCTACAACCAAGAATAATTTATCCAGCAAAGCTATCATTTAGAGTTGAAGGACAGATAAAGAGCTTCCCAGACAAAAATAAGCTAAAGGAATTTATCGCCACCAAGCCAGTATTACAGGAAATGTTGGAGGGACTTCTTTAAGAAGAAAAAACATGTATCAAAACTGAGAATAAAGAATGGTAACAACTACATTCCTATTAATAAGTACCTCAAATGGAAAAGAAGTGCTCCAACTAAAAGATAGAGTGGATAAATGGAAAGGAAAACAAGATCCCTACATGTTGCCTATAAGAGACTCACTTCAGATTAAAAGACACACAGACTAAAAAGAAAGGAATGGACCTAGAAGGTATTTAAGTCAGAGAAATATAAACACTATATGATTTCACTTATATGCAGAATCTAAGGAATAAAAAGAATAAACTAATCAAAAACAGACTCACAAATATAGAGAACAATCTGGTGATGGACAGAGGGGATGAGGAGTTGGGGGGATGGGAGAATGAGGTGAAGGGTTAAAGAAGTACAAATTAGTAGCTGATGGATGGTCATGAGGATGGGGAGCACGGCAGAGGAAATGCAGTTAGCATTAATATGTTGGCTAGGTAGAGGGTCAGGGGAGGTGGGGAGCAATTGGGGGGATCGTTTTATGAACTATATAGATATCTATATATAGATGTCTAACTAATGTACTATATACTTGAAACTAATTAAAATAAATAAATATTTGTAGAACTAGTTGAAACTTGATTAAAATAAAAAAATGAATCAACCAACTCACTCAGCAAGTTGCAGGACAATTATGTACAAAATGATCCTGTTTTTGAAAAATATAAGTTAAAAAAGACATAAGTATAAACAGCTGTACTGGTATCAGCTTAAGTAGGAAGTTGGTGTCAGTGTAAAGGAAGGAAGGAAACACCCCAAGTGCTCACTGGCTACTTCCAGGTGACAGTGGAGGGCTGGAGGACTCTCATTTCTTTTAGTTTTTTGAATAATATAAAGTTAAAAGTGGTGGTAGTATGGGTGTTTTTCAAATAATTACAATGTTATGCTTAGTATAAAACCATTTTAATAAGCAAAATTGAAAGTGTGTGGTATTGTATATAGGCCGAAGGATGGAGAAGGCTAACACACTCCAGGGTGTTCATCGCCTCTGAAGACCCAGAGGGGTGGGTGAGGAGGGCATGCAGGGGCCCTTCACTATTTGCTTTATTGGCCTTTCCCACAGCATGCTACTTTCCAATCAGAGGGGCTGGCAGGCCCGCAAAGGTGAGAACAGAATAAAGCGGAGATCCATGGGATCATTTGCTCAGGTCTTCTCAGGTTTCTAAACACCATGCTGGGCAAAGCAAACACGTCTTCGGCCACATCTGACCTGTGGTCAGCAGGAGTAGGCCCAAGGTACAGGGACCACATAGTCCTGGACACAGGCATGTATGGCCTGCAGCTCCTACCAGGTCTCAGGACAGGGAGGATGGCATGTTATCTGGGCCCAAGAGGGGAAAAACAAGGCAAACTGTTTCCTTTTACTTAATTAATAAGGTTTAACATAGTAAGCTTACTAATCGAGGCACTTATTCTAAAGCGTGAATTTAATACAAAATGTATTTAAGAGACATTAAGAGTGCCTTCATTTATATAAACGTCTATGAAAATTTTAAGAAGAGAAATAGAACAATATGTTGGGAAATCTTTCTTTTTAATTAAAAATAGCATTATTTTTAAAGCAAATTTATCAACAGAATTTGTATTATTTTAACTGAACACTTGGTGGCAGCAAAGGCTGTATTTCACATAATGCCACGCCGGTCAGGAGCCAAGCGCTTATCAGCTAGCAGGCCAGGCCAGGGGACAGGCTCTCGTAGCACCAGGATGCCTCTGCCATGCTGGCCTCCAGCTGCAGACAGTGAGGGACAAGGGCTGAGCCCTCTCTGGATTGGTGGGCTCTGCCGCCACAGGAAACCTCCATTTGGTGGCTATGATGGTACCGATCTTTCCTGGCACCTAACCGATCTGCTACACCATCGAAAATCTATTCTTCTCTGTATGAAAAGGCTTCATTGTTCTCGTCTATCTTCCTCTCCATACAGATTTTAGTTCCAAGAAATGATAACTTCTTGATGTTGATAGTATGTAAAGACAGTCTGTCAACAAAATTGGTACGGTAATAATTCAGGGAATGCTATGAATGATTCCAATAAAATTATATTATTTCTGCCTAATCTCATTCAACATTTTACTTGTTTTAAAAAAATTCTGTCATGATGTTCTGCTTATGCAGTGGTACAAGTCAAAAAATAAAAGCTCATCTAACAAGCTTATTAAATCTCTTAACAAGAGAATTACATTGCAGCTCCCCGATTTTTACATGTTACTTCGCAGTAGCACAGGCACCTGTCATTCACGCCCAGCCTCAGTCCAACAAGGGGCCCACCCAGGGCCATTCCAAAAGCTCCCACCACTGGGGCTAGGATGCCAGAGTGGCAGAATTTTACAAGAGAAGAAACGAATATTTGGGCCATAATTTATGGAAGATTTCACAAGCAACTCTATCTACATGGCCTCTTAACTTTCTCCCAGCCCAAATCTAATCCCTTGATTCATTAAAAATGGGGTTTCGAATATGGCAAAAATATTAATAGGCGAATATGAATTTATGGTATTTGGAAGTTCTTTGTCTAATTCTTGTAAGTTTTCTCTAATTTTAAGTATTCTTCTGCAGTATCAAGTTGAGCCCTGGCTCCTGCCTGCATCTTGGGTGGCTGGCATGGGCTGGGCCAACCAGGTATTCTACAAATGTCTTCTCGTCTCAACAATGTCTGGAAACTCAACACATTCCCATAGTTTATTTGGATTTCTAACACTGACAAATTTCTTTTATATCTAGAGGATTATGCCAACAAAATGATTGTGATTTTAAAAATAAAATTAACACGGCATCGTTACTTACTCTATGGATGATACCAGCTGAATGCAAATGTTTAATACCACAGAGCATCTGGTAAAGAAGATAGGACATTCTTTCATGGTCCAACTCCATATGAATAACCTGACATAAGTTAGCATCCATTAATTCCATAACCAAGTACCTGAGGGAAAAGAAGATCAGCCATGTATACATGAAAATTATCCAGAATTCCTTTATGGTTATTAAACTCGATTTTTTTATGAAACAGTATTAACTTACCAACCCAGTTAATGCATTGGCTAAAGTAAAACGATAACTTGTTTTTCTTTAAACATTTTATAAGGTAGCTTTAAAAGAAATAAATGGATAATGGAACTCTGTAAGGTTTTCAAAAGAAAAATAACTAACAATACATTGTCT
This sequence comes from Pteropus medius, assembly GCF_902729225.1. Taxonomy (NCBI): domain Eukaryota; kingdom Metazoa; phylum Chordata; class Mammalia; order Chiroptera; family Pteropodidae; genus Pteropus; species Pteropus medius. The sequence continues at coordinate 5,100,164 of NW_024348533.1, read as the reverse complement.
TTCAAGTGAAGAACACAACAATTTTTATATCGTAGTAAACAGAATCTCAAACATCCAAATTCTCATACATCTTAAATTTTTTGCTATTGGATCATTCTTACAAGTATAGAAACCATTTTGTTATTTCTTTCATCTTAAGAAACTGACCCCTGGGGATGTAAAGTACAGCACAGGGAGTCAATACTATTGTAATAACTATGTGTGGCATCAGATGGTACTGGACTTATTGGGGGGATCACTTCATAAATTATATAAATGTCTAACCACTGTTGTACACCTGAAACTAATATAATATTGTATGGCAACTGTAATTAAAAAATAAATTTTCAAAAAGAAAAAAGAAAACTCAACCTCACTTTCCCCACCAGCAACCACCCCATTTTTATTCCCTTTGTAAGCAAACTCCCTAAGAAGGTGTCCATGCTCACCATTTCCAGTTCTTCCCCTACTTTTTCTTAATCCCACTTTGATGAGGCCCTTGCTCCCACCACGCTGCTGAAACTGTCCTCAAGGTCCCCAGCGGCTTCCATGTTGCTAAGTCCTGGCTGATCGTGCTCTCCAGCTTTCTCCAACTTCTTACTGTTGGACAGTCAGTGCTCAGTCCTTGGCCTTCTTCTCATCACTAACTGTCACGGTCTTGGTGATCTCCTCTGGTCTCTGGTCTCAAGGCTTTAAATACCATCTATAGACAGTGAACTCCCAGATTCATACCAACAACCCAGGCCTCTTTCCAGGCTCATTTATCTAACAGCTCACTTAATAGCTCCACTGGGGTGTCCAACTGACATCAGAAGTCATATCTAAAACTGAGTCCCTGATTCCACCCCAGCCTCCGACCTGCTATTTCTGCAGCCCTACCCATCTGGGCTGAGAGCACTCTCACCCTTCCGGGGCTCAAACCAAAACCCAGGCATCAGTCTCAACTCCTGCTCTCACACCATACTTCCTCTCTAAGCAAACATCATGGTTCTACCTCCAAACAGTTTGTGTCCAGTCTCTTCCCTTTACCCTTATAATCACCCCATTGGGTCTCAATGGTGCTACCATGATCTCTCACCTGAACTACTGCAATATCCTCCCAACTGGTCTCGTGTGTCCTCATGCCTTGTGGGGGGTTCTCAACCCAGAAACCGAAGCTATTCTTTTCAAATGCAAGGCAGATAAACTCAGGCCTCTGCTGAAAATGTTATTGACCATGCTTTAGAGTAATCCTTACAATGGCCCTATCACTGCTCTGAGCCCACTTCGTCTCTCCTCTGCTCCGCCTGCTCCAGCCACATTGGCCTCTTGCTGTCCTTAGAACGCACCAGGCAGGCTCCCACTTCTGCACCATTGCACTGCTTGTTCCTTCTTTCTCAATTCCATCTTCCCTCAAATATCTGCAGGACTCACCCCTCACCTCCTTCAAGGCTTTCTTCAAATGTCACCAATACAGTGAAGTCTTTCCATTTCAAATAATAATTGTAAACACCTGAACCCTACAATCCTGGCTTTCAAGAGACTGGAGAAAAACACTTTATATTTCAAGAAAGCAAATCAGTGGCATTAATGGTCACTGTCTGCTCTGAAGAATTACTCCTAGTCACCTTTTATTTGTTATGGGGATGATAACCATCCAGGCACAAATAGCCGAATATTATTATCCATTTCCTTAATATTTCTCTTCCACAGAGAAAAGTGACTAAGATATTAAAAATGTATTGCTACCTATATTTCCTAAGGAAAAAAAAGCAGTTACTTTCCTTTCTCAATTTTCAGTCTTCAATGCATAGTGCATTACTGAATAAAAATGATACTTACACATCTTGAAATTCTTCTAGAGTTTTTTGTGGCGTAAACACATTTAACAAACTAATGATCTGAAAAGAGAAAATTAGTTAAACCTCAGTATGTCAGATGACTCTACTTGATCATAAAAAATTAAGTTTAACATTAATGTGTATTAAAACTGGGGAAAAAAATCACAATGGAGCTCACTATTTATTATTTATTTAACAAAAACATTCTGTTACTTGGCGTTTGAAAAAAGTTAAATGATTAGGATTCTTATCTTGGAATTAAGATGCATTTTTAATCTAATTACTTTTATGTGTCTCTAGTAACTACTGTTACAGAATTTTAATACTCAACGTCTAACTCTGAACATGTAGTAGAAATTATGGGTAGAAAAACACTAAATAAAGCAGTATGTTAACTCTGAAAACAAATATTATGTGAACACTTCTAAAAAGTTTTGAAACATGAAGGCTAAGTTTGTATTTTTGGCATAATAAAGATGTAACACCTCATAGTATTATATATTTACTTGACGAGAATTCTAGAGCCCACTGCAGGCCTCAGTCCTGGCACTCCGATGGTTAAAAAATGACTCCTGCTGCTTGAGTATCATGTCAAAAGACCCAGGGAAAGAGGAATTATTCAATATATAGGATTGGGGTGGCTGGCTAGCCAAGAAAAAAGTAAAACTGGATCTATAATTCATTCTTTACACTAAAATAATCTTGGAATGAAAACATTTAAATCTAAACCATGAAGCTATAAAACATTAAAGTATGAATAAACATTTATATAATCCTAGTGTAGAAAAGCCTTTTCTAAGCATGACAGGAGGAAATCTAGATTTAATTCCATTAAACCCAAACCAAAATCAACTAACCAAACAAAAATCTCAGGAGAGCAAAAACAACCTAAATAAGGTCAAACAGAAAAGAAGAGAGGGTTGATAGCTTTAATATACAAAGGTCATCTATAAATGCATAAGAAAGAGCCCAACAGTCCAAAAGAAAAATGGGCAACAGCCACGGAAAACAGTCTCAAGAAATAAAAATAAATGGCTAATAGAGATAAGGCAAGAAATTTAGCCTCAAAAATAAAAACATTTCATTTGTCTGTCAGATTGCTAAAGCAAAACAAATGATCAATAATATGTAGTGATGGGGAATTTAGAAATAAAAGACATTCTCAGATACTCTTGATCAAAGTGTAAAATTAACAGTCTTCCTTGAGGTCAATTTGTCAGCAAATATTAAAACCAGAAGTGTACATTCTCTTTCACCAAAAATCTTGGCCAAGAAATTCACCTGGGCAAGTGTGCAAAGATGCACGCATACACATGTTCATTGCAGACTGTTTATAATAGTGAAAAAATGGAGACAACCTAAATATCCAATAATAGGTGATTGGTTAAATAAATTGTGCATCTGCACAATGTAGCCATTTGAAAAATGGTTTATATCTATGTTCATTAATGCCTATGCGATCTAGCAACATTCCATGAGGGAAAGCAGCAGGATGCCTGATAATACAGCACATGGTGTTTACATATGTATGTAAGTTGTATGTTCACATCTGGATGACAGTGCTTACCAACGTGTTAATGATAGTGCGTTGTGGGTGGTAAGATTCAAGTATTTTTGCTTTCTTGTTTATATTGTTTGAATTTTTAAAAATAACCATACTTTTTGTAAGCTGAAAACAATTTTTTGAAATAAGTAAAATAAAGCATGCATAAGAAAAATTTAAAAAAAAATTCAAAGCACAGACTCAAAAGAATGAACCTATCTTAGTTTTGTATTTAACGTCTCTACACTAGAAAGACCCAGCATAAATGTTAAGACAACAGGAGCCACATAGAGTTGAATGTAACCTTAAATTCTCATCTTCCTCCTCTCACAACAAAAAAGGGTTGTGTGAGGGGATTTCCAGAGGCCCTTCCAAACTTAACATTTTATGATTTTATAATGTGGCAAAATTATCAAAATCATGTTCAAAATAATGCTCAGAGACCAGTAACAGAACATAAAAGGTGTCTGAAAACCTCATTTTCTAGAGATACTTTTTCTCTTTAAAATTTACAGTGCTTTGATTTCTGCAAAGATGCCAAGTACAGCTATCTTGAATATAATGTCATCTAATAACATTTATTTAAAACTGAAATGTCTGTATTGCAAGGTAAAAAGTTATTTATAGAACAGTGTTTTTCTAAAAAATATTTAGTTGTTTCTATTTGTTAGGTTGATACTGTTGTCATTTTATAGAAACAGAAACAGTGAAAACCAATGGCTACAGGGTTGACACTCCTGTTCTCGCTGAGTGACTTCAGTTCTTATGGAACATGATGCTTCTTGCTGATTTTGATTTCCCCAATGTTCATAAGAATTTTACCAATAAAATATAACCATTTAAATGGCTATTTTAATCACTAGTTTACCCTCGGTCTAAACTCAATGTGACTCAGAAAATTATCATATCGCTGACAACACTCAAGTTTACAGAGGAGGCACAGACATAACTTACATTTTTATGATTGACACATTTTAGGAGGACGAGTTCGCGATAGGCTCTCTTTGCATGAGTTTGATTCTGAAAAGGCCGACTTAGTTTCTTGACTGCAACATTTATCCCAAGAACGGTATCGAAAGCAGCACTGTGATTAGGAAATATAATAAAGAACCCATCAGAATGATTTTGGGGAATGTATAATGTACAGTCAGTGTATTATCTTTTTAATGAGTAACAAACATGGAAAAATCTTTCTGCTTGTCTCCACCTGAGGTGCAAGAACCAGGGGAGGTGGCCAAGAGTGTAGGATGGGCTGGCACTTTTGCAGAGGCGCAGACATGGCAGCTGCAGTTAGGATGGGGTTCAGCAATCCTTTGCATGGTGATCTCTCATTATATTAGTTGAGATTATTATGTTCGGAACCAAATAATTTAATACAGAGAATGTTAAGACCAGTCAAGAAGTGACATCTTCAGTTTAAATATGCCAGTAAGTTGAAAAAAAAAATCACTGATTATCACAGAATAAAATATATTTTCGAGTGGAAGAAATGGTTGAAGTCATGGAAGAATATAATAAATCTAAGTTTTGATTGATTGTGTTTTTCCCAGACGAAAAAATCTAAAAAGAAAACAGAAGCCAAAATCTCAGCTCACTGTAAATCCCAAGATACAAAATTTCTAATGTAAGCAATTGCTATATATAAAATTCTACTAGAAATAGTGCCTCATACTATTAGAGTAAGAATAGCATCTTCTAGAGCCTTTGTTTCCAGATCTCAAGTTCCCAGTTGAAATTTATGGCTCATTTTCCTTCAGAAAATAGGAAAAATGAAGTAGCCTGGTTGTGCATTTTGTACTAATTTCAAACTTGTACTAACAATACCACTTGTATTATATCTTTTGGCTGGGTGTCATGGGTTAAAAGTTGCTAAAGTCCACCTGAAAACCGAAGTACCATTTAAAATGTTTTCTATTTCTTTATCTTATTCAGTTTATAATATGGTTTATACTTATTCACTTTCATGAATGATGTTTTTTTTTTTTTGCCAAACAACCCTAATTTAACTTCAACGTGCTCTTAAATTGAAGGCTGTCTGCTGTATCATTGAGTTAGGAATGGTAAGAAACTTCACGTCACTTTGAAATTATTTTTTCTCTAATTCAGTTCACATATGTGTACATGTTTGTATATATGTAAATTCACATGCCCATATGCAAATGCACCATTCATAAAATGATAAAATTTTAAAGAGAAATCTATTTGTGAAATAAATCATTAATTAATGTACATGTGTATTTGTATTTATATATATATTTCTCAGCTTCAGGAATTTGAGACACACCTGTTTTGGTCTCAACAGTTTGTGTCCAAAATAAGCCAAATGGATCAATTCTGAGCATCTGAGCAGACACACACTTCTCCTTTTAGTTCCCACTCCAGGGGTACTACCTTCAATCATGCCTAGTTTCACTTCTTGGAGTCATTTCTCAACTCCAAAGAATATACTTTTATCACTATTTCCTCATTTATCAAGTTTAGAAATTACCTACTTACTTCTCATTATAAAAACTGAGGATTTAGTCACTCACTTGAAACCCCAACTCCCAGTTTTTGGTTCTCATGTTATTTTTAACTTTTCCCTTGGTTACCTATGTAACTTTCAATAATATGCTTAAACTTCTGTTCCGTCAACTTTCAAAGAACCCTCTCAATTCCCCAGCAAAATGAGACCATTAACTTCCATGTCCTTTTTCTTCCAGCTTTCTACTCTCTCCTCCAAACTTATCTTAAATGTTCAAGCTTGATAACATACCTATTTGATGTCTACAATCAAGACTTCCATGTTTCCTATTTAGGATGTGACTAAAAGTTGAAAATCAAGACACACAGCGTATATATGTGTGCATGTAAATACTGCTGATTGCAGAGCTGGGATTATATTTCATTTTCTGAAGATCACGTGACTCTTGCTACTACTCCGAAGAGTGAGGCTGTTTCCAGTATCGAGGTCAAATGGATTCTTTCCTTACGTTTCATCAATTGCCCAAACAGCATGTCCTTCTAAATTTGTTTTATACTTAGATCATGACTTTTCCTAGCTTTTCCACCAAAAGTTTCTAATATACATTTTGCCCTTAGTAAGAGAAGGAAAATATATGTCTTTTAAGCCTATTGTCAGTACTTCCTACCTCACATCTATTATTTGGAATCTATTCCATTCTTTTTGAAGACAAGTTTCTCGGAACTTCTTTCCAGGCCTGCTGCACAGCCAACAGCCTGAGACTTCTTCTTATTAGCCTCCACTGTTAATTGTGTCACACATTCTCTTTCTTGTTGTATAGCCTCAAGGAATTTCCTCAGAAAAAGTGCAAAGGGGATAAGGTGAGCTTTCTCTGTCTTCATTCTTAACTGATCATTTGTTTTCCAAGTCCAAAATTAACTTTCTCTTGCAACTCCAACAAGACTTATGCCTGACAGTCATGCCTTTGCTCCCTTTCCCTCGGCTCAATGATTTAGCATGAAGAGCATGTTTTATCAGCATCTCCAAAGGGCCCCACACCTACTAATAACTGTCCCTCTGTCTCTCTGCCTCTGACTTTGATGATAATCACTTCTGTGCTTCTACCAGCTTAACATGCATCTTTAAGCCCCACCCACCTACGGTTTATTTTTGCCTGGTTTTTGAAATTATCTGTCGGACTTCTTTCATTCAACATAATTTTTGTGAGATTCATCGGTTGTTGCTTTGCGTAGCTAGGGTTCTGTGTATTAGCTAGAATATTCCTTTGCATGACTATATGATGTAACCTTGATCGATACTTTGGTTGTTCTCAGTTGGCAGCAATTATGAAAAAACAGTTATAAACAGTTTTGTACATGGCTCTAGGTCCCCTATGCAGGCATGTCTAATGCGTACATAGCTAACAGTGTAACTACATATATTTTATTTTAGTAGATTACACCAAACGATTTTCCAAAGTGATTAATTTCATTCTACTAATTTCTAGACTTTTTTTTTTTTTTTTTGTATATTGACTCTATATATTGAGGCTAAACATACTCATTAATTTAACAAAAGGTAGATGAGGGGCTAATTTAATCACAAGAGCCCTTTAGAAGCAGAGCTTGATCTGGCACGTGGGAAGAAGGAAAGTCAGAGATTTGAATTCTGAGAAGACCAGATGAGACATTACTGCCTTTAAGAAGCATGGTCACGTGAGGAGGAATGCAGGATCCTCTAGGAGCAGAGCGGCCCCTGACTGACAGAGAGCAAGGTAATAGGGATTTCAGACCTACAGATGCAAGGAACAGGTTCTGCCATCAACCTGAAAGCACTTGGGAGCAGATTCTTCCCCAGAACCTCCAGATAAGAACTCAATATAGCTGATATCTTGTTTATAGCCTTTCTGATGCTAAGCAGAGAACCTGGGCAAGCCTACCCAGTTTTCTGACCTAGAAGACTATGAGATTATAAATGGGTATAGCTAATTCAAAGTTTAGATCCAATAATGCCAACAAACCTTGTGAACCCACTGAGTTTGTGGTAATTTGTAATGCAGTAATAGAAAAACTCATACATCCCTCTCTGTATTTTTCTACCCTTTTGTCTCACCAGACTTCATTCTGAATATTTTTTCTAATGTCTTTCAGATCACTAATTCTCTCTTCAGTTATATCTAATATGCTGTTAAATCCATCCATTAACTTCATAGTTGGATGACTATATTTTACAGTTCTAGAATTTGTTATTTTTTTAAGTTTTCATCTTTCCATCAAAAAATTTTCATGCCTTTATCATCCCGAACATAACATCATGCCTTTATCATCCCGAACATAACATCATAGCTAATTCAAAGTTTAGATCCAATAATGCCAACAACCCTTGTGAATCATTTCCTTTCTCTTGTTGTTTGTGCTGGATTTTGTGTGTTGTCTAATCTCCTTGTGTGATTATTTTTGATTGTGTGCTGGAGCCCACACTTACAAAACTGTTTGCCATCTAGAAATAGTTTGATATTTAGTATCAAACTATTTCTAGATAGTTTGATAGAATGCTACCTTCCTCCAGAGAGAATTTACTTTTACTTCTGCTGGGTGCCTGGGGGCACTAGCAATTTGGGTTCACCTCAAGTTCAAGTTTGGCAAAATGAAATGATTTGAAGCTGAGTGGCAGTGCCTCTTTCTCTCCAGTTCATTCTTGCTTCTAGAATGTAGCCCTTTACTGGTCTCAACTCAAAGCAAAGAAAGTTCACTAGGCCCCTTTGGAGGGCCCTGGACTCAAACTCTGTCTCCTAGCCCCACAAGGCAGTCCAAAGAGCAATGCTCAGTCTCTCAGCTGTGCATTCCAGAATTTTCAAATGCCCTCAAGGGAAAGGCAGCCCCAAACCCTGGGCTCCCCTCATTAGACTTTTGTCCTTCCATGAATCCTGGCCTAATAATTCTTCACTCACTTACTCACTCTCTAGGGGCAAATGCTGAACATGGGGGTGGGGTGGGAATGTTGGGAGCCAATTGGCACAATTGTGCCATAGACACACTTTTAATTAACACTCATATTTCTAGCCACCCATCTCATCTTCATTCTCTGTATCAGTCATCTCTATATGCACAGCCCCTTTAGGGTTCTATTACAGATAGTTTCTCTTCCTTGTTGCAAATGTCTCATCCACTTATTCTCACTTCCTCTACTCTGTTTTATCTGCATCAAGTTTCCAATTACTTTTTTATATTTCAGAAACTTGTTAAAATCTCGCATCCACTGATTACTCTCCTCCTCCTGTTCTCTTTATCATCTTAAATCGGAAGTTCCAAACCACTCATTTTAGAGTTGAAATTACTAAGGCCCATAACAACACATGATTTGCCTAAGGTTGCAAAGAACTTCTGCTATGAGGATCAGAGCTAGATTTAGAACTCAAGTCTCCTGAATTACAGCCCTCCTATGCCTTATACCATACACTTTCTTTATCACAGAAACTTTATGTAGACATTTTTTTATTTAGTTATATTAATACGGAGAAAATAAAACAGTGTAAGAACAGGCCAACATTCCTGCTTATACAGAACTTAGAAGAAGCAAAAAGGAATAAGAGTTATATCACTCATTTCATGTTAAGATTGTAACCATCACTTCTAAGTGCTACCAGATCTAAGATTAAACACTTTTTTTTTAAGTTCAACACTTCATAGAACTATTTTCTAAAATAAATAATCTTTATTATTTTTGGTTAAACAACTTGACATTTTAAAAGAAGAAAAACTGAATATATATATATGTGTGTGTATGTGTGTATATATATGTGTGTGTATATATATAAAAGAAATGTATACATATTTTCCTCACTAGAGCTTCAAAATCTTGCAATTACTTAATTTTACTATATGACTTGCTGATATTTATGAATACTTCAAAATAATAAACATTTTCAAACTTACTTCCTAATTAATTTTACTAACATTTTTTTTTAAAAACAACAAAAATAGAAACAAAGAAATCGAAGACACTTGTAAAAACAGTTCAAAATTAGGAGTCAAAATATTTTATTCTGATCCTGGCTCTTCCATTTAATTTTATACCAACACCTGCACTTTGGTTTACCTGCGCACCTGTCCTATGTTTTTATAAAATTTAAATTGATGATTAACGAGTTTTGTAAACCATGTACTCCTGCTATTCTATCCTGTTTTTCAAAAACAAAAAAACACACATGCCTCTTGTATTACTTTCTGATTGCTGCTTTAACGGATTACCACAAATATACTGGTTTAAAAACACATTTATTATTTATCTCACAGTTCTGCAGTGTGTGCGTGTGTGTCAAGCAAGCATTTGGTTCATCTGAGAGAAGACTCTGTTCCAAGTGTGAGCTGAGATTATCTGGGGGACACTTCATAGAAAGTCTTAAAAGACCCGGGATAGTATCTCAACCCACCAGGGGGTTTCAGAAGAGAATCCAACTAGGAGATGCAGTAGGGGCACAAGTGACAGGCGTCAAGAAGAACCTGCTGTATCTGCAGGGACGGGATCACTGGACAGAACAGGTTATCGAGAACCTGTTTGATGGTGAGGACACTCTGGCCATTTTGTCACTGATGGGGCAGAAAGGGGTCTGACTGATGCCAATCACAGTTTCTTGCTCAATCCAAACAGCAGGATGAGGTCACAGACCCTTTCCTTGCACCATGCACAGAACGCTTTTCTTTTGAAGACTTTAAAAAATAATGCTAGTATCCAAGATGCTATGTAAAACAGAGCTAAGAAAAAGTTCTCAGAAGACATGCGGGGAGAGTATCATGGGAAAGGTTTCTCCCCCGTCAACTCAAGGACTCCCATTCCCAGCACCCCGACTGCTGTAGCTCAGCAGGTCTACGAAGCCTTGGCTTCAAAGGCAGGCAAGAAGCAGTCACCCAGCTCCCCAGAGCCACCACAGGCTCTGGGAGAAAGCAGCAATAAAGCAAACCAGGTCTCCAACCATCCAGGACTACTTCCTGTGGTGGTGCTTTACCTAAAGGCCAAAAGATAAAACATCCCGGGAGTCTAAGAATAATTTTCACAATTGCACAAACATTTTTAAAAGGAAATCTCAATAATCTGCATTAAATAACTAACCCCCTTTTCCAAGCATCCAGTAAAGTTAACCAAATAAAATGGTTTTCATTTAGTAATGAGTAAGATCATGACTGTCGGCTATGCGAGGGCTCATGAAGAGCTGCCTTAATCAGTTCAAAGCAATGACTTCTTGAGCAGAAAAGAGCAAAACCCAGTTTTTGACCTTTCCTTAGAATCAAAACTCAGGCTATGGAAATGGGGATTTACAAGAGATGAGATTACGACAGTGCTAAAATTTTAGCCTCTATATACTCTTTCTTCCTACCTTTCTGATTGTGAGATGAAAGCTGCACCTACAAATATTAATCAAATTGTCATAAGATTATTTAAATGAAAATATTAAGAGAAGTGAAATTACTGTTAAGATGCTGTCAATACACAACTTAAGCTACAAGGAAATTACAACATTTTATGAATAATATAACATGAAAATATCATTATACACAATACTATAGGATTAGGAGTTAAATACCTATTAAGAATGACAAATATCCTTAGTTTAAGGCAGCTGTCTCCAATCTTTTTGGTACCAGTGACCAGTGCTCCTATGAGAATCTAATGCCTGATGATCTGAGGTGGAGCTGAGGCAGTGATGCTGGTGCTGCGGAGCAGATGCAAATACAGATGAAGCTTTGCTCGCTCACCTGTTGCTCACCTGCTGCTCACCTCCTGCTGTGTGGCCCAGTTTCTAACAGGCCACGAACCAGTACCAGAATGTGGCGTGGCGGTTGGGGACCCCTGCTTTAAGGCATCTTCCAGTTCACTTTTTCCAAAAAAATTTTTATTGAGGTGAGATTCACATAAGCATAAAATTAACCATTTGAAGTGAACAATTCAGTGGTATTTAATATTCACAACGTTGTGCAGTCACGTTTATGTAATTCTATAAGATTTATCACCCCAAAAGGAAACCCCATGCCTGTTAAGCAGTTTCTCCTCATTCTTTCTTGATTTCCCTTTGCCTATTAACCACCAATCTACATCCATCTCTCTGGATTTACCTTCTTTGGATATTTCATACAAATGGACTCATAATATATTCCCTTTCATGTCTAGCTTTCATATCATTTAGCATAATGTTTTTGAGGATCATCCATGCTGTAGTACCTATCAGTGCTTCATTCTTTTTGATGAATAATATTCAACATATGTACACTACACAATTTGTGTATCCATTCATCCACTGATGGCCATTTGGGCTGTTTCCATCTTTTGGCTATTGCAAATAGTGCTGCTATAAACATCTGTGTATAAGCCTTTGTTTGAACATCTGTTTTTAACTCTTTTGGGTATATATCTAGAAGTATTCAATGGGTTATATGGCAATTCTATGTTTAACTTGTCAAGGAACCGTCAATGAGACAGTTTCCCAAAGAAGATATACGAATGGCCAACAAATGCGTGAAAAGATCTTCAGCATTAGTCATTTGGGAAATGTCACTGCGAAACCATAATGAGATACCACTTCACACCCACTAGGATGACCATAATTAAAACTGAAAACAACAAATGTTGACAAGGATGTGAAGAAATGAGAATCCTTGTACACTGCTGGTGAGGATGTAAAATGGCTCAGACATTTCCCGGATGACTAATGCTAAGGATCTTTTCGTGTGTTTGTTGGCCATTTGTGTATCTTCTTCGGGAAAACATCTCTATAAATCCTTTGCCTGTTTTTTTGAAATTTTGTGTTTGCTGTGGAGCTGTAAGAGTGCTTTATATATTCTGGCCACTAGACACATCAGATGTATTATTTGCAAATATTCTCCCTTTTTGTAGGTTTTTGCACTCTCTTACTAGTGTCTTTTGATGCATAATTTGCAGAAGTCCAATTTTTTCTTCTGTTGCTCATGCTTTTGGTGTCATTTCTGAGGATCCAAAGTCATGAGGCTTCCCTCCTATGTTTTCTTCTAAGAGTTTTAGGGTTTTAGGTCTTATATTTAGGTCATTGATCCATTTTGAGTTAACTTCTTACGTGAAGTAGGGTAGGAGTCCAATTTCCTTCTTTTGCAGGTGAGTGTCCAGTTGTCCCAGAACCACTTCTTGAAGAGACTGCTCTTTCCCCATTGAATAATCTCAGTGCCCATTTTAAAACTGAATGGGCCATAAATGTATAAGTGTATTTCTGGACTCTCAGCTTTTAAATTTTTAAAAAACTTCCAAACTTTGCATCCTATAATTATACCACTGCTTTTACCAGAGGTTTGGTTTATAATGGCATATTAAGAACTTACTTCAAAAGTAGAATTTTCAAATGAGAAATACACAGCCATAGTGAACAGTTTCATTATTAAACATTTCTTTAAAAAAACAAAATGAGAAATAGCATATGCGAATTGGAAATCAAATCTTTGCAAAACAATATTTTATAAAGTAGAATGTGATTTTTTTTAGCATGCTATAAAAAAGTCATTAATTTTAACCACCTATCCTTTATCCAGCCTTCTGCTTCACAATTAATTATGAACTTCCAGTCTCTTAATATGGGTATTACATTAAATGTCCTTGATATCAGTCTTGCAGAATTACCTGTCAAATTACCATCCAATTCCAAATAAGAGATGGATTTTAAATCAAAAGAATGTTTTCTTTTCTAGAACTTTTTATTAATATCCAAGTGTTCTAATATGAAGCAACCATTGACTTTATAACTTTAAGTGTTATCATGTGGAAAAGTCTGATCATCACTATTTTAGACACGAGCTGGGCATCCCTTCCAAACTGCCCCCTTCCCACATCAGTTTGCCTGGGAAGCTCTGAATTGCTACTTCCTTTTAGCTCCCAGGGCCTCCAGTCACCTAGGCTACAGTTACAAACGCTGGTGAAGATTTTCTAAGGAACACGAACCCTCCTCCCAGAATACCCAAGAGTTCTCTTTCATCTTGAACCTCCTCTGCCTACCAGCTGTAAATACTGGGTGTTTAGCTTCATCACGGGGTCTCTTAGATGCAAAGACAATCTTGTTTTTATTGACCAACAGAAGAAAACAAAGTTCTGCCCAGAGATCTAAGGGATAGAAGTTTGGGAAGTGCTGATAACTGTAGTCCAGAAAACATGTGAAAACTTTACCTTTAGCTTGCCAGTGACGCCGCGGTAGCTGACTGTCTTACCATGCAAGAGACTAAGGTTCAGGGTCAGACCAACGGTTCTGACGTCCTGGGCCGGACACATAGTTGCAGTGAGACACCAAAGAAGAGACGGCCAGCCCAACCCCTCACACAGCATCCCTTCCTGGTTAATCCATGGGGTGATAATGACACTGACTGGCCTCATCCTGCCAATGAAGGGCAAGGCACTGCAATGACGGCGCCTAGAAATGAATAGGAGTGATTGGGAATAAAAGGGGGGAGGGGGAAGGGTGGCCAGGATGAAGAAATGAATAAAACTCCAAATTTCTGTTAAAACTCACTGTCATACCTATTACTCTAATATCATAATGACAGGGGGAATGAAAAAAAAAAAGAAACAAGGGGAAAAAAAAATCTGCTACCTATTCAAATTTATGCAGTATTCTAAGAATTTGCATTTGTATCCTACGATCTGACTACATATAACTAGAGCAAGCTGTTGATTCAATTTAGCTCATAAACCTATAGCAAAGTAACGAGTATTTTCATCATCAGTGTTTTTAAATTCTGATGATTTAGTTTTATTTCGTTTTTATCATAAAAACAATTCAATCCACACTACTGAAAAAGACTGTACTTACCAAACAATTCCTTGGGCTCCAGAGCCAATCGGTTTCAACTGCTGGTAACGTTTTAGGACAGTGAAAGTTGAGTCTGCCACTTGCACACTGTAAAACTGACTGTCACATTTACTGTCACTCATGATGTAGTGTCATGTAATGTTCCAAAGGCTGGTACAGTCGTCAGATTCCTTAAAAGAAAAAAAGAATGAATATGCATCCTTACTGAAATTGTACACGCATTGGTAGCCTAATAGTGTTTCAGATCTATCAGTATATAAGACAACGTGGCTATAACTTGATTGACCCAGTTTGACCAAGTTCTGAACTGAAGCAACATGCGGGAAATGTGAAGACATTTTGGTGAGACAAGCCCATTATGAAAAGAAGGAAATTTGAAGCCATGTGTGACCACATTTTATGGAATTAGGTTATAAAATAGCCACTTTTGGAGAAAAGATATTGCACATTTTTACTAGTCATGACAAGACTATGTTACTACGTGATTCTCATCAGCTTGCTTCCTGTGAGATCAGCTTACACTAAGCTGTCTCAACCAGAGAGGAGGCACTGTTTCAAATAGTCATATCTACAGTTCCTGCAGAAAAACAAACAGACTAGTCTTCTGCTAAGTCCCCAAATGCAGGTTAAAGTGATGAAACAAAAAGCAAGTCCTACGCCAAAGTGATGGGAAAGGGGTAAGTTAAAAAACAACAGGCTGTTGGAGGCCTGGTGACAGGGGTATGCCATGCATGCCCACAGGCATGCTTCTGCCTTCCGTGAGTGGTCCCACATCTTCAGTGGGCTTCAACACAGACATCACAGATGCAGAACTGTCATAACCTACAGCCGACAGCACAGATGTCACAACCTTCACTTATGGGCACAACCTGGAAGCCTTGGAGTAGCCCACCTGCTCTCTAGAAGCCCGCGTGACTTTATACACAAAATCAGCTGGCAGCTATGCTTATTTACTGGGTTCCTTGTCTCTTGTCTGACGTTTATTGAAAAGTCAGCAAGCTATTTTATGTTGATCATTTTATAAAAAAAAAATTAAAAAGTCAATGATAAAATCATATATGCAAATATTCTATACTGTTTAAAAACAAAGAATTTGAAAAAAAACCCCACAGAATTTGAATTTTATTCTATACCACCAGCAAATTCCTGCCTGTTTGTTCTGCCATCTTATATTTAATGTCTACCCACTGAGTTTTTTTGGCATAATGATGTGTATTTCAACGCAATGATGTCTAAGATTTCCATTAAACATGGGAATAAAGTGATTAATAATAAGCCTAAGCAAATAATTTAAATCAAATGAATAGTTTCTCCAACTGACCACTGCTTCGTGTGTTTTTACAGTTCCTAAGGTAGTGGCTGAGACACAGCTGTTAGTAGCACCAGCTGTTGTGACGGACAGCCATGCACCCCAGTTAGGGAGTGCCTCCGAAGGCCAGCACTGCATGAGGTGAACTGACACACTGCTCACCACACTGCAGTAGGAAGATCAGCTGCATGTTACAGTATAAGCAAATGGCCTGGCCAAGCCGCACTGCTGTGAGGAGGGCACCCTATACTTCGGGAGGGCGGGGGTGGGTCTGCCTTGCTTGCCCTGGAATCCCACGCTCCTAGGACAGGAGGACAGAGAGGACGTGGTCCCTGGGACAGAGGGAACACTCAAAAGACTTTTGCTGACCTCACCCATAATATAGTATCTAATGATTTCCTAACAATGCTGCTCCATTTTACTGACATCTGAAATAATATCCTTTTCTAAAGATTAATTTATTTATAGACAATTCCACTCAACATTTATGGGATGCTTTTCTACAAGAAAGTGACAACTACTATAGGAGATATAGCAGTATCAGCTAGGAACTGGTCTTGAAACAGCATACAGTCCACTATTTGGAGTAGTGTGAAGAATGTGTTATCTATATTGTAATACAAGTTACAATGAGGTAAGGGCCATAGCAAAATGGAAACAGAGTAAAAAGGCAAAAGAGGTCCTACCCATGGAGTATAGAAGACAAGGAAAGCTTCCTGGAGGAGGTGGCATCTGCCCTAAACTGTTTTGCCAGACACAGTAAAGGTACAGAGCTCAAGCTGACTGTGCTCAGACACAGTGAACTGCTCAGCTGGGCTAGTAGGGTACAAATGCAAAGTATCAGAGACAGACTCAGCAAAAAGGCAGGGAGCCACTACCATCTGCTGTTTCTTTGCCGTATTATAATACATCGGCAATGCTTATCATTCATAAGGCATGTTCTGCGCACTGCTGTGGGTGAGGTCCTGTGCCAGAACAGCTGTCCTCAGCAAGTTCACAGTGAGTGCACACTGTGGGCACACTCAAGAAAAGACTCAAGGCCAGGAGAGTCCTAAACCCAGAGGAATGGAGAAGGTTTAGGGTGCGGGGAAGAGAAATGGCATGTGCAGAGAGCTGGAGGTGCCTCTGAGCATGACAAATCATCTGAGATTAGTTTTGCTGGGTAGTGAGGAAAAGAGGCTAAAGGGAGAAAACAAGGCCAGATCCCCATGGGCCTGAGGGCTGTGGAGGCATCGTGCACATACAGGTATGCTCTGACCACCTTTCAGAGAGCTCATTCCAGAAGCTGAGAAAGGGATGGATGTGAGTGGGCAAGACAGGGAGACCTGGAAAAAACGACTGGTCCACAGCAGGTGGGGGACAGTAGATGCATGGTTTGGAGGAAGAATGTGTGTGACTTGCTGCCCAGAGAGGCGACCAGGAGAAATGAGGGTATAGCAGGTGGAGGCGGGCAGGTGATCCAAGTGAAGTCAGCAAGTCTGGCTCTGGACAGGTGGGTCTGGAGTGCCTAAGGGACAAGCAGAATGACAGGCACAGGATCCTGATATACTCCAGGATCCATGCCTTTCCTCGTAGCCAGGTGTGGCCAGATGACTAACTTTTGGCTAGTGAGATGTGAGCAGAAAGAATGTATGCTACTTCTAGATCTTTTTCTTTTTTTTTTTTTTACAGAAAGCTGCTTGCTATCCAATCCTCCTTTACTGCTGGCTGGCAGATCAGCTGTCACAGACCCAGAGATGGAAGTCACATGCTGAACATGATATAGCCGCCCACCAGCCGGAGTCCTGAATGACCAGGTGGCACAGAGATGCCCCCCATTCTGGTCCACCTGCCCACACTGAGATTGGCACAAATTTATCTCAACCTTGCTGACCAAGGTTGGAATTCTCTCTGCTATAGCTGATTTGACCTATACTCTGACCAGTATAATATTCAGTTAGTTTTTGTGAATTTGAAGAATACATGATATTATTAGGTTTGAGAATTATTAATATAATTTCAACTCAAGATTTAAAATAATTTTAAAATTAAAATAAGTTGTCCTCATTAGGCAGGAAAAAAATCACCTAAGAGAACCTGTCAAAGCCACCTTCTCTGTCAAGATTAGGCTTCATGGGAGCAAGAGAAAGACCCTCAGGGAAACCTGAGAAAGCAGATTTCCTTACTAATGAAACTGACTCTGCTGCGACGGTATTTCAACCAACTGGGTCTCAGCTGGGTTTCAGAAAACTGTGTACAAATCGGGCAGTATAAGACTCTGCCATGCAACCCCATTACAACACACTGAAGGTGTGGTCACTGCCCTCACACCCCTCACTGGGCTCCCAGCAGTGGGGCCAGTTGCCCTCAGGCCCTGAGCTCCTCAGAAGCAGAAAAGGCCCTACCACTTCGCTTGATCAACTTAAGGAAAGGTCCAAGGCCCCTCAAGGAGCCACTGAAAAGCCCTGGGGACACAGTCTGCTCCTGAGGCCCTTTAGACCCAGTGTGCACGGCTCTGCTGAAGAGCCCTCCCCACGTCCCAGCTGCTTTGTGAATGCCTGCCGAATGGAAGGCTCCTGTCTAAATTCTTTCTCTAAGACTAGAGACTCCTGTACACACCCCCAGATATGGGGGTAAACTCTACCCACTCTATAAATACTGGAGGGAGGAACATTCTTACCTGTTTACAGCCTAGAGTAGGAAATGCATTAAAAAAAAAAAAAAAAACAACCCCTCTCCAAATCAAGTATTCTTCTATATAAGCAATTTAGGTATTATAAATCTAATATTAAATCTCTGGTTATTTTTTCTAAATTAAGAAAAAGTTACTCTGACTACAGCTTTATATAGTACTCAAATTTTAAAGTGGGAAGGACAGTGGAGAGCATACAGCCCCAGTACTGTGGGGACGTCAGCAACCATCCACCAAGTTCTCCCAGCAAATATTTCTTGAGGGCCTCCTGTGTGACAAGCAGGAGGTACAGGCTGTCTATATAGAGCACTAACCAGACAGTCCCTTCACTCAAACCGTCAACAGCATAAATATTACCCACATCAGAAGTGTCCTAGGGGTATGCACAGGCTGCATGGCAGGAGCACAGCAGAGTGGTGCCCAGGAGAAGCAAGTGAACAAGTGGAAGGAGTGGGAGAGTGAGAGGTGGCTATACTGGAAGGCTTCTTGGAGGAGGCAAGACCTGAATGCAAGTTTATTCACAGTATTGACCCAGGTATGAGGAAACAGATACTTCATATGTGCTGATGAGAACTGTAAATAGGCAAAACATTGTTGGAAGGAAAATTGGTAATATCTAATGAAAATTTCAAATGCACATGGCTCCTAACTTGGCAACTACAATTCTACAAATGTATCTGACAAATGTAAGTGTACAAATATTCAAAAACATTTGTTCAAATATGTTCATAGCACTTCTTGTAACAGGTAAAAGATTAGAAATAAGCTAATATGTACACTTGGAATAACTGAACAAATTCTAGCATAAAAGTACAATAAAGCCATTAAAAACAATGCAGGGATTTCATGTATTGATATGGAAAGATGGCTAAAATATGTAAAGGAAACAAAGCTAAATTATGTAAAGGAATTAAAGGCGAGTACATGTGGTAAATGTCAATCCATGGAGAAACACACACAATATGCTAGCAAGTGCGGAGGAACTGGGAAATGAGACTTTCACTCTTCTCATTATTACTTTCTATTCTGCTTTTTCTTTTTGTAGCCACACATATATTTTACATTAAAAAATTATTTAAACACACATTTTTAAATAAAAAGCTGTAGCATGGTCACTGTAACACTTGTGGAGAGGATGGGTTTGAGACAGATGAGAATGGAGGTGGGAGAGTGGCCCAGGCTCTGAGCTCCACAGTAATGAGCTCCCCTGGCAGCTTTTGAGGGGAGCAGTGCTACCCCACTCTGCCAATGGGAAACATCCCGAGAGCTGGGAAGGTGCACGGCCGGGATATGAACATAGGTGAGTATTCATGTTTTCCCCAAGAACACCATTCTATAGTTCTAATTTTATTTAGGAAGTAGAATGACATGTCCAGGACTGGCCAGGATCAAGCCAGAAAAACGCAGGCCTTCATGTTTCGGGCTGCTGGCTTCACCCCGCCCCAGACACTTTTTCTTCTGATGATGATGATTCACAGACTCAATTAAACCTTTGATCACACTAATGCTTCAGAACACCCAGGACATGCCACATTTAAAGTAACTACTGTGATTAAAAGCAGATTTTCACAATTACCCTCTTTGTTTCAATACTTGTGGCTGAAGTTTTTAACCAAATTGTTCTTTTTTTCCTACTTGAATTCCTATTAAAAATATCATAGCACAACTTAATCTTTCTTTGACAATCAAGAACCTACAACAGCCTGAGGTCATCCTGAATATTAGTTCTTAAGCGACAGAACATACTACGATAAAGGACACCAGCTAGGATTTGGTCATCGTATTGCCCACAGCTGGGCCCTAAGGATCCAGTGAGGGTTCCTCCCCACCAGCCCCTCATGGGCCCCTTGGCCTGTCCATTCGCACCCTCTCCAGCTCACCTCCCAAGGTTCTCTGTAAGGCCTTCTCACTGTCCCCTGGACGTGCCAAAAGCCAAAGTGCTCTCCCAGCCTCCATTTCAGCAACCTCCAGACCACTGGACAATACCATTTAGAAAGCAGGATCTGTCCACATGAAAGCCTGTATTCGAATGCTCATTGCAGCCATATCTGTAATAGCTCAAAACTGGAAACCACCTGTATGTTTGTCTGCAGGTGAATGGTTAACCCAGTGCCGTGAATCCAGGCCGTGGAGCACCAATCAACAATAAAAGGGAGTGAACCACTGAAAGTCACAGCAACTTGGGTGGATCTTAAGGGCTATACTTAGTGAAAAAGCCAAGTGCAGAAGGTCCATACTGTATAATTCCATTTATACAACATTATTGAAACGACAGAATTGGAGCTGTAGAACAGATGAGAGGTTGCCAGGGTTTGGGATGGTGGGGGATAGGGGGTAGTATGGTTATAAGGGGGTCAAACAACAGAGATCTTTGGGATGATGAACTAGTTCCACATCTTGATTGTGGCAGTGGTCATATGAACACAAATAAATGAAAAGGTACTCTGTGCTCATGAATTGGAAGAATCAATATTAAGTAATGTCCATACTACCCAAAGCAATCTACAAATTCAATACAATCCCTATAAAAATTTCAACAGCATTTTTCATAGAAATAGAACAAATAATCTTAAGATTTGTATGGAACCACAAAAGACCCCAAAGAGCGAAAGCAGTCTTGAGAAAAAAGAACAAAGCTGGAGACATCATGCTCCCTGATTCAAACTATGTTACTAAGCTATAGTAATTAAAACAGTACAGTAGTAGTATAAAAACGGACATATTGATCAATGGAACAGAATAGAGAACCCAGAAATGAACCCACATGTACATGATCAATTAATTTATAACAAAGGAGCCATGAATATGCAGTGGGGAAAAGACAGTCTCTTAAATAAATGGTGCTGGGAAAATGAGGCAGCCCCAGGCAAAAGAATGAAACTCAACCACTATCGTATACCATACACAAACTTAACTCAAAATGGATTAAAGACTTGAACTATGAAACTGCTACAAGAAAACACAGGCAGTAAGCTCCCTGACATAGGTCTTTGCTATGATTTTTGAATCTGACACCAAAAGCAAAAGCAACAAAGCAAAAACAAACAAATGGCACTATATCAAACTAAAAAGCTTCTCACAGCAATGGAAACCATTGACAAAATGAAAAGACAACCTACAGAATGGGAGAAAATATTTGCAAATCATGTATCTGATAAGTGGCTAATATCCAAAACATATAAAGAACTCATACAAATTAACAGCAAAAAACCAAACAATCCAATTAAAAATGGGCAGAAGATCTGAATAGACATTTTCCCATAGAAGACATCCAGATGGCCAACAGGTACATGAAAAGATGCTCAACATCATTAATTATCAGAGAAATGCAAATCAAAATCACAATGAGATATCATTTCACACCTGTTAGAATGGCTGTTATCAAAAAGACAAGAAATAACAAATGCTGGTGAGGATGTGGAAAAAAGAGAACTTTTGTGCATTGTTGGTGGGAATGTAAAGGGTGCAGCCACTATGGAAAACAGCATGGAGGCTCCTCAAAAAAAAAAAAAAGAGAAAAAAGAAAAAAAAGAATTGCCATATGATTCAGCAATTCCGCTTCCAGGTACCTTTCTGTAGAAAATGAAACATTAATTCAAAAAGATATCTGCACCCCCATGTTCATACAGCATTATCTACAATAGCCAAGATTTGGAAGTAACCTAAGCATCCATTGATGGATGAAAGGCTAAAGAATTGTAGTACATATACACAATGGAATATTATTTAGCCATAAAAAAGAATGAAATATTGCCATTTGTGACAACATGAATAGACCTCAAAGGTATTATGCTAAGTGAAATAAATCAGACACAGAAAGACAAATATTGTATGATCTTACACATAAAAATATAATAAAATAAATTAGCAAATTTAAGAAAACAGGCTTACAGATACACAAAACAGATTGGTGGTTGCCAAAGGTAGGAGGTTAGAGGGTAGGAGAAATAGGTGAAGGGGGGTCAAAAGGTAAAAAGAAAAAAAATGTACTATTCTTTTCTAAATTATAGTATACAGACTTAAGATTTAGAGTATATATTTCTTATAATTGTCAAAATAGCTGTCCAGATTGGGGTTTATATATTTTCTATTCAAAATTTTAATTGTGATACATAATACAAAAGACAACTACATATAAAAAATAGTTAAGACTTTGGAGTCAGAGAGCAGTGGGTCTGCCACTTACCTGGCTGACCTTGGGGAAAGGATTACATTCATCTGTAAAATGGGGATAAACACAGAATCAGCCTCAGAGGACAGCGGGCACAGTGTCCAGCACAGGTCAATGTCTCCATGTCAACAGATATTAGGACATATATTACTACATTCATTCTCCTTACTAACCCCCAAACAAATGTTTGAATTCTGAAAATGTGAACTGAAATCTGGTAAGTGGAAAAGCTGATTACATGACTACTACTGGGAGAGCACCTCAGTGAAAGACACAACAGACAGGAAGCAATACACAGAAGTTACTTTTCATTCTAGGGTGTGGCAGCGGACAATGTTTCAGTAACTTTTTTGAAGGCATCTGCTTCATAACATATAATAGCAGCTGTGTTTCTGAGAATACAGTTAAGAGTTGGTGAAACAGATTTTGATTCCAGAATCAGAGCTGTTAGAGTTATCACCTGGGCTATACTCTCAAGCCTATATATGCTAAAATCAAGCTAGTAGCAGCATCAGTTGAGACATATAACAGTCTAACATATTAAATCACAGTTCTGTAGAACTATATAGAAATATGTATATATATCTATATGCACATACTTTTTTAAAGGAAGTTATTTTAAAAGCAATTTCAGAACAGGTAAGAACCTATCTGACATAAAGGGAGCTAATATTAATGCTTCATTTTAAAGAAAAAAAATAAGAACTATCTCATTTGTAATCCATATAGCCTTAGAACCTATTTTTACTATTCCTGAAATATTTTAGAGTATATTAAGAAAGATACTAATAAAATTAACTGGGGGGAGGGGAAGTGGAATGGAATATTTTATAGGACTAAAAAACAGAAGACCCAAATGAATTAAATGAAATCAAATTTGTTGCATTTCACCTTCACATGTTGAGTAAACTTCCTTAGCTGTAATGAATTCCGATGTGAAAACTTGCTCATTATTTTTGTATATATTAATTTATATCCCCAACATTTTCCAAAAGGATTTGAGGCATCAATAAAAACATCTTAAGTGGCAATTCAAAGGCCAATATACAATCTGAGAAGATCCACAGTCCTTTTTTTCAAAATGAGGGCTTGTTGGGCAAAAGACATAAAAACTTGCCTCTAGAATAATACACCTGCCTACTGACTCAATGGGTCTAGGACTGAGTATCAACTACTCCTAACACTCCTGTGGGAAAAGCAGGGTTACCTGCCACAGGAGAGCGCACCCTCTCCTACGAAGGCACCCTGGAACTGACCAAGCCTCATCTAGATCCAATTATGAATTTTCAGAAAATATAGAGAAATAAATTACATTGCAGAGAAGCAATCAGTAAAACCCAACTACAGAACTGCTATAGAACATCCAATTGCTTCAAGAAATAAACTATAAGGAAAACAAAAAAGAACTAGAAGGGAAATCTATAGATTAAAAGACACTTAAATGACCTATCAGTCACAATGTGTGGACCTTATTTGGATCCCGATTCCAATAAACAACCTATTAAAGAAACTATAAAATGTATAGGACAACAGGAAATTTGAATATTGACTGGCTATTTGGTTAATTAAGAAATTATTGCTTTTCCAAGATTAAAGGAGTCCCTATATTTTATATGTACAGGAAAATTAATGAATGAAATGACCTATTTAAAATTTGCTTGAAAACAATATGGGGGTCAGGGTTTAAATAGATGAGGTTAGGGTCAAGGTTGTCAGGAGTTGATACTGTTGTAGCTGGACGCTATTGTTTTTTTTGTTTGTTTTTTGTATACCTGTTTGAAGGTCCTCATATTAAACAGTTGAAATAAAGACTGATGTTGAAACTAGTTCACACAATCACAAAAGGCCAAGTACAAATTTAATTATTCTTAAGGAAAACTATGTAAAAATGTCACCTCCTTAACCAGGAGTGAATTACAACTACATATTTTGGCCAAAAATAGCTGCCCTACTGCAGAAACAACAGTGTTAAGGAAAACATGTGCTGTTTTACCTTATGCATCACAAAAACAACTGATTTACTCACTATTGGTTGTTCCATCTGGCACTTTTCTTTATCCAGAAAATTAAGAAGAGTTTATTTTAAATAGACAAATTGAAGTATACCCTCTAACATATATTTAAGAGGCCTAATAAATACATTTTAATCTGTCAAATTATTTAAAGTCCTGGCATCCTGAAAAATTAAATCCTCGGGAAAATCAAAGCTCTGCAGAGAAGACTGTGCCAAAATAGGGTTACTTTTAACCCTGAAGGATCCTTATGAAGGAAAAGATAAATGGTTAAATGAGGGAAAACATGATCTCGATCTGACGTTGTTCTCTCAGAACAGTCAAAAGCCAAAAAAGAATACTCAGCTGAGGAACCCAGCTAAGAACACTGATTTGGGGGAGACCCAGGTTCAAATTTCACCTCCCAGCCGCTTGCTGTGAAGCAGACTACTAAAACTCTGTGAGCCCCCATTTCCTTTTCTGTAGAAAAGGGTTTCATACCTGCCACTCACTGGGCTCCAGTGACAATTAAACGAGAGTATCTGGACAAACCAGCTCCCCTAGCCTCAGGCTACCTATGTTTCCGCTCATAGCAGCTCTTCCCTTCTGCCCTGGAGGTCCACAAACATTCAATCAAGCTGAAAGAGGTCTGTATTTTGCTTGGCTCACAGCATTTAAAATTTTTTATATTAGCTACTTCCAAAATTTAAAAATCTGGAGAGTAGAGTTATAAATTTAGAGTTCTGACTTTTTAAAAACTGCTGGGTGAAGTCTGGTTCTCCAGGCTCCCCGCTACTCCCTCTCTGTTACACCTGGCCCTGCAGGCTGATTCCCCACCCCACATTGGGCTAAGGTCCTGCCTTCACCTTGCTTTCCCTCTTCTGTGCCTCTCTCTGCCTGGCAAATCTCTCATCACACTTCAAGGCCCAACTCCAACACCACCTGTCGCTCTTTCTTCTATTTCCGCCTCCCCCCCCCCCCCCCCCCCCCCCCCTTCTCATCATCACAGTGCAGGCACCATACTGTCCTGGCATTAACCACCTGCATGTCTGCCTTCATTGCTGGGTTCTCTGGCTCTCCGGAGGAAGGGATTTTGTTGCCGTTGCCTTTGTGTCCCCAAGGCCAAGCAGAAAGCCTGACCTAAATAACGTAGAATTTGGCGAATGTGTCCTGAATGTGTGGAAGGAAATTAGAGCTAAAACATTACAAAAATGTAAGATTTTATGTCACAGCTTGTTCCGAGTGTTACCAAAGGGGTCAAGAACATAAAAATGTTTCACAAAATGAGAACAAGCTTCCATCTGCTTCCATGTTTCACAAGTCAGTCAGAAGTCAATAAATGAACATATAAAGCAGAGACAACAGGCAGGCAGGGTCATTCATTTATTCGCTGAACTAATATTACTGAGTACTTACTGTGTCCTTTCTAAAAGCAGGGGACAAAGCAGACAACTACCTGTTTTCATAAAGCTACATTCTAGTAGGAGAGACAGAAATTAAACAGGCAAATAAATAGAACCAGAGTGAATGCTAGAAAGAAAATTAAATAAAATATTGAGATAGAATAAAGGATGAAAAAGGGTGGTCAAGGAAGGCATGGTGTTAGATGAGACATCTGACCAGAGGCAGAACCAGAGGAGCCAGCTGTGCAAAGATCCAGGAGACAACTCCAAGCGCCGGAAACAGCGAGTGCAAAGGTGCTAAGGTAGACGGAGCTGCACGTTCAAGGTTGATGAGATGATTGAGGGGATAGGGGAGAAGCGCTTCGGGTGTGGGGAGTGGTAAAGCAGGCGGGCAGGGCTCGCTCTGGCCTTGCTGGGCACTGAGCGAGCAATGACGAGGCACTGGAGAGCGGGACGGGAGGGAGACTCTGGGCAGAAGGGGAGGGGGTCCTGCACTCGTACCCGCACCGGGCAGTATCTTGCCCAGCTTCCACATCTGCACATGGGCTCCGGCCCAAGCGCTTTCCCACAAATCCGAGGGTGACAACAACCCTGTCCAAAGAGTGGGCATTTCCCGGCTTTCTGAGGGGAAAAACGATGGACAGCGAGGGTCAGTGCCAGGGCCAAGGTCGCGCGGGACCAGACCCGGCTCTCAAGTACCCGGAGCGGGTGTGCAGCTGTGCGCCCCGGGTCGGGAGGGGCGGTACCCGCAACCCCCGCTGCAAGTCCTCCGGGGCCAGGCCAGCAAGTGGGCACGCAGCCCGGGGCTGCCGTTAGAGGCGGGCGGGGGCGACTGCGGCGGACCCGGAGGACAGGGGCGGCGGCCCGGCCGCCAGCTCCCACAGAACCCGCTCGCGTTCCCCGCGCACGCAGACCCCAGCCGCGCGGCCGTCACGCCGCCCTTCCTCGGCGGGGCGCGGCCCCAGCAGCCCCCGCCAGGCCTAGCCCGCCGCCGGGCTCACCTCGCCTCCAGCCGCCGCCGCCGCCGCCGCCGCCGCCAGGGGAGAGGGCGAGCGGGCGGACTGGCGGCGCTGGCGGCTCTTGCCCGAGCTCCACCGGTCGCCCCGCGCGCTCCGCTCCGCTCCGCCCCGCCGCCGCCGCCGCCGCAGTGGGTGTGAGGGGCGCCGGGGCGCTCGACCCTTCCGGTCCGGCTCGCTTAGCCGCCGCCGCCGCCGCCGCCGCCGCCGCCGCGGCGTCCCGCCTGAGCGACCCGCACGCCGACCAATCAGCGTTCGTAGAGCCGGGCGGGCGCGACCAATGGCGCCGGGGGGCGGGCCATTGCTGGTCAGCGGGCGGAGCCGCGGGCTCCGTGCGGGTCCCCGGGGTCCGCGCAGTGCGCTTCGGGGCTGAGGCGGTAGACGTGATCCCGCGCGCCTGTTGAGTCCGCTGTCCCCCACAGAGGCCGTGGCGCGGTGGCCGGACGTGGAGCAGGGATGCGGCGGAGGACCAGCTGGATGGAGAGCCAGGCCTCGCGGCTGCAGGTGCAAACTGACAACGACAGAACTGCGTGGAGGAGGACGGAGCCGGTCCGTTTAGGGGAGAGCTGCGGGCCCCGGCGTCCGAGACCCCTGCATGTGATGGCCCCCGGGAGGCGGAGGCGGGGCGGCAAGCGAGTAGGGAAGAGAGGCGGGGCCTTGGCCTCGGCTGCTTGCGGTGATCCGCTTGTAGGGGTGCGGCTGGAAGTCGAGTTTGGGGAGCGGGCTGCTGAGGAAATGGCCTTGTGCAGACAAGTGTCCCCTGCCCGTCAGTGGCGGAGGGGAGGATAGAATAAGCTGATGCGCTTAGTGACTTCCTTCCAAAGAGTTCAGTATGGAAAGGAGAAAAAAACGGGATACCTGACAAACACTACCTCGGACAGGTGACCACTTAACATAGCAGTGATAAGATATGTTGATAGTATATACCCTTGATACTAAATTATAAAAAAGGCACTTTACCTCTGGGGTCTTCCCAAAACACATAATCCCAGTCTATCCACGGGAAAAGCATCAGACAAACCCAAGTGTGGGACATTATACAAATTACCCAATAGTCCTGAAAACTGTCAAATTCATCAAAAACAAGGAAAGTCTGAGAAGCTGTCTCAGCCAAGAGCCCAAGGAGACATGTAATGTGGTGTCCTGGAATAGAAAAGGGTATTTGATACAAACTAAGAAAATATTAAGTATGGACTTTAGTTAATTTAAAAGATTATGTTATAAAATACATATATTTATATATGTGGAGCATAAAGAGCTCTTGGAAAGAGAAGAGAAAATTGAAGAAACCTTTCATTTGGTAGAGCGAAAAGACAACAAGATGAACAATAGAAAAGATAAAGTAAAAGCCATCCCAGCAGCTTGGACCTCTGAACAGCAGAGAGGGCAGAGAAACAAAAAATGCACAAAAAGTAATTCAAGAAAAATTCCCAGACCTAAAGCATATGACTTACTAGACTGAAATCAATGCTAAATGAAAAGAGACCAAGGCACCTCACTGTGATGTTTCAGAACACAGGGAACAAAAAGAAGAAAATAAAAAGGTCACTTACAAAGGCTCATCAAGAGTGGCTTTGGACCCCTTGACTTCAACACTGCGAAGTAGATAATGGAGCATTACCTTTATAATTCTGAAGGAAACATTTTTCTCTGGCCTAGAATTCTATATTTAGCTAAACTTTCAATCAGTTGTTAGGAATGCAACATCTCAAAACACTTGGCTTCCAAGCACCCGTACTCTAGAAGGATGTATTCCGTCAGAAGAAGGAAACTCCGAAGGAAGACACGAGAGAGAAGAAGCAGGGGACCCAACACAAGATGACAAGGAGCCCTTGGCAGATGGCGAAAGTGCTCCCAGGATGACAGCCTTGCTCCAGACTGGGGTGCAACTAAGCCATATTGTAGCAGTGTTACCCCAGAGAAGACTGTCACCGCCAAGTCCTCCACTTCCATTGCGCCATCTTCTTATACTAAGGACAGAGCACCCAGGAGAACTTGGACCAGATTCTCATGAGAACATGCATGTCACTCACAGAAGCTCTCAGTTTCCCTGAGAGCTGGCAGTGGGCCATGGTGTGCTCAGGAGCGAGGCATACAGAGCAGCCCACTCCCTCTGCCCGCCCTTCTGCTGCATGTCCAGTGCCTGGACCACACTGCAGTCTTGCCAGGAGCCTGGCTGTGGAGCCCAGTTTTCCAAGACTCACTCGTGACCTTGCTCCTGAGTTCCCCAAAAGGGAGCTCATCACCTCTAAGGGAAACGGAAGTCAGACCATGACCCTGAGATGGTTCCACCCAGCAGGGACCATGCTGTCCTCTCCTGACCAGGCTGGTGTGCATTCATCCTCCATGTTCACAACGAGGGGATTTGTTGTTTGTGGACAGATCACATGACGGTGATAGAGCTATAAATAAAAGTTATTAATACACAAGTCGGGATGGTCATCACCTCCAGCATAAGAGTGTTCATTTTTCTGGTTCTTGTTCAAATAAAAATATTCTGGCTAGCTTGTAAAAAGTTTCCTCACCTCAGAAGCAGTGTTGGTCATGGTTTGGTTAGGAAGAGAGAAATCAGGAAGGCATTTCCAGCAGGACTCTCAGACCTCCGTCCCTCTGCCCTCCTCACAAATTGACACCCTGGTCAATTTGTGAGGAGGGCAGAGGGACGGAGGTCTGAGAGCACTACCAAAGCTCTGGTAGTGCTCCCCAGAATTGAGATTTTGGAGGAGCCCCAGGAAACCTCTGCTTGTGGCCCCTGTTACCTGGACCACTGAGCGGTGGGTGAATTTTGGGGATCACCACCATACTAGGACCTCCTACCTGCTGAATTAATACTTCTGCCTGCCTCTGCCAGAGGAGTAACCAATACAATAATATGATTTCTCAATGAATATGATTTCTAAACTATCTTCCAAATCTCCCAGGAGTGCCTCACTGGTAGAATTTAACTTGGAATTGTAGTTCCCAGGTTTCCCACCCTTGTGATACAGGGGAGGACATAGAAGAAATGGAAAAGGCCCATAGGTAACTCAGAACAAAGGTCCGATGCGATACTAGAGCACATACACCAGTTAACTGTCATGAAGACCCCAAGCAAGTTGTCTGGGACAATGCTTTCATAGAGGATTTAAGTTCCAACCCCACAAGCCTTCAGAACTCTGTCTCTTGCTTTCTGCTTTCCTGTCTGTAGTAATAGAATCAGTGACTAGAATAGGATCGTTGGGGGGAAAAATAATTGGAGCGTTTCACCTGTCTGCTGCCTTCAGGCTCTGGGCAACCATCTCAAGCAGTGTCATGTAGTCCAACCCCCCTTCAACAGCTGTTCTGTTAACTCTCAGCCGAGAGTCCCCAAACTCCTGCATTTTGAAAGTCTTCATGTTGGTACTAGAAGCTCACAGGTCACAGGTATGGGGACCATGCCAGTAGCTACCAGCAAATGAGGCTGCTCCCACCAGACACTGCTGAGTCCTGCTTTGAAGAGCCCTCAAAATCCAAGTATACCAAAAGATTAACAAAAATCCAAATGCACAAGACAAAAAAAAAATTATACTGTTTTTATTGTCTTAAAGTTGCATAGTACTTTGTGCACGTTTTTAAATAGAGGACAAGGGAGCCCACTGAAGCTACTCTCCTGCAGCAGATATTTCAAGCTGTTTTACTACAGGCGGGAGCAGGGACCAAAATGCTGCCCCGGGCTTAAACAGAACAGTGACAAGATGAAACAGAAGTTGGTGATCAGGAGGGATTTAGACAAGGGGATTTAGACAAGTTGAAGGAAGCTGAGATTTCTACTTACAGGAAGCACAGGAAAATGGGAAGAAGGCTTCCCTGACATCAGGGGACAGGATTCAGGAGCAACGAGACAGAGAAGGAGAAAGGTGTTGAAAGGCAATGCCTTGTGCTCATATCTGAGATGAATGCTCCCTGCCAGGAGACCAGGTGCACTGGGTAGCCTGGGGCGGGGGACACACTCTGGGCATGACCCTGGCTACAGAAAGCCACATACTAGAAAAATAACTTAAAGGCTATACATTTGTCATTATAAATATTTTGTCTTTTAAAACTATCTAGTGTTGTTTAAAAAAAGGTTCACAGTTACTCGGAAGAGAGCTGTATCTCTATTGCACGGTAGGAAAAGTCTGCTCTGATCCTCGTGTGTAAACAGAGTCCCTTCTCTGGCGACTTCAGGAGACAGAGAAAGAGTATCTGTTGTAAGCAAAGCACTTGGGTACAAGGCACATGGAAGCTGTCAAGCTCTACTGGGATCTAGGAGATGAAAATGGCGTCGCTGGGACGGGTCTTGAACCAGATTAAACGTGGTGATGGTTTCCATATGTCTTGTTCTCATTCCACTGTTACAGACTTGGCCAGATTTCTGGGGAAGTCAACCTAAAATGATAGAAAGTAACTGCTCAGGACCACACCAATCTCGGCCACATGCTGTTATAAAAGCTTGTAAGAGTACTGAAGACAAGGAAACAGTGTCCCTGGTCGCTTTCAACCATAAGCTCTCTTGACATGCTCCCTGCATCTCAGAAGTGGTTCCTTACTCCAGAAATTTCATTTAGCTGTACAATGTTTAGTTCATTCAGTAAACATTTACTGTGTACCTGATACATGTCACACAGTAAGACTATTAAAAGGACATGATTCATGCTATTATGGACAGCTAGCTCAATTCGAACTGTTAAACAGTCACTTTTCTTGAGAGGATACTCACTGAACTCATGAGACTTGTTAGTGTAGGGTCGGGATTGGGAAGGAAATGTGACGGGATGGCTGAGAAAGTGGGCTTCAACTTTATCTGCAATGTCTTATTTCGTTTACAATGTTTTAAAAAAAAGAAACAAATACGACAAAGGGTTAGCTTATGTTACTTCTGGACACCACCATCGAGTGGGTGTTCCTTATATTGTTCTTTTTGTGTTATGTATTTTTTAAAGCTTCTCAAGATAAAATTTCAATGAAACTTCTATTTCTTTGCACAATGAATTGTGTGTTCTTACACACTTGCTGGTGAGATCATAAATTGGTTCTTTTCTGGAACGTAAGTTGACAATAAATGTTAAGACTCTCAAAACGTTGTTAAACTGAGGAAAAATCTTAAATGTTGGATGAAGATGTATGTATGAAGATATTCACTGCTGGTGTTCCAAAAAATCAGAGACAGTTTAAGTAATAGAAGACTAGCTAAATAATTATTAAAATCCACATTTAAGACTGTGGTAGAATATAGTGCAGTGATTAAATGTTGCCAACAACAAGTTTGAGATGTGAGAAAATATTTGCAAAATATCAAAAAGGAAAATGTAAAATTTCATCCTTGTTATAATCTTGAAAAATGTTAGAAAATTTACAGGCACAGGGAAAAGACTAGACTAAGATATTAATATTAAATTTGCTCAGGATCATGGCCTCTGGGTGATGAGGTGTTGATATATCTCACAACTCCCAACTTGTTTTCAGGAGGGTTTAAGTTACTTTAAAGAGAGTTATTTTTAATGAAAATATTTCTCCTATATATATTTATACCAAATAAGTATTTAAGGAGGAATAGGAGCCCTGGGGTTATGCCCTTTGCTGATTTAGGCACAGTTTCCAGACTTACGTCATATCCTCGGAGAACAGCCAGATGGAAAGAAAGTAGCTGCAGGGGAATCACGCTGAGGACACCCTGCAGGCAGTCCACCGTAGGGGGCAGCTCGATCATTTTATACGCAAACTTGGAACTCTCGGTGTCATCCTTGGAGCACAGTATAATTGGGCGACCCTAAAGCAGAGAAATGTGATCACAAAATGCAGATTGTCTCTGAAAGAAGCAATCCCTCACAGACAGCAGAGTTTCTGAGTTCAACATTATTGCAACAATGACAGTAATCTTGTTTATTTCTGAAATTATGGGTGGGGTGCTGTGTATAATTCATGTAAAGGACAGAGTGTTGGATGTTTTTTGGCAAGTTTCTTTCCCTTCCCTTGTAAGGGTGATCATCCTCCTGCTGCCATCATACAGCACCCACTTTTCAGTGGTTTTGATGTGCCTTGCAAAGGACAGGGCACACACACTCCTTGCTCTAACAGGGCTCATAGGCAAGTGGTGGAAAACAAAAATATAAAGAAAGCCAATAAATAATGGTGAATTTCAGGAAAGTGCCACAAAGGCAACAAAATAGGGTAATATGATTGCGGGACATTGGTGAGGTCTGGGATGGCCTTTCCAAAAAGGAGACACTTGGATTGAGACCTGGATGATGGGAGGCCAATTCTCTGAAGGTGCGTGGGAAGAACACATGGGGCAGAGGGAACAGCCAACGCCAAGGCTTGAAGGCAAGGAAGAGCTGGCATAAGTGGGAAACAGAAGGAAGGGGCTGGATAGCATAGGCTGTGGTCATCATTTGTCGGGAGCCACCGGAAGGTTTCAAGTGAGGAAGTGCAGCAGCTGTGTTCTTCGACTTCTTTCTGACCACCGTGCTGAGCCAGGCGTGGCAGCAGCCAACCAAGAACATTATTGGATTTCATCTCCCTGTGACTTCCTGGCATCCCCAGCATGGGTCTGTGGGGGCTCCACCCTCTCACCTCAGGGCAGCCATAGTGAAATACAATTCTGTAGTGAAATACAGAATTGGGCTGACCTTTTGTCCCTGGTTCCTGGGAGGGTCCCTCTAAACTCTTGGGCTTTCCGAGTGATAGAATTGTCTGGTTCTTCATGGTGAGTCCGTTGGACCGCACCTGAGTTTACGCTAACAAGGTGACTTATGGTGGGCCTGAGGATAGTTTCAGGATGGGCGCTGCCCATGCCTGGAAGACCCACCACATGATTAGAGGGTTGGGGCTTTGAGCCACTGAGATAGCCTGACTTCCACAGATAGAAGAGGTGCTGGAAATTGAGTTCAGTCATATGGCCAATGACAATCCATCATGCCTACATAATGAAACCCCAATAAAAACTTTGGGCCCTGGAGCTAGGAGCTCAGGCAGGCCCCCTGTTGTGCAGGGAGCATGAAGCATCCTGAGGACATGGAAGCTTTGTGTTTTGAGGCCTTTGCCGAGTTTCTTCTTTTGGCTGCCTCTGATTTGTATCCTGCATAAAAAAGCTATAGAAGTCATATAGTGCTTTCCTGAGTTCCATGGGTCATTCTAGGAAATTAATGAACTTGAGGGGTTAATGGAACTCCAGACGTGAGGCTGGCCTGCAAACCCCCAAACATGGAGCTGGAGTCTGCAGCAAAGGCAGTCTCGTGGAGGACAGCATCCTTCACCTGGGAAATCTGACCTAACTCCTGATGGATAGCATCACGACTGTCCCCAGGGCTCTCCACCAGGAGAACTTCCTCTGGTCTCCTGGCCTAAGTAAGATCCAGCACAGCTCCGGGCACTCTGAGTCACTGGGCCTCCCTGAGGAGCTGTTGTAAGGATGGTAAAGCTGGCCAGTTTCTTTCTGAATGTGTGCACCACTCAAGAGAGGGCCGAGGAGAGAATGTGAGGTCTCGCCTGCTCGCTGGCATGACCCACGCATAGCCGGCGCGGGCAGGCAGTGAGTGAGGTGGGCATGCATGGAACAGAGGAGAGAGGTGGTCGCGGCCCAGCACGGCGCCCTCACCTGGCGGGCTGTGATCTGCTGCAGGGCATTCTGGCACTTGGCAAAGCAAGGGTCTTTCATGATGATCATGATGATGGGCATCTGCTTGTCGATCAGTGCCAGGGGCCCGTGCTTCAGCTCCCCAGCTAGGATGCCTTCTGAGTGCATGTAGGTTATCTCTTTAATTTTCTGGGGAAACACAAAGTGGGATTGGTGTCATGCTGTGCAAATGGGGGCTGGAGCAGATCAGCCAGAGAGAGGAAGGGTAGCTGGGGAAGGATGACTCTGGAAGGCAGGGTCACAAGGTGGATGGATGCACAGAGATAGCTGGCAAGGCCAGGTCCAGGGGAGATGGCTGGCTGCTGTCTGGGGCATGCATGAAGCCCAGCATGTGGCCTGAGTCCCCGACCAGTCCCTGGGCACAGCCACCCCCCTTGGATGCATGAGTCAACATCAATCAACCTAGCTTCCTCCAGGCCCCCAGCCTCTCCACAGTCGGGGTTTGTAATGATGGCACTGTATTCAGTCTAGACACACTTCTATTCAATTATCTGATTAATCATTTCTCCAACTCTAGACCATTAGTAATTTGCAAAGGGTTGCACCTATCAAGCAAGTGGGAAACAGGAGACATCTGGAGTGCTGGCCCCCAAGTGACCACAGAGGGGCCATTGACTTGGACCAGCAGCAGCGTGAAAGCTTCTTTCTTTCCCCCAAAGACTAACTTGGAGAGGCATTTGAATACGCATCATTCACCAGTGCACTCAGGCTGCAGCTGAGCCCCCAAGTGGCAGAGACATGGGGAGGCTGAAAGCACACCCCACCCAGGTCTTGCTTTTCTGCCCTCTGCCTCCCCGCCCAGAAGCAGCGTGCCAAGCTCCTTGCTGCCTCTGGAAGGGTCAGAACCTCTGCTGTAAGGATGTGGAAGTTGGAGTTCATTGTGGTCAGGCACCTCATGGCTTGCACCCCCACTCCGAACTCTCTATCACACATAATAGTCTTTAAATGTTTCCTTGAATCAGAAGCAGGATTGTCTTTCAAACAGGATTGGGGAGAGGTGGGGGAAGGAAGGAGTGGCCACTTGCTCCCACAGGGAGAGGACATGAGCCAAAGTGGGTGATGGATGACATCCTTGTTTAGGTACCAAGTATTGCCTAGCTTGTGACACTATCTCTCGTTTACCTGGGCAGAGCATAAAGAGCACGCAGATAGTGAGTAAAGGGCAGCAATAGACCAGGCCCCGGATAGCACTGCCCACCCTCTTGGTAGTCTCCTGTTCCTGCACCTTGTCCCTGCTCCATCAGCAGTCTCTTATGCCAGCCAGCAGGGATCTTTAGTGCCCCAAAACAACCAGTTGCTGATTTAAAAAATGCAGGGCCTATGACACTCATTCCTGCTGGATCTCCAACTCCTCTTGGAAGTTCGAGGGATGACAGGGAAACTTCAGAGACTCCACCCCACAATTCTGCTCTAGCTAAATCCTCCCATACAGGCTGCTGACAGTAGCGGAAAAAGGCAAAGTCCACATGGACTCAAGTTCAAATGTCAGGCTGATCACTTCTGCTATGTAACCTTGAACGAGATGAACTTTTTGGAGGCTCAGTTTCCTCCTGGGAAAAAGTGAATGATAATTGCCACTCTCTCATAAGATGCTCATGAGGTAAAAATGGGCTGATCCAGATAGAGCCTGGCACAGATCGACACCTCTGGGGCTCACCCAAGGGTGCCCTGCTTCTTTATCCTGGGAGAATAAAGATTGGGAGCCCCATCCACGTGTCCCCAGGGCTAGAACACCTGGTCTTGAGCCAGTGCTCAGTGCAGCCTCATGCAGAGGACAAGGGTCCTCAAAGGGTCCCCCACCCTGGCCCAGTGCCCTGCCCTCCTTCCTTCCTGTTGGTTTCTCAGAGTATCTCCCATTCCTGCCCTCATAATTCGGTTGGGAGGTGGCTGGGAAGAGAGGGCTCACCAAGGCTCCTTCCAGGCACGTGGCGTAGTTATAGCCTCGCCCCATGACCAGCAGTGACCTCTGCATGTAGAGCTCCAGGGCCAGGTCGTGGATCTTCTCATCCAATGACAGCACTTCCTTGATCAGCTCTAAAGCATGCACACAGCAGAGGGGAGAGCCAGTCACATTGATTTCAAAGCAAGATTTGCAAAAAAAAATCCTGGTGTATAAGACAAAGTTTGGGAGCTCACATCACTTAGTACACTGGCTTTCTCGCATTAATTTAAAAGAGTTTAAATTTAGATTAAGGGAAGTAACTTGGGTTATGGGCAGCTGGGATTTTGTTGGAATAGTGATTCATATTTTCTCACGCATGTAAGGTAAGTTAGGGAAGTGTTTTTTTTTAGCTCCATTTCACAGGTGAGGCAACTGAGATGCAGAGAGACTAAATCCCCAGCTGGCCAAGTACAGAGGTGACATTCCAAATCAATGTCCCTTGTCCAGGTCCCATGCTATGTCCCAAGACAAAGCCATCCTAAGTTGGATCAAAGTTGTCAAATTTTCTGGTCTCAGGATTCCTGTAAATAGTTACAAATTATTGCGAATCCCTAAGAGGCTTTGTTTTTGTGGGTTACATCTACCAATATTTACCAGATTAAAAACTAGGACATTAAAGATATTTACATATTTACATAAAAATAACAATAAACTGACTATATTTTTAAAAAATCAGTGAGAAGAGAGGCATTGTCTTTTGCAAATTTTTTTGATGTCTGACTTTTCAGTAATAGACAGGTTCTCATATTTGCTTCCTCATTCTATCTGTTGTGATACAATCTTTTGATTGAAGTACAGGAAGAAAATCTGACCTCACAGAAATTTGTAGTTGTACAAGGGAGGTATATTTACACAGCTTTTCCAAATCATTGTGAATGTTCCTTGAAACTACAATAAACTCAAGAAGCAACAGTTTCTTAAAAGAGCAATTGCAAATGTGAAATCTGAAATCATATCAATAAACCTTTCCTATCTCATTACATTAAAACGTATTGGCTATCTTGCATTTATTTAAATGGATCTTTTATAGGTGCATAACTGTGTAACATCATGCATTGGTCAATTGGAAAACATTGGTTCACCAAGTTATGCAAATCTTCTAAAAATAAATACATTCCACTACAAAACATTTTTTAAAAAATCGCATTTGTTAAAATCACGCTGATCTCATCAGAGGAGATGCCTTCAAGTTTTGGGAAAGTGGTCAGGCTCATGCTGACAGATATCAGTCTCCCCAAATCCAAAGTTTTGGCTGAAAGCTTGAAGTTTATCATTAGTAACAAATACTGTCAGTTGATTTTCTTGAAGGGTCAGGCTAACTTTGTTCATTTTTGAGAAAATGCCTGCCAGATGGACCCACACCAGCTTCCCACTCAAACAATCACAAGGCACTCTTCTCTGAAACAACTCTCAGGCTTCAGGGTCCAGCAGAAGCACCTCACATATTCTTCCCATTTGGTCACACAGATATTAAAAAGTATTGTGATTTAACAAGACAAATGCATTTTTACTGCTTCATCAAGGACATTCTGGGGTGAAATTGGGTGGTTGGTAGTTAAAGAAGAGTGTGATGCCTCTGCTTTGAAGTGTGCTAAGGCAGTAGTGGCCACATTGCCTTGCAAATGTCCACATAGCAAAAAAAGGCAAAATGTCTTATTATAAATAATGTGTTATTGTGAAAATAGTTTTACTTCAAGGGCTGTGCAGTCTCCCAGGAACCACGTCTTGAGAACTGCTGACTTAGACATCAGGACAGAGTCTTGTTTTTGCAGGGTTACTATCTTGCAAAGGGGCTTCAAATTAAGAATGCTTTCCTTGTCAGTAAATTTCCAGTAGGTGGTCTTGGCTGGATTCAGATCTCCAGGCTTTGTGTGGTCAGATGGTGACTTTCCCCATTGACTTCTAAGGGGTTGGCCCCTGGCTCCTGGCTAGGACCCAGGGCGGCCCCAGCCTGTGTCAGCCATGGAGCAAAGTCTTTTCATTTCACTCTCCCAGGGCTGCACAAAGGGAACCCAGGAGGCCTCTCTCCTTCCCTGCAGTGCAAGAGGCTGAAAGAAGGGAGCTGCTGCTTATCCTGGCAGTCCCAGGATGGCCTCAGGCCGGGCAGCTGGTCCTAAAAACTGTGTGGGGTGAATGAGTGAACAAGTGAATGACTGAATGACTGAAACCATGGTCCCCCCAAAGAGCTTATGATTTTGTGTGACAGATACTGGATCTCACTGACGGTTAAAGAAGGGACCCAGCAAAAGAGGAGTTTGGTGAGACTGTGAAGGAGCCGTCTGGGACAGAAAAGAGGCTTGGGGCCATGTGCTCCTGCTTAGGTATTTCCTGAGCACCTACTATGTACCTTCCCTGGCCGGGCACTGGTGTCCACTGTGACTCTGATAAGGTTGTGTGCTTACTGAGCTGACATGTTAGTTGTGGAAGACAAGCCAGTAAACAAGTGAACAGATAATTTTGGATCACAGCATGTGCTATAAAGAAAAGAAACTGGCTAATGAACATTTCATAGAGCTGGGGCAGGGAGGCGGAACCTCTGTCAGGGCAGCCAGTCACCTCCTAGGAGGTGACATTTGAGCTGAGACTTGTGATGAGAAGCTGTCAGCTGTTTCAAGAGCTAGAGGAAGAGGGTTTCAGTAGAGGAGAGAGCCAGTGAAAAGGCCCTGTGGTGGTAAGAGCTTGGAATTGCTAGGGCTCAAAGGTCAGCAAGGCCCGCAAGGAGGGGGAGAGAGTGCGCTGAGGTCACAGGTGGCAGGGGTGCCACGTGCAGGGCTCTAGGGCCCAAGAGGAACGTGGATTTCAATTATGGCCATGAAGTGGGAACTGCTGCAGGCACATAGCGGTAGGAGGCGAGTTGGAGTGATTAATAGCGCTCTTGACAGAGTCAGGAAGAGAGCAGCCCAGAATAGTCCCCTGGATTTGAAAGTAAGGAAAGTTGCATTTTGGGACATACCAGGTAATGACTGCAGGCCAAGGATGATCTCTCGCCGTCTGTCTTGTAGTGAAATGCGGTCTTCAGACATCATCAGGCCAAACATCACCAGGGAGATGAACTGACTGGTGTAAGCCTGTGGATGGACAAACAGCGGCGCTGGTGGACAAACAGCGGTGTTGGCGGAGGGGGCGAACATGCGCGCGGCAGCCACGCGAGACTCGCAGATCACTGGGCCCCCTCCCAGCCTCCCGTCCACCTGCTGAGTCGTTCCCGCAGGGGCGTAATTGGTTCTTCCTACCTTGGTGCTGGCCACACCGATTTCTGGGCCAGCATTGATGTGGACTCCACAGTCGGTCTCTCGGGAGATGGAGCTGCCCACGGTGTTGGTGACACCCACCGTCAGGGCCCCGCGGTCCTTACAGTAGCGTAGCGCCAAGAGGGTATCTGCAGTCTCACCTGCCACACAGGCCCCTCCTTTCAGCTGTGTGTTCACAGGTGCGTGGCCCTGCCAGCCCCAACCCTGGCCCCGCCACTGATTGACTCTCGGGTCTCACACAGAAGTCGGTGTCTAGCCACAGCCCATTTGTGCTCAGAAAGGAAAATGTCCACTCAACAATTTTGCTGGTTGATTCTTAGATTCAAGATTTTACTACTATGTATGTGGCAAGCATTTTCTCATCCACTGTTTCGTGGATTCTTATGGCAATCCTGTGGGGGCCTTGTCCCCATTTCCCCCTTGAGGATGAGGAGCTGGGAGACTAGGAAATCAGTGCCTCACTCACTCAAGGCCGTGTGCTGCAGTGATGGAATCAGGACCACCAGTGGGCTTGGCCTCCAGCACCCTTTCTATAGCTCTAAGCTCTCTTATTCAGAATGTCCCGAGATTTGACATTTAAAAAGCAAGAATGCCCCCCAAATGGCATTTCTCAAATAAATCTTCTTTTAAAGAAAAACATTTCTTGCAACCTCCCAATGTGGACAAAAATTATTTTTATAAAACTACTTAAATAGGTTAATGCATAAGCCAGCACAAACTTCCTATGTTTGTAAGTCTTAAAGAACTCAAACTAAATTAAATGTGATCCAGGCCATAAAATCAAACTTATTCGATGTTCAGGCAGCCGCTGCTCTTACTGGTGTCCTAGCTCTTCCACTAGTGCAGGCTGGTGCTACTGCACGACCCAATTCTCTCCTCCTCCTTCTCCTCAGACTTGCATTGAATTCACCGAGGAGTCACATAGCCCTTCCTTGGCACCAGTGGGGCTTGGGGCTTGGAGGTAGAAAGCAGGACAGTTCTAGTTCCAGCAGCCCGGCTCCCCAGCTTTTGGTACAGTATTTTTAACTTAATAGAAAGGGCTGAACAAAATGAAACCTTTAGCTTCTTCTGTGTAGATACTCAGGAATGGCCACTGCATTATTTTCACGTTAAATCCACCTCTGTTCTTTGGTTAGTGGCTCTGACGGGATCATAAACCAAAAGCAACCTTGGCAACTAAAGTCACATGGCAACAGCTGGGAACAAGATGCTCAGCCAGACAGTGAGTGTGTCTGTATTAGTGTTTATCTTGTCATCTAAATATGAATGGTATAAAAAATTCCAAAAGCAGTAGTGAAAGTCCCAATAGATATTAAAGCGTTGTTGTGACTGTTTTATTCATGATAATGATGGTGTGTTTATGTTTTGTCTTTTACTGATAAAGGGTACATTCTGAATTACTTATGGATGAAATAACATGATGTCTGGGATTGACTTCAAAACCCAGCAGAGGGCAAGGGCTCATGTGGATTTGGATGACATAAAGTCTGTTGAGTTGATCATTGCCAAAGCTAGGCAATTCCTTACAAGAATCTCTCTACTAGTGTAAAGGTTTGGAATTTTCCATAATTAAAATTAAAAACCATAATTAAATTTCCATAATTAAAAACTTTCCTAGAGTTCACAGAGATTCCAAGCATGTGGCCATAGGTCACCTCCCTGATCCTCTGCCCCGCTCAATTAGAGCAAATGAACAAGCCTGGTGTTAGGATGCTATCCAGAGGGTTTACTGAGCTGGGGTGCCCTGGGCCCTACCCTGGATCATTGTATCTCCAGGCTGCCCCCTGCTGGATGGTGCGGGCACTGCATAGCTCTCATGCAGACTTTGAACCAAGAGAATTCTGAAGGAGAACTTTCTCAATTAAATCCAACACACATTTGT
Source organism: Pteropus medius (assembly GCF_902729225.1). Lineage (NCBI taxonomy): Eukaryota > Metazoa > Chordata > Mammalia > Chiroptera > Pteropodidae > Pteropus > Pteropus medius. Next base: position 5,058,292 of record NW_024348533.1, on the reverse strand, counting down.
GGCAACTTGATGGATGGTCCCTTAAGCCCTGGACTTGAAACACCAGGAGGAGTGGGAAGCCCGGGCTGCATGGCCCTTCCTATAAAGTAGGACAGTAACTGATGGTGCTGAGGGTTAAATGACAAGATGCATGATACAGTGTCAGTACACAGACAACGTCACTGGATGAAGGAGGGAGGGAGGCGCATAGTACCTTACTGAGAGGACAGAACCCCGAGGTGAACTAATGCAAACCTGTATGCCTTACCTGATTGGCTTATGAAGAAGCCAACATCATCCCTGAACACGGGCGTGTTCCTGTCCAGAAAATCACTAGCAAGTTCAACCATCACAGGGAGCTCAGTCAGTTCTTCTAAGACTTGCCGCGTCTGAAGCCAACAAGAACGGGACTAAAGTCAGTCATGACACAATGGGGACACCAGCAGCGGGGCTTCTAGAGACAGTTTGTGAAATGCAGCCTCCCGGCTGGGTGAAGAAAAAACTTCAGGCACTCCTGGGCCACACTGCAGGAGAAGAGGCCAGCTCTCACGCTGGCTCACATGCACCAAATTTGGAAGACCAAATGTATGAGAGCATGTAAGATGTATTTGTCCTAAGCGGCCACTGCCTCCCCAGTGCCGTCAAGAGTCCAGCGCATTGCACTTACCGCCAAGGCGGCATGGTAGCTGGTTCCACAGCCAATCACAATGAGCCGTCGACACCGTCGAATCTCCTTCAAGTGGGCCTTCAGGCCGCCCAGGAGCACTGTAGGGCACACACAGGGTGTCAGCACAGACCCTACCACACAGGGACAGCACAGGGGCCCAGGGTGCAGCTGGGGGATTACCTGTGCTGGTCTCGAAGTTCACCCGGCCTCTCATAGTATTGAAAACCGATTCTGGCTGTTCGAAAATCTCCTTCTGCATGAACGCACTGAAGTTACCTGCTCAAAGCAACATCAACAAGACAGGTCAGTTTTCACTTAGTTATGTTTCCACTGCTTAACTTTTAATCAAGACAGACAGTCGTTATGCAGTTGGTCAGAGCGACACTGCAGATTGCAGTCCCCAGGTATCATCCCACCTGATGCTCATGGTGACACATGACAGGGAGGCAGGCCAGGTAGGATTATTATCTCAGTTTACACATCTGACCTTCCCACTGAGGGAGGGAAGGTGGGAGCAATAAATGTGTGCCCAGTGCTCTTAGCAAGGCCATTAAAAAGTAAAATGCTTTACTTTCCAAAACCCACCTACTTAGGGAATTACAAATTAAGCAAGCCCAAAGAAACAGGCCATCTTCTTTCTAACCAATACCATCCTCGCTTCTGTACTAAAGAAAACTGCATGTGCATGTTCTGGGCTCTCATTCGAATGGGGTTGGATGAGGTCAAAGGGCTGATCAGGCTGCAGCATGTCAAGGCCCCTGACAGGGGCTGGGACTGATACTCTGTTAGCGTCCACAGACAGGGCGGAGGATTTGTACAAAGGGTGTCATGAAGCAGATAAGATAAGCGAGGATGGGTGGAGCTATTACAGACTCAGGATCAAGGAAGGGCTTTCTGAGGGGGTGACATTTCAGGAGACATGATCAAAAGGAGCCAGTCCTGCGAGAAGAAAGCAAGTGCAATGACCCCCAGTGGGCAAGCATAGGGCTCGTCAGTAACAGTGAGGTGGCCAGGGTGGGTGAAGTGTGGTGGGGAAAGGGTAGAGTGAGAGGGGGCCAGACTACATGTGGGAGATTGTGGATTTTATTTTAAGAACAGCAAGAAGCCTTTGGAAGGCCTTAAGCAGAGGGACAAAGAGTCTGATTCATATTCTGAAAAATTTACCCTGGTGCTCTATGGAGAAGAGGGCACAGGGAGACAAATGTGGGTGCAGGAAGAGAGACTCTCCTTAAAAGGAGAAAGGGGTCCAGTTTCCCCATCACTGCAGGTCTTCCACCCAGAAAAGAAATAATGCCTAGGGCTTGGAATGTGTCCCGGAGCGGGTGAAGGGATGCAGTGATGGACTGTTCGGATCAAGCAGGGGGACCTGGCTCCTGATATAGTCAGAAGTCCCCTTGGAGGATCCAAGTCTGGCTCCCCATATCTGCTGAGCTGTGCAAACCACAAACCACCCGAAGCCCCTTCTTGGAGGCCACAGAGGGCTGGAGGGCTGTGGTGCCCACCCAGGCAGTCTCAGAAGCTTCCTCAGAGAATGTTTGTCCCCTGAGGGTGCTGCATGTGGACCCTCAGAGCAGCAGTCCCCAACCTTTTTGGCACCAGGGACAGGTGCTCCTATGAGAATCTAATGCCTGATGATCTGAGATGGAGCTGAGGCAGTGATGCTAGCTCTGGGGAGCAGCTGCAAATACAGATGAAGCTTCTCTCGCTCACTCACCCGCCACTCATTGCCTGCTGTGAGGCCCAGTTCCTAACAGGCCATGGATCGGTACTGGTCCATGGTCCAGAGGTTGGGGATCCCTGCCTCAGAGGACACCTGCCTTTCATGATTTGCTGCAATTCCATCTGCAAGGTCTGAATGGCTCGAGATGGGTCATCACTAGCCGAACGCTTGACCCGGTGAATAGAGAGTTTTCCATCAGCCACTGCAGCGATGTCGTCGTCCTCGAGGAAGATGACCCGGTTGGTGTGTTCTATGATAGCACTGGGGCAAAAAAACACGGGCGTCACAAGAGGCGACTGTGCTTGACAGCTTTAAGACAGCAGTCACTCACTGTTTCCCAGGCGTGGGTCCATATCACTGCACTGGATGGTATTTAGGGAGGGACAGAGACATCGTACTACAAACATCGATTCATACCTCTCCACTGTCCTCCCCAGAATTATTGTGAAGCTAGTCCCCGATATCATATCATTTTATGTGTAAACATTTTAGCTTTTACCTCTAGAAGATAAGGTTATTTTTAACTTACTATAATACCACCTAAAATTAATAATTATTCCTCCATATCATCGAATATCCAATATGATCAAATTTCCCCAATCATCTTATAGATGCCCTTTTGTAATTGCTTTTTGCAAATCAGGATTCAAACAATGCCACTTTTGGAGAATGCCTGGGAACCAACACATTATTCTGAATTGTAAAGGGAAAGAATGAAACATTGCCTTTCTAATGATCTCTCTTCCAGAATAACTACATAATTTATGAAGGCAAGTTTCTTTTATAGGAGGAATAGAGCTAATAAAAAAAGGAATGACGGATTTAGAATAATTAATTTACAAACTCCTAATTATCAACAGTTCTAATCAAGGACCATCAATGGCTGTCGAAGCCAAGAAATAAAAGGCTGAGAGCAGCTTTATAATGGATGGATAAGGCTGGAGACACTTGAACCCCTGATAAATCTTAATAGCACAGAAAGACAGGCAACGAGACATATGTGCCTACTGATGGAAGGACACACCATCTATGAAATAGTCTTGCCAAAAAGTCAGAACAGAAGGAGATTAAAATTCTAAACACCTGTAAACTCTCACTGAAAGGAAATATCGTGGGCAGAAGACAGTGTTAAATGATGCCATGAGGAGCTTACTCAGCAAAATCTAGATAAACTCATCTGGACAAATGACTCGGTTTCTTCCAATTTTAGTATATATCCTGCCAAAGCGAACACATGACTCAGTTTTGTACACACACAGCAAGAAAGAATGGGGTAGGGGGAGGCTTAAAAGCAAACTATAAAATATGTCCACTAATAAAATGTGGGATCATTGTGTTTATTTTTATAATAACTTTCTCTGCATGAAAAGTAATAACTTTTTCCCTTGAGATGACAATAGAAAGTTTTTTAAAAAAAAATTTAAGTTAGAAAAATTGGTAAATGAAAAAGAAAATTAAGTAGTCAACAGCACAGGTGGTACATAGATATGGTGAAAACTACGAAGGTGGTGCTGGAAGGACCAAGGGAGAAAAACACCCTCACTGGCACCAAGTGTCACACCCACATGTGTCCTGTGCAAAAAAATGAACATTTAAAACTCCTGATGCAAACTTAAAGAGAAATACTATTCCATGACTCTAAAGGTGCTGTCTCCAGATGGAGCCTAGAGAAGAGAAATGATGAGAGACAGAAAGCCGCTGCACTGGAAAAAATACTTCAAACAATATACGGCCATTGCTAGGAAAATAAAAAGCACAGACTAACAAGAGGAAGGCTATTTTTGGCCTGCTCCCATCTCCCAGAGATAAATGCTGCTTATATTGTATTGCCCTCCAGACAAGGCTTAACACATACATTTATGTGTGCACATACACCTGTATGTTTAAATATATGGTTATTTTTATTTACAAAATGGATGGTAGTATAATCTAGTCATTAAGAGTACTGGCCTAGGAGTTAGACCTGAGGTGGAATCCTCATCTCTCTCTCCTACCAGCCCCGTGCACTTGGGCAACACAGCTATGACCCCTCTGAGCCCGAGTCGCTTCCTCATCTGTGAAACGGGAGATGATCACTGTGCCTTCACCAGAGGTCTGCGTGAAGATTATATGGGACCATTTTGGCGAAGGCCTCAGCACACTGTCCGGCCTAAGGGCACAGCACATGCTGGCCACTGTCATCACAAGAGCACTGTGTTCCTTCGTATCTGGGAGGGTCAGCCTTGTCGTTTGTTCTTTTCAATACATGTGGGCTTTCTTGTCTATATACCCTACATTGTAGAGTCACTTTTTCAACTTCCGAAACCTACGCAAATGAGAATCTTGAGGATTTTAATTATAGCATTGAATTTACAGATTAATTTAAGAAGTCGATGTCTTTAAGAAATATTTTTTAATTATTAAATTAATTTTAAACCAATTAATTTTTAAGAATAATATTAAGTCTTCCAGCTAAGGAATGTGGACTCTCTCTCTTGATTGAAACTTCTGTTTCTCATGGTAAACTTTTCTGGTCTTCTCTAATCAGATTCTGGACTATTTTTATCAAAATTTATTTTAAGAGATTAAACATTTTTTTCAGCCGTGGTACATAGATTACTTTTCTTCAACGAAGGTTTGCAGAGCCTCTTGTGCCAGTCAGGTAAGGAGGCGCAAGAGGGACCCAGGTGGATGTTGTCCCCATCGCCACCCCCTTTCAGCTGACAGGTTAATAGCTATCACTGGCACATAGGACTTCCAAACCTTCATTCTCTAACCAGCCACTAGTATTAGCCCTAATAGCCTTCCGGTAAGATTTTAAATGTATATCATCAGATTGCCTACAAATAATTATTTCATCTCCTTTTAGGCAGTTCATATTTTTTTTTTTTTTTTTGGAGAAGCATCTACCATATTTCACTGACTATAAGGTAACGCTGATCTTAAGATTGTGATTATTTTATACACTTGCAAGAAATGAAGACTGTAGCAAATTACAATGGCAAGATGCCACTTATAAACAACTGTGTCTTAGAATCAATGAAATAATACTAGCTTCTCATGGAAATGGTGCTCGAAGGAATGCAGAGGAATGCAGCCGGGGAAACCCTGCCCCTTCCTCTCAGTGTTAGAGGGTGAAACAGATTCCTGTTACTGCGTGTGTCCCATGAGACCTTGCCTGGTGCCCCTCCTGCTTCACAGCAAGGCCCTACTGGAGGCTGGTGGGAAAGAGGCTTAATAAAGATTTGGACGAAGGAGGTACCGGTGGTGTTTATGGTAGTTTTTTTATTTCAGCTGGCAGAAAAGTGTTTTGGTCTTTTCTGTGTGCATATGTGTACATATAAATTGTTTATACTAAAATGGGTATGAAGCCGACTTTCTCAAATTTCAGAGTTACCGTTTTGTGTATTAATGAGAACATGGACTTTGGAATCCATTGGACCAAAACTTTAAATCTTGGCTTTGTCTTTTACGAATGGTCAGATTCAGACAAAGGTGGTGGGGGGGCGGTGCAGGATGATGGAAGGCCTAGAGATGTCTGGTCTCGCTAACCAATCCGACGCCTAACTTGGTGTCTGAGCAGCCCCAGACTATCAACGCCAAGGGAGTACCACCCAGGGTGCTCAGAAGGAGCTAGAAATCCAGATTTTTATGTGAAATTTCCCGATTTTAAAATGTTGGCAACTAATCTAATTATTCTGTGTAGGCCCCAGACATTGTGTAGGTGAATGGGCCTGGCCTCTGGCCATCAGGGCTGCTGATGACAGCCATGCAGGTGCTTACTATGCCAGGATTCTGGGAGGAAGGCCACCGAGAACTAAAATCTGCCATCATCCCTGCCCCACTGAGCCCAGAGAAAGAAAAGGCAGGTGCAGCCGGTCATCCTTGATCACACAGTCCTCAGAAAGGAAGGGAACAAAGTTACCTTGCATCGGAAGCGAAGAAGAATTCCACTGCTTTATCACCCACAGCATGAAGGCAGGTTGAGCTGTCCAGCCTCTTTGTCCTTGATTTACAGATGTTCTTGGCATTCTCAATACTGCCTAGCAAATGAAGGAGAAGGTCGCAAATCCTGTTAAACTCTTTTGTTTGAATAACATGAAGCATGGAGCCCATTTCCCTTTGAACATGTGTGGGAGAAATTTGCAATTTTTAGTTCTGGCTGTGTCAGCCAAATCATTTGAAAGATCCCCAAATAGCACAGTGACAGTGCAAGAGCATTTAAAGGGTCACAAACAAAACAGACCAAACCAACACTGGAATCCGGGTATGAGTGCCTGAATATAACAGAGCCACGTGCTGTTCCCTCGATTAGGGTATACCTTCAAAAATATCCATAATAAAAAAGTTTTGGCAAAAATGGAGCCAGGTCTCAGTGGCCTGAGAACCTTTTGGGCCTGGCGCCATGTGCGGGCTGCCAGGCACAGCAAGGGCATGGTGCTTCCGGGGCGGGGGAGCGAGGGCGGGGACGGGGCTGCCTGCAACCAGGCAGAGCGGTCCTCCAGGAGGGACTTACGCGTCCTATACAGGATGGGGATCTGTTCTGTGGAGAGCTTGTGTTCGCTCCGCACTCCAATGAGCAGGGGGCTGCCTCTCCTGCAGGGACAAGAGGGAATGGGTTGGCCATAGCCTCGACACCCAGGACGGGGCCAGGTGTCGTCTGGGCACTCAGGATCGGTCCCCACATTTAGCCCTCTCCCTGAGGCAAAGTGTCCTGTTGAGGTCTCATGTGATGAACTCTTTGGCCACAGGAAGATGCTCCCAAGGCTTAGAGCAGGGACCAACAGGCTGGCATGAGCATCCCAGCTCGCTTCTGTGGTGCCACCCCCTGAGCAGTGAGTCCCCACATGGGGCTGGCATCACAGAGGCTGAGTCCCTGTTAGGCCTTGGCAGGAACTGGGGTCTCCACCTGCCTCTGATCCCATCTCTGATGTGGATGGGCCTCTTTCACCTAGCTCAGGTGTTCTCCAGCTTTGGGGGGCATTCAGCTGACTGGCCTTGGGTTTGCTCGACTTTGTGGGCCACTTAAAGCGTTGGCACCTCTGAGGCCACGTTTCAAATCTCCCACCTGCAAAAGGTAGCTCCATTATAAAGGAAACAGTGATCTTCAGAAGGCAAAGCCTTGGGTGATTCCTGTAGCTGAAAGAGCAAGGGCCCCTAACTCAGGTCTCCTGTCCCTGCCCCACCCGACCCGGGTCAGCCACCAGCCCAGAAGGCAGTCTTCGGTAAAGTGCTTTACGATACTTCCTCCTGGTTTGCAACTTCTGCAGCTGTATATAAGATATTATTCCATGATTTTAGTGGCATCCTGCCTCCAAAACCTAATTCTCTGCTCATTCTTATAAACTACAGCATGCGAACCAAATTCACAATGAGTGTGCAGCGTAATAAGCAGTTCACTTTTGTAAGTCACTCACTCAAGACCTACGATTCTCAGCCAGACTCCAGACGGCAACAGGTCCAGTTCTGATAGTTTTGAGAAAACACACGCCTTTCCGCCCCTACATGTTAACTTGTTAATATAAAGAAAGCACTGAGACTATATAAATAAGACCATTTAAGAGCACTGTCTCAAACACATTAATTAGAATACAATGGGGTAATATTTTACCTTAACCGGTTTCTCGCTAACTTAGATTAATGAACTCATGAATGACTTATTAAGTCAGCCTGAGTCCAGCCCACATATACCTATTTAGTCTGTTAACCTGACTCAATACAGGCACTAAATATTTCTTCATCAATAAGAGACCTTGTTTTCTAGTAGTGTTGACTTGTTTGGATCCTACTCTGATTTCTCCAAGTTGGGGGACAAAGTCTGTGTCTTTGAAGAAGGTACTCTGAGCACCTTGAATATTTTGGACAATCTTTTATCATTTTTAAAGCAAATCAGAGACATAGTTTTGGTCTTTATAATAATGACAGTGAGAAAGTACCATGGTCATCTAAATTTCTTGGCGAATGTCTTCCCCAAATTTTTATAGATTGAGATCTGCGGCTTCTCCAGACTTTGTGACATGTAATGCTCTCAATACATCCCAGAGATTGTCCTGCAGTTTTAGAGCCATTAGTTATAGACAATTTAGAAAAAGAAAGCTTTATTGCTTCTTTACACTGTCTTCTGCATTCATTTAAGATAGTAGTATCATAAAATCAGATTTTAAAAAGGGGTTCTAAATTTAATAGGGACCACTGGTATTACATAATTATATAATTTAAAGGAATTTAATTCCAAATGATAAATTAGTTCCTGATAAATTAAGTCATAACATATTCATATCATGTCCTGCCTAGATACTTTAACAGTCTGCAAGAGAGAGTGCCTCCCCACCTCTGGCCCGTCTTCTAGGTCCATGGGTGCATTCTCTATGGTTCCCTAGTGCCTTCAGAATGAAGCCTGCACCCCACGGGGCATCTGAGAACCTGCAGGGCTGGACCTCGTTCCCACTCCTTACCAGCCCTCAAGGTTCAAGGGATGGTGTCCCTGTGACCTGTTCACCACTGTCTCCCTAGCCTGGCACACAGCAGTGTCAATAAGCACACGCTGAGACTAAAAGAGCCTCAAGTATCACCAATGTCCCCTCCGCCCGCATCCTGGCCTAACCGTAGGTATCTGAAGTGCCACACTTGCTCTGGGCCCCTTGCCCACGCTGGTCCCTCTACCTGCCTCCCCCAAGCTGACACCTGTTTTCCACCGGGTCCCCAGTGTACTGCCTCCCACTCCAAGCCCCATCACAGAGCATCACCATCTCTGCCCTGCTCTGTCCTCCTGCACACATGTCCAGTCTTTAAGGGCAGGACCAGGTCTGGTGTTACTAGGTCCCCAGGGCCACAAGCAGCATAAATGCTCAACAAATATTAGTTGGATGAATGGGCAGATGGACAGTTGGATGGATGGGGATGAATGGACAGATGAATGGATGGGTGGATAAATGGATGGATGGAGGGATGGATGGATGGAGGGATGCATGGCTGATGGATGGATGGAGTGAGCATTTATTTATATTGAAGGGATGGACATTTATTTATTTGGATGGATGATGATGAGTGAACAGTATTTGACTGATGGACAGGTAGGTGATAAATGGGCTGGATGGATGGATGGAGCTATTTACTTGGACAACAGGTGATGAAGGGAGATGGATGGATGGATGGATGGATGGACGATGGACAGATGACAGACAGATGGATGGGTGGACAATCAACCCATCTAAATATAAAATAACAAGATGGCACTCACACACCTGGTTTTGTGATTCTATAATGCTGAGGACCCTGGAGGGCTCTAACAGAGGGATATGTAGGCTGAAGCCACCCTCTTGGCTGATTCCTGGGACGCCCCTGCCATGAAGGTGATGAAGCTTAAGCTCTGGGCCTCTGAAGCCTCTTCTTTACTGGATTCAAATCAATGTTCATTTTTGTTCATAATTTTGCATGCTTTTACTAAAGAGAATCCCTGAAATTATATAGGCTGCAAGCCCCATGAAAGCTGGATCTGCCCTTGTTATATTTAATTTGAATTTGTTGTCAACCTCTAAAAATCTGGAAATTTCAAATAAAAATCCAACTCTTTGGTTTCTCTTTAAAAAAATCAGAAGCTCTGGCCAAAGAGATGGTGGTGTACGTTCTCTGTGGCCAAGCCACAGTTGTCCCTTAGAGCAAGTACCTTCCAGTTTTCTAGAGGCCCTACAGCCCCTTGGGCCTCAAGCTAAGTGATTTTGTTTTAGTTACTTGCTATTGGAAATGTCAATGCATTTGCCTCACCTTGTGGCAACAGCTTCTCCTGGATAGTGGATGCTCTTGAAAACCAATGCAAATGCACCTTCCTGAAAACACAGGGCGAAGAGTGAGAAATGACTGGCTTTGGCTAAGCAAGGCCACTGCAGCCCAGCCTGCCACCCCGGATGGGTCTCCCTGGGCCTCTCTTCGCTGTGAGCGCTCCTGGGTCATGCTAGTAATGCTTGCTCCAGGCACTGAAGGTAGGACAGCTGGTGCAGGGTGACGTCAGGAGGGGAAAGCAAAGTAGACGGGACCACGCTGAAGTACCAAAGACCAGACCTTGAGGATTTCACCGTGAGCATCTACAGCTGCCTAAGTCCATGAGGAACGATTTCCAACTCTGCGATGAACCGGGTAGACTGGTACATTAGAATGGGAGCCAGGTGAGGACCAGGGACAGGGCCTCTGAGGACAGTAGCTACTCAGGGGGCAACTGTGGGGATCAAAGGGGCTAATCCACGACCTGCGCTTAGCTCAACACATATGAAAGCCTGAGTTCAAATCTTGGCTCTGCTCTTTAATTGGGCAACACTATAGCCTTCTCTGTGCCTTGTTTTCCTCATGGTGAATGGAAATGAGAACAGTAGTCCTACTTTGTACGGCTTCTGTGAGCCGATGCATTTTAAATGCTTAGAACAGTGCCTGCCATATAGGGAGGCCAGTAAATAGAAGCATGAGTTATTATTGTAATTATTATTATTTCTATGGCAATGATTCAGTTTTCTCTGTGCCTCAGCTTTTGGTTTGTGCAAACCAGAGCTGGAATCCAAATGCTCCCTCTGTTTAAATCCTTGGTGCATAACACTCTCTCCTCTGCTCTGACTATCCTGTATTGATTTCCCACGATGCTAGTAGACTCAGGTTACGTATGACCAGTTATTAATCAAGATTTCCATGTGAAATCCCCCCAGGTTTGGAACCCTGGGCAGACATAAGGCCCCATAGCCAGTGCCTCTATGGCCAGTTTGCCAACTCAGTCACACAGCCAGAGGGACCCAGAGTCAGCATCCCCAGGCCTCTAAGGGCCTTTCACACTGCCCTAAACAGGTGCTTTCAGGCAGACACCGAGCAGCCTGTTTACTCTGGTGGTTTTTTTGACAATGAAGTAGAACTGAATAGAATATGCTTCTCATTCTCAGCCAGAAAGAGCTGTGTTGCTTCAGGTAAGAGAAGTTGCTGAAGTTTAAAAGTGCCATCACTGGGGAGGTAGTTCCGAAGTTTAAAATTACAAATGGAAGAGAAGAAGTCCTGTGCTACAAAGCCAAGTTGGCTAACGTGCATTAGGCTGTACATTACTTATGGGCCAGACTCTTATTAGAAATATGTCCTCTAAATTATGATCCCCTAGGTGGGAGTCACAGAGCAAAGGGTTCAACAGCAGACTTTTTAAAGACAACTCTGAAAACACTAGAGAGAGCCTCTGACGGCTTGTGTTCTGGAGTCTAGGCCTTAAACACTGTCTCCAGGCTGCCTCTGTCTTGGACAAGCAGCTTGGATAATTGTCCAAGGTGGGGCCTCTCTTGGACAATCCCCCCAGCGAGTGCCCCTTTGTGGGGATTTTGTTCCGTGGGTCCAGCCCTCTGGGACACCATGAATCTCTCTCCTAGATCATTCCCTTCGGCTCACAGACCTGATCTGATGTCTCCTATCTCCAAATCTCACTGTTCCCTCGGGAACGGCAACCCTCTTGCCCCATTTGGCCATATCTTCGCACCCTTCCTCTCCCTTCAAACTTCTCCATGATCTACACTTGTTCCCTTTACTTCCTCTGCCTTCCTTCCATCCACTCGGGAAGGATATGGGGCCTTTTCATCCATAGGATGAATAACTGCTTCACTGAAATAGGATGAAATGTTACAATCTGAAGTCTCCAACATCGGGCAAACACAGCTTGGGTATGAAACTAACAGCACACACAACTCAATTGAAAAGATGACAATGTGAACTGCCACAACCAAGGTCCTGTGTGCAACCTGCAGTCGTAAGAAGCCACAGATTAGAAGGCCAATCACAAATTCAGAGGTGTTAAAATGAGGCAAGGCACGTCTATTTTCACTTTACCACCAAAATCTCAGAACTTCTCCCAGTTTTACAAGGATGTAACATCTTATGGCCAGATGTTGTAGATGAGCCAACTTGAATCCTCAGGTACTTTACACAAATTTCCTAATAAATGCTTATGAAAAAGGAAGGGATGACTTAAACAGGTGGGACTTGTCACTCACCAATTGCTGAATGACCCTCTCGACCAGTGTGGAAAATGTGATGTCCTCGATCTCTCTGTTGTCAAACACGTATTTGATCAGCTTGGCAATGGTCTCTGTGTCTGTTTCTGACTCAAACTCATAGCCTTTGCTTTCCTGGAATGTTTGGTTGGACACAGAGTGTCAGATAAGGGTCCTTGCGTAATGCCGGCCTGCCCTGCTCCCTCTCCTCCCTTATGACTTGCCCTTAGAGTGACTTAAGGCGAGAACAAGGAAAACGGGAAAGAGATGAGAAATGTTTTCCAGAATCACACAGCACAACGCGGCTGAGTCATTCCAGTTTTCCCCGAGATCATCCCACCTCAGAAGCTCGTCCTTGCCGTGAATCTGGACATTGCAAAATAACGGCAGTTAAAGTGATCAAATAGGTTGAGTCAAATCCACCCACATCCCAGCCAACACCACAACCTTTTCATCCTTTCAATCCTCGCCATCTGCATTCCCACCCCACATTCCATTTGGTGTACGAATTGATAATTTAGTGCAGGCACTTTAATAAAAGAAAGCTGATGTTCTTTTGACTCTGCGAATCTGTAGCTACCCTTGTGAACATGAATGCCCTACTAGCTCCTCCAGCAAGACCCTGGGGAGACGGGTGAGCTGGGGCTGAGGTTCATGTCCAATGTGGGGACGTGGCCAAGAGTGGTTCTCACTCTGTTTCCAGAGGGAAATGAGCTGGTTATAAAGTTTCTAGGGAAGATCAATAATACTTGACTTAGTTGTTACTCAGGAGAAGTAGCTTACCAGAAATTTCCTCAGGTCTTTGTAATTTGTGATGATTCCATTGTGGATGACAACGAATTCTGGAAGAAAAGTTTAGTCAAAAGAAAAATGTTATGAAGAAGTGATGTTCAAATCAGATTTGAAGGGAAATGATTCAATAGCTGGATATTCTGCAAAGTCTGCTCCTATAGGGATGTATGTTAAGCAGACTTCATTTGCAGTGATGAAAACTGATGTGTGCCATGAATACACTTTTTAATTAAAATTTCTCTTTCAATAAAAAGCGTCCACCAACCTGACCATGCACATAGCTCTGACTTGTGGTCTACAGTGTCACCAAATGAGCTCTGCAATTTATGTCAAACGAGGACAATTAACCCTTCGTTATCCAGAAACTATTTCGGGCATCCCGAACTGGTTCAAAATGGTCACAAACTAGCAGTCCACACATGCGCATCTCTTCGACCACATTGTATTGTAAAAAGATTTGAGCTGAAAAAAATTTTGAGTTTTCACTCAGAAATCTTGCTTTACTTAGCGTCTGTCCTCCCTGGGCTCCCCCACAGTCCTGCATGGCCCCAAGCACTTCTGTTTGCCCTGCCTGCCTGTCACCATACCTCCACTTCCCCTTCCCTCATGCTGCTTTCCATGCAGGTGGGACAGTGGAAGGGTGAAGCAGTCGCCTCAGTCATCACTGCACATTCTCAATAAATAGCTGAGGGAAAGGTCTAAGGCCAGCCCAAGAGCATTTCTGGCACGTAACCCCTTTTCCCACCTCAGCCTAAATAATGGAACAACTATCATTCTTGAGATTAAATAATTCTACCGTAATATGTCTAGATGCTGGGGGTTCTTCATGAATACTATTAGTCAGTGAACCTTTGGGTCTCCAAGTCGAGTTTTTCTTCAGTCCAGGACAGATTTCTCCCAGTACAGCTTTTAAAATTTCTCCTTTATTTGTCTTATTTTTTACCATAATTTCGTCTACATACATTTTTACAACATATTGTTTACTTTTGTGAGGTCACAGAAAAAATGAGAGGGCTCGAATGAGGAAAGTCATTTTCGGCAGGTGTGCTAGCCCAGCTCACCTCTGCCAAAGCTTTATATATATTTACTGTTCCATTTGTTCTGATGTATCTTGGGGACACTGGTATCTGCCTGTTGGACTTCTTTTACCTGTCTCCATAATCGTTCTCTTCTCCAATGGTTTTCATATTTACTGTGACGGTATTTCTTAAATTATTTTCTTAACCCTGTCATATTTTCTTTTTTCTCAGTCTATTGTCTTCTCACCATTAATTTGTTTCTTAGAATCCGCATTTTGTGAAAATGCCTTTGTGGAATTGTCATATATCATGTCATTCCTGGGTGTATCTTCCTTCAAAATATGCTTGCCAATGAGTTGCTAAGAGGTTTTACAAATCTTATCTTATGTCTCATGTTGTTTCGTTGTCAGTTGCTCATCCTGAGTCAGGGCAGGCATTTCCAAGTTTGGGTGTGGGGGGGATCTCCTCAGAGCCTCCCGCTTTGAGGACACAGAATCATCGTCTGCACTGAAGGAAGTGTTTGCCTCATCACCTGGGAGGCAGAGGGCTGTGTCTGGGGTGGCAACCTCTCAGGGCACATGGTATTGGTACAGTGTTTCCTTAGCCAGCACTACTGCTCCAGGGACCAGCCTCTACGTCTGGCTGGATGCATGTTCTAGGTCTCCAGCACCACAGGGTCTGCTGTGCCCCTCCTGGGTGTGGGGTGCCCCAGTAATGGGTTACCCTATACGGTCCAGATCCAGAGAACAGTCTCCAGCAAAAACCTCACTGAGACTCTGAAAACACGAACGCATAGGTAGCCTGGCCCCTGTAAGACCTCCAGCTACTCTGCTGAGAGGGATGCATGGGGCTCTCTTTCTGGTCTCCAGAGGAGTGCTTCCCTTCCAAGTCTGGCAGGATGAGCTGCCTTGGGGGAACCGCAGTATCCACAGGGGATGAGGACACTGAGCAGGGAGGTGCCACTCTCTCCTGAGGCCCGACTTCCAGGAGGATTAACTTCAGCTGAGTGTCTGATAATAAGCATCCCACACTCATCTGTGTATCTGATTCTTACTGTAATACGGAGCTTGGCAAGAACCTGCACTATGCCGGGGGATGTCTCTGAGTAGGGGTCCCAGCTGACTCCAGGGATCATTCTTTCTGCTGGACACGCTCTCCCATCACGTCCAGCTGTGAGTCTTTGAGGCTCCTGACCTGACCAGGCCCATCCCAGAGTAGGGACCCAATAGGGGGTCCAGAATACGTCTCAGGCCTTTGCCTATCCTGGAGCCCTGGGAAGAGTCAAGGATTATGACCTCTCTCCATCTCACATCTTACTGGGTCCCATTGCAGGAGGCCCCGACGGCCCTGGGACTGACCACAGAGCACCCGAGAGCTGCCACTGGGAGCCTGAGGCCTACCAGTCCTCCCTGATGAGAGAGGGTGTGACAACACTTGGGAGAACCACAACATAGGAAATTGTTCTGAGTGGCCAGGTAGGTGATGTGGACCCACGAGCTGGGGTTGGCACGAGGAGGGAGTTGAGAGAACTGGACTCACCAAAGAGGGCCTGGTACTCCTGCAACTGCCGTGAGCAGTGGCCGTGTCCCTGCTCTGAGACCTTGGCCCGCTGTCTGTCAGTAGAACTAGGAGGTATCATACCTTTCGGTTTGTCAAGGGATGCCAGAAGTCTGGACTTTTACACACAATCATTCTCATTTTTTACAAATGCAAAGCGAGCCAAGTCAAAGGCTCTGCTGCAGGGAGGAAAGCTTGGGCTGCCAGCTGTTGGCCTTGCTTCTCCAATCTCAAGCCTTCAGCTTGCAGTAGGCACCTCGGACTTCACTAACCAAAGTCAGCTCTGCCACCCATGCCTAGGACACTAGCTTCAGGGCCAGAGGTGGGTTTATCTATATGAGAATGGAATCCCATCCTTTCCTCAAGCACCTCACTATCCTGAACACTTTAGTCCCTTGTTTTAGAACAATGCCTAGGCTCTTCACCCTATCATGCCACCAAATCCCCTCAGGCTGGGTCCCAAAAAGCCAGCAGCATTTTCAGGAAGTGCCATCATTTTCTTGTGGACGCCTGGGGGTCAGCGTCACTCAGGAGCCAGCTGAGTCTGCCTCCAGTCTGGGGTCAGTGCCACCAGTTCAGATCCTCAGGGAACACAGGGCAGCTGAGAAGCCCATTGGCAGTGGACGTGGATCAACCTAACACAGGTCAGGGCCACGTAGAACCATTGGGACAGGGAGCAAGTCCACACTACGTACCGTTGCCTTTGTCTGAGCGCTGCGGGTGGCTGTTGACAACACTGGGGACCCCATGGGTGGCCCAGCGCGTGTGGGCAATGCCAAAGTGGGTCTCAAACTCCACCTCTAAGTCCATGCTGTCTTGTTCTAGATAAAAGAAAAATCCATTTGCAGCACTTTCAAAATAAGCATTGACACAGTACTGATATGGCAGGGTGGCATCGCTACACAGAGACACATCAGGTATGTCAACAGCACATCCCATCAGGGACTGCAGAGGGCCTCACGCCCTCCTGGGGTCTCTGCCAGACTCCTGCTGCTGCTTTCTTAGTATTTAATCAGTAATCTAACTCACTTAACTGAAATAAGCTTACTTCAAAAAGAAAATTATATATCACTGCTTACAAGCGGAAAAGCAGTCTCATTTGCCAGGAAAATTTCAAAACTAAATACATAAGTACTAAATATTTTTTAAAACGTTTCTTCATGTACCACCACCTAAAACAAACCATCCCACAGTCTGGGAAACACAGTTTTACAATATGGGCTTAACCTTCCTTGTATTTATCCACGCTCAAACAAGTTAACATTTTCAGTTTCAAATACCATTGGAATAAAAGATTTCCAACCAACCATGCTGTGTTTGTTGCTCTGACATGGTGTGTTTTGCACTTACTGTAAAGTTCTTCATCGAGAGCCTTGACATTTCCCCTTTTCTTGACCAGCTGGATATGTCTTTCCTTGACTTCATTATTATTTCCATCGATTGCCACCCCTGCAGGTAAACACGACCTTCTGTATTGGAATTTAAGGTTTGTCTCACACGCTGTTACAGGGTACCACCCAGGGCAAGGGCTGCACGAACTGTCAAATTTTTATTCTTATTCCCCAGGCTTGCTGCCTAGTTGATTTGGAAAGAGGAGGCTGTAACTGTGGCAAAGCCGGAAGGCCAGCAGGGAACGTGTGCCTGGACCCAGGGCCGTCACCGTGCAAGCCCTGGGGAGCTGCAGAGAGAGGCACTACCATACTGGCCGCTGAGGAGCTGGGCACACTTAAGGGCATTGATCTTGCCCTGAGCTTTGCATCCTGCTACTTTAGCTGGTACCCAACCAGCATCAGTATTCCCCCATCTTTCACCTGACTCGCTTTCTGCTAAGCATGGAGAGGGATGTAAACTGATCTGGCTCTCTCTGCCTCCTAAGATGGCTTGATTAAAAATGGGAAACAGACTAAATATCCACTAGGATAGAGGAGTGAATTCTGAGACAGCCACCCAGTGGAGGATGTGCAGCCACTTAAGAAAATCTTTAGGAGTGTAGAATAATGGAAAAGGCTAAGATAAGTGAAAAAAAAAGAACATAAAAGTATAAAATTGTAAAATTCCATAAAAACAAAAAATATCTCTGCAGGATACCTTCACCCATCTACCCCTCATCCCAGACAATCCCAACAGTGACCAGAAGAGAGACAGAGATACAGATGGGGCCACTTTGGATGCAGCTTTCTTTTACCCTTGTTTCTTCTTTTGACTTTAAATTCTAGAGTTTTCAAATGTAACGAACAAGCATTACATTTCTATGGGGGAAGCCTGCAGGGCTTACCTGCCGAGTCATAGCCTCTGTATTCTAGCCGCTGCAGGCCCTTGATGAGGGTTTCAAAAATCTCCTTCCTGGTCCGGGGTACTCTGTAGTTCATGTAGGCGAAGATTCCTGTTAACAGAGGGGGACACAGTGCTTTATAAAACACTGGGTTTGTGGTCCGAAGAACACAATCTGGACACATGGGCATGGTGGCACCACAGGAGGGGGCCCAGGCTGTATGTAGAGGAAGAGCCATACTCCTTTCCTGCTTCTGGAAGGGCAGCCCTTCCCTTTGAAAAAAGACTCATGCAGCATGTGAAGAACACCTGCACACTCCTTGGCGTTGCAATTACACATGCTTGTAGGACACGAGGCTTTTGCTGCAGCAACGTTGATGACAGTAAAGATCAGCAAAACGACCCAGCCACCCACGGACACCTAGAAGTCCCCGCCTATGTGGGATCCTTGACTGGCACAGAACATGCCTGGGAAGAATCACATGGCGGTCATGGCAGCCTCCTGCAGCAGGTGGGAACGGGCTCTGTGGCCATTGCTCACTTCACACTCTGCCCTGCTACTTGGATCAATAAACGCTACTTTACGACAGCAAGAGCAAAACCATCTCTTGGCCTCTAGAGAACACTTATCTTCAGGGGAGGCACACGAGCCAAGAAGATTTTGTTTGGCTTCATTTTCTGGATTTATATTACTAAATAACATTTTCCTCAATAGGAAGTAACAGTTGTCATGCCAGTTCTTTCCAAACTCCTCCACTCCCCTGCTTGAGACCACGGGCCCTTGGTCTGTATCTGTCTTGCCTTGCGAGTCCCCCATCCGCTCATCCCTCTGTTCTTTCATCCTCCCTTGCCTCCTCAGAGCTCCGCTCCCACCTCCCAGGGCAGGCTTGTCCAGGCCCCTGCTCTTCCATCCGCAGGGCCGCCCCAGTGCTCTTCCATCCTGTGACGTCTCTGTACCCTGGCAGGCTAGTGCTCCTATCTCTAGATGTCTCACTATATATTAGCACACAGTCCTTGTTCAATTTGTGGAACACAGTGACCCTGAATCTATATTAATCAGAGAAGTCATAGTATGGATCATGGAAAAGTTACTGGGCTTCAGGCATATTCACAGTAACTCATCTTTCTGAGGGTGCATGGTGTGCCAGGCCTTGGACTAAGCACATCCACACATGGTTCAATCAAAGCTCACAGCAGGTTTAGGGTTAAGAGAAGGTTTATTTCCCCGATTTTATTTTTTTTATTTAATTTTTTGTTTTCTCAACATTTTCCTGGGATAACAGAAAAATCTAACTAGGATTAAAAATTTGCCAGATATCTGCACTCCCATGTTCATTGCAGCGTTATTCACAGTAGCCAAGACATGGAAGCAATCTCCGTGTCCACTGATGGATGAATGAATAAAGAAAATGTGGTCCATATACACAATGGAATGGTATTCAGCCATAAAAAGAAGGAAATGCTGCAATTTGTGACAATTTGTGCAATGTATAGACCTTGAGAGTATTCTGCTAAGTGAAACAAGTCAAACAGAGAAAGACAGACACTGTATGACCTCACTTAAATGTGGACTGTAAAAAAATAACCAAACCCATAAATAACAGAGATCAGACTGGTGATTGCCAGAAGCTGTACACTTTAAACTTATACAATGTTATGTCAATTATATCTCAATAAAACTGGAAAATATTTTGCCAGAGATGAACCCCAGAGAGGATAACTTGCCTGATATCTGGGGAAGTGAGCACAATTATATGCAAAATCTGTAATATCTCTGGTTGCTAAGTAGATTTCAGTCAATATGGTATACCTGAATGAATGATTAAATTTCAATTAAATGAATGCTGTAGTTTAAGCAGCAAGTTGGGTCACATGAATAATGAACTTGCTAAAACTCACGTAGGTACAGTCAAAAATGGGCGACAATTCAAGAGTGCTAAAATATTTTGCATTCTTTATGTACTGTACATTATTGTACACAGGATCTATTTTCACTCACATCTTAGGGTACAGAATTTATATTTAAAAACATGCACAGTGTGTTTTACCAGCAGTAACAGACATTTTCTGTTAAAAATGGCCAAGGGTAATTTTGACATCTTGCTATTTTTGCCTTCCTGGCTGATGAGTTCAGGTGAGGTGCCGCGTGTAAGGGCTGGGTGTGTGGTTCAGGCGTTACCCCACCGAAGGCGCCCACCACGCACCTCAGGACGTCACCTTACCCTACACTTCAAATCTGAACATCCTGAGCATGGGATGGAGTGTCACCTTACGCGTAAAAAAAATAGTAATTATCTTTTAATGTAAACATTTAAAAATGTTAACAGCTTTATTGGGATAAGGTCATGTACCATACTAGCCTTCCGTTTACAGGGCACACTGCAATGGTTTTAGTATATTCAGAGTTGTACAACCATCTCCACCATCTATGTTTAGGTGAAACTTTTCATAATATTGATTTTTCTGCAGAAATTCAGAAAGTGCCCACAGGAGGGACATGCTCAAATTGTAGTCGCTTGTAAAGACCACCTAGCTATGGGTGGCAGTTATGTGAAGGAGGGAGCAATTCAGGTCATTTTTGGAGCCTTTTAAGCTATGAAACTTTGCTGGCCTCCTGGAAATCGTCCAATGATTGATTATACCTGCACCTCACAAAGGGGAACTGACTGGCATTGCAGATGGCACAAAGGCCCATACACCAACTCTGGAAAGGCTTTAAATCTGATTAAATTTCAATTAAATGAATGCTGTAGTTTAAGCAGCAAGTTGGGTCACATGAATAATGAACTTGCTAAAACTCACGAAGGTACAGTCAAAAAATAGGTGACAATTCAAGAGTGCTAAAATATTTTGCATTCTTATGTACTGTACATTACTGTACACAGGATCTATTTTCACAAGAGGGCTCTATGGCACTGCTCTGCAGCCCTCCCTCTGGGCAACACTTCACTCTGAACTCATTCATGTCAGGCACGTACGTTCTTCAAGGGGGCTCTGGATCTTGGATCCACCACAGCCTCCTTGGTGGGGGTGAGGGCTGCCCCCAGAGACAACTCCCTCACTCCCCGTGGGTGGGACCATTTAAAGTGTCCTTGTCCTCATCCGCAGAACCACCAGCTGTAACCACACCCAGCCTGGAGGCTCAGCGGCCACCAGAGCACAGTTGGGGAGATTACTGTGGTGAGGGGGGCTGCCAGGGACTGGTTTTCAAGGTCTTTACACAAGAAGGCATAAACCTAATTTGCAACACAAACTCTCTTGCAGGCCAACATTTCTGCAGTAAATCCTTTCATTAGCTAAGGACTATCTCTCTCCCCTCACTGCCAATCCTCTTGGCTGGACTATCCCTGCACTCTATTGTGATGAAGTGACTGAAACAGCCCTTACACCGCACTCTTGCTGTTTTTAAAAAATAATGAACCAGAATAAAGTTGCTTTCTCGGGATTTTCTTGTGCTATTCGCATCAGAATTCTCTGCTGAAACCTCTTCCCTCCATATACTAAGAACTACGATGAGAATCCATTTTTTACCTATGAGATCAGTGAAGATCGATTTGACAGTAAGTGAGAGTTTAAATTTGTGCACCCTCTTTGGAAGGCAATTTGGCAGTCTCTCAAAATGAAGAGGTACACATCTGTTGACCAGAGCTGTTGGACTGACTTCTCCGACTGTCTCTGACATATCTCTGTAGAGATGCATGTGTGCTGTTTTTGCTACTCAGAGCTGTTTTTGGTGGCTGAAGACTAGGGCAGTCTGATGCTTGGCAGGGACCAGGTAAGTGACAACACAGTCACACACAGGGTCATTGTGGAGCCACAGGCAGGCAGCCCTCCATAAGATTGAGGTGAAACTGTCAGCTCTCTTGGAAGACAAGCTACCTGTCTAAGATGTGTCAAGGAGAAATTGCAGACTGCAGAATGAGTGAATTATTTAGGGCATACCGAATTTCTGGAAGGGTACCCAAGATGCAGGGCCAGTGGTTGCCTCCAAGGAGGGTGCTGGATGGAGGGCAGAAACCTCCTCTCCACTGTGTGTGGTCTTTATACAGTCAGGATATTTGAGCTCGTGCCTGTATATATTGGTTTAGCAAGTGCTACTATATGAATTAGAGAGTGAGGGGCACAGGCTTGTCATCCAGTCCAAACTGACTTCATTGACTTCACCATGGCTGCCCAACCCCGCTCACCTGGAGGAAGGACAGCCATACAAAGGGAAAAAGCACAGTCTGAGAACATCTTCCAGTGCCTAAAAGGATGGGTTCAGGGTTGTCCCACCGGAGGACCTCCTCCCTCGGGTTCACCCATCTATGACAGCAAGAAGCACAGAGGGTGGCAGCTGATGCCTGTAACCTGTGCCAAATACCGCTTTCCAATGCTAGCTCACCTCTGCTTTCTGTGTGGCCTGGAGCAAGTCACTGAAACCCCGTGGAGCCGGGCCAAGGCAGCACCTCCCTCCTGGGGCTGTTGTGAGAACTCTCAGAGCCTTTGCAAAGCCCAAAGCGGACCAGGAACTTCCCCTCCTGGGAGTGTGAGGCACAAACACTGGTTTGTGGGGGCACATGGTAAACCCTGGAGAAATGTTCATGCACTAAAATCCAGGGGAAAACAGAACTATTTACCATTTTTAATTATGGGCTTTCTACTTGGGAAAATGATGGTTAAACCAAATGGGTGATTTGGCTGCAGCTTAATCAAGATTTAACTCATCCACAAAACATTTCTCTTGCCCATGAGGGCCTCATCACTGTGCTGAGTGTTTCAAGGTGCTGGGATGGCCCATTAGTGGGCCTTGTAGGGTGGGTCCAGAGAGGACACCATGCCCAGGGATCTTTCAACCCCTTAGGAGATTTGCAAGCAATGGGGCTGGGGGCTGAGAAGTGGGACAGGGCAGAGCTCCTGAGCTGGATCTGTGCAAAGGTGGCTCCAACTCATTCCGCAGTGTCAGCCGACAGGTCACCCACTCACTCAGTGTAATGCAGGCCTTCCCCACTCTCTCTTTTTAAAAAGCCACAGGACTCTCTTTATTTCCTACATAGCACTTGCTTCCTTGTCTTTTGTCTGACTCTCCAGTGGATTGTAACCTTCATGAGGATGGAACCACATCTGTCTGTTTATCTATCTTATTCATCACTGTCCTCCAGCCCCTAGCCCAGAGCCCAGCACGTTTTAGGTGCTCAGTAACTATGCGATGGAGGAATGAATGCATGAATAAATAAATGGATAAGGGGTGATCAGAGAAGGTGGCCTGAGACAGACACATCCAGCCACGCACAGTGGGTCTGCTCTCTGGGACCTCAGAGTGAGCATGAGACAGAAAGGCTGAGGAGGTGGGTAGGGCTGAACCTGGGTCCGTGAGAGCCACCCCTTTCACAAAGGCAGTGTGGCACTGCCAGTGTCCAGGGATCACCCCAAGGTTTATGTCCCCACACTATTCCCACCCCCACCCTCACGTACTGTGATGGTCCCAGGACTGGAGTGAAGATACCTTCAGGATTAATCCCAGAACCTCAGAACCCGAGAACTCTGCTTAGGAGTGGAAGCACAGAGTAAACCATCACCACCACCATGTATAGGGACTCCCATGTGCCAATACTTCCAGAACCTTACCTCGTCTGATCTTCACCATGCCCTGTGACAAGGCTGAGCTCCCAGTGACAGACAAGGCATACATGGCTCCAAGGCCAAAGACTTGAGTCAGGTCTGTCTGAATGCAAGGTGCCCATCACTGCTGCCCCCACCAAATCAGCATAATACCTGTCTTAGAATCCTACCCCAAGGGTGAGGCACAGAGGGGATCTGGCCTGTGGGAAGGTGCCCACCTGGCTTCTAGGGACAGACTTCTGAACTCATTAGCATAGCTTCCTCTGGGAGCTCCTCCAGCACAGGACACTGCTGCTTCTGACTCTACCCTTCTCTTCTCATCCAGGCCCCTCCCCACAGGGCCAGCAACCACAGCAAGGCTGGCTCCCATTACATCCCTCCAAGGGCACCGCAACCTCCAAGTGATACATAATGACAATGATGGAATCGGGAGCTTGCCAAGCCAGAAGAAGGCATGCTGGACTCCTGGAATCTTCTCTACAACCCCTGCAGTGCTCAGGGTGCTGGATGGGGGAGGGGTTGTCTGGGGCCTGGAGGTCATTGAGGGAGGAGGTCACCTTTACCTGGGGCAGGCCGGGGTCCACATCCCAAGTCTGTGGCTGTAGTTTTGGAAAAAACTTTCCATCTCTCTGAGCACTGACTCCGTAATGAAGCCTTGTCCATGCTGTGAGTGAGTGTGGACAGTCCCAGGTAGCGATCAGTTTCAGCCTGTACCACACATAGTGTAGGGCCCCACTGTAGGAGCTACGTCAGAACCTAGCCAGGTGGGGACTGGCCCCAGACTGAGGTCGTTCTTCCTGCCACCATCCAATACTTCTCAGAATTGAAGGGTCTGAACTTTTTAGTCCATGCACTGAGTCTAATTAGATACTAAGTCCCAAATTGGGTTAGTCCCTGCCCGATGGAGGATATGGCTAGTTGGATTTCTGCTTTGTAAAATTCCTGAGCGTATGTGTGTCTCTGTGTGTGTGTGTGCATATGAGTGTGAAATGCGTATATGTGAGTGCGTGTGCGTGTGTGTGGCAGGCTGCGAGAGGTGGTGCAGTCTACTCTTCTGGGTGAGACCCCCAGGAAGGGGGAGCCACTGGGCCAAGGGCAAGGACTAAGGAGGAGGCTGTGGGCATCCTGGATGTCCAGTCCTCACTCGTGTTGACTGTGGAATGCCACTTTCTTCACGAAGTGGGAACAACAATTCCTGCCTTCTCCTCTCAAAGTGAGAGCAAAGCTGAAGGTGCCCAGGAAGCAGGAAACTGAGGTTGCAGAGCGGGGGTTTCACAGACAGGCAGAGGGAACACAGGCCTGGCTGAGGGTCAGGACGAGTTTGGCCCCTCTGGGGATAGCCTTATGCTGCCTCGAGCCCCACTGGGATTCCAGGCATTAAAGTTACCACCCCACCAGAATCCCTGAGATAAGAGGAGACTGCTTCCATCAGTAAACGTGGGCCAGGCATTTCTATTTTTAATAGAAAAGTTCCTGGTGTCCTTGCCAGGTTAGGTAGGATCTTACCAAGAGCAAAGGGGAAGCAACATATACTCTAAATGGCACTAAAAAAACTTTTAAGAAAAAAACAGGAGTCTTGTTTAAACTATTTAAAAAGCCAAATTTTTTTTTTTTACTTCCTTTGCAAAAGAAAGATGATCAGATTAACTTGCTTAATTGTTTCTTCACTAAATCTTCAGAATTTTCTCCCAAGAGTGTTTGTAGCCTCAAGTTAATCTCCCTTTGTGAGGGAATTTTACTAAATATAAAAATACTCCTTCAATTTAAAAGCAATGTTTACTAATGCTATATCGCAAAATTTCCAGAGGGTTTCTCAGAAGTTGGGAAACCCCTGATGAGTAAGAGGGACCACGGAGGAATGGCATGATGACGGACAGGAGGGACCACGGAGGAATGGCATGATGACGGACAGGAGGTGTGGGAAAGGTAGCGTGGGAAGGGTTGTGTCCCATCCGGCTGGCTGGCCCACAAAAGCTTCACTCCAAGAGCGCCCACATGATTCCCATAATCTGGGTGCTGGTGTGAGGGAGCTGCTAGGACTGGCCCCCAGGGGCCAACTGTGCACTTCTCCAACTCCATGCTCAGGGACCTCACACTGATGACTTGAAATGAGCCATAGTGGCATTTATCCGCACATCACTGAGTCGTGGGCTCTGTTTCTCGAGGCTCTTGTGGCTTAAAGAGGTAACAAGATAAGTAATCTGATCCCAGCGTCTGTGCTCCATCAACTCCTGCCTAATCCCTCCTGAGACATCCATCCACCAATGGAACTGTTACAGGGAGGAAAGGAGTATCAAATATGACAGGATCCTGAGAGCTGGAGGAAGTCTGGGACGAAAAGGTGAGCTCTCCTTGGAGTTATGGTGTCTCCCTGGGCTGCTGTTTGCTCAGCTGAGCCCAGAGGCCAGCCTCTTGAACACCTGACACACTCCCTCAAAGACCACTGTGTAAGCAAACAGCCTGTGTGTGTGTTGGGGCCCCTCTTGATTCTGGGCAACAAAACCAGAGAGATGGGTGGGAAGGATGTGCACAGATCTGAAGGGCAAGACGCAGGGAATATCGTATTAATATGATAGAGCAGCTGACTTTTAGAGAAACTGAAAACTATTTGGTCCAACTGGCTATGTGCATGACAGGGTGTTTAGCGGATACCTACGTTCACCTTCTGACTCTGGTGGACCCAGTCATCCAGTGCCAGACCCAGGGGCCGATGCTGGTAGCCCTCTGGTCAACATCCTTGTGGCCACAGCTTGAGCATCTGGCATTGGCCACACTGGGCCATTCTTGAGGAAGGTGCCTAAAAGGAAAAGCTGACCATAGCAGGATTATTGATGGCCTCCAAAGATATTAGTTCTACTGGCTAGACTCTCTATGGAATTCTTATATGGAAAAGAGTCTTTATAAATGTGATTAAGTTTAGGATCTTAAGATGGGAGATTATCATGAATTATCTGGGTGGGCCCTAAGTGCAATCATGGACATCCTTCCAAGGAGGAGGTTCGACATGGCGGGGGAGGAGGTGATGTGACCACAGAGGCAGAGACTGGGGTGAGCAGCCACAAGCCAAAGAAAGCTGGCAGCCACCAGCAGCTGGAAGAGGCAAGGAACAGATCTTGCCTGAGGGCCTCTGGTGGAAGTGAGGCCCTTCCAACACCTTGATTTTGGTCTAGTAAACTGATTTCTGAACTTATAGTCTCCAGATCTGGGAGAGAATAAATTTATGTTGCTTTAAACCAGTGAGTTTGTGGTAATTTGTTACAGCAGCCAGAGGAAACTAGCACACTAACCAAGACAAAAAAATGGTGAATTCAAGGTCGGGGCTTCGCCTTCTGGCAAAAGATAAGAATCCTCCCATTTGCAGTATCCGAGTCTTTCCTCTCTTCCCTTATCAGGGAAGAGGAAGGAAGAGTTAAGAATTCATAGATAGGAAGTGCAATCCTTTTAGTCAAATCCCCTGCATGCATGGCCCATGCTGCCACACCCTAGCATATGACGTGCCCTCAGCCTGCACATCTCTCATCCCCTTCTCTCTGCAGAGCACATACTTGAGGCCAGGCCCTTGTGGCACTGTCCCAGGTACCCCTGTCTCTGCCTAGGCAAGTCAGTGCTCCCTGCCTCCACTGCACTGGGGTCCCAAGCTCAGACTGCATGGGAGCCAACAGGTAACATCAGTGAGTGAGCTGGGCAAGGGCTGGGAGAACTGGGGAGCCTGCACCCATCATCCTGGGGGCCACTGTGCACTATTCAGAAATATGGACTCAGGGTTGCTCCTCTCTGAATTTCTTTAAGAGAAGATGAAAATCCCATCTACTTATTTGACATCTCTCTAGTTTTGTAATTCGGTAACTAACTTAAAGAATGAAGTTTAAACCTTGTGCACCAGAGAGATGTCTGGTGTGGCATGGGGCTGCCAGGCTGCAGCTTGTGTCCACAGTTGGCCCTCTGTAATGGCATTTATTGCAAGAGTTACCCCATCCCTGGTCAGTGACCCACCTCTAGAGTGCTCCTTCAGCTCCCTGCCCCTTCCCCAGGGCGGGGTGGGGGGGTGGTCATGTGCATGTAGCCCCAAGGCCTGGGAAACAGGGTTCTCTCCGTGAGCAGCAGTTCACTACTGGCTGAGTGAGGAAGGAAGCAGGGAGACATATAGTGACCTATCTATTGGCAGAAAGTCAGCGAAATGCCAGCAACTCTCAGATATCAACAAAACCACCCCTGAGTATTGACGTGTCAGCCAATCTCTCACTGCTGAAGCTTTGAAGATCATCGGCTTTGTGTGTGGGACCAACTGGTACTGGGTCCAGCTTTCTGTGGGAGAAGTAGCAAAGACAAGGGAGAGCCACAGCCAGTCTGAGCATGGTCATCAGCACCTGACAAGGAACTGCTGTTGTGTACCCTCTGCTGACCCCTGCAGGGGGGTGGAGGGTGGGGTCATTCAGGAGTGGCAGATCTCGGCAGGGCCACAGTCAGCCCAGAGAAAGGATATCAAACAACTCCTGCTCTGACAGGTGTGCACAGACCTCTCTGGGCCTCAGTTTCCCCAGATGTAAATGAAGAGGGTGAGTGGCTCATTCTAGGAGCATCTTCGCAGCCTCTGCTGTACCCTCGTACCAAATGTACCATCATTTCTTTAACAGTTTTTCTGTAAAATTGACTATATTTTCGAAAACTTAAATGACTTCATTACAGAACAACCGTAAAAGGAAGACCAGTATCACTTGTCATACATACACAGACCATCATCCAAAAACCAGCCCACTATGTTCAAGTCCAGCCGGCCACTGCTGTAAGCTCTGAGCTGGGAGAGTCCTCTGTCAAAGCCAGGCTTGGCAAGCCTCAGAGAGATGGAAAACACACATGAGCACCCAGGTGACACTTTCTCCTGGCTATTTAAAAGGAAATCATTTTCCAGGTCAGGACTTCCACGGTGGCTCCCTGACTTCCCTGAGGGCTGCAGGCTGGGGTGTGCTGGTAGGCACCTTCACCTGGAACACAAGGAGTTCCAACCCACAGCTCATCCTTTCCCAGGGGGACAAAACATGTGCAGCCCTTTCAGAAAGCAGAACAAAACTTGTGATTTTGAGAGTTAGGGAACATAGAGCCCCGCCTTGCTCTCAGGCTCAGAAAGACATGGAGAAAGCTGGATGCGAGTAGGAAGCAGGAGGGAAGGCCAGGGTGTTATGGGGGCGGAAGGGTATCAGAAGAGAAAGGAGGGAAGCTGCTGGGGCTGGAGGGCGGACCCTCCTAGTGAGAGGGCCTTGGTGCACTGGTCTGGCTCTAAGGCCACCAGTTAACCAAAGGCCTTGAATGCCAGCCACACTGAGGGGTTTGGAACCCAAAGGGCTTCTGGTCACATTGCCACCTTTGCCTCATCTTTCTCCCCTGAATTGCTCACAGGCAGCCCTACGCATTGCAAACGATGCTAGTAGTCCTGAGGTCAATTCTGAGGGTTCAGGAATTGAAAATGGTGCCTGCTCAGCCTGGCGCAGGCTCCACCCCAAAGCCTGCTCCTTGGTCAGTCATTCCTTTTTTACTTTTTTTGGGAGAGCCTGGCCTCGGAAACAAGGCCCCGTACAGACTTTGGCCCAGGGCTCACCGCTGGCACACCCCACTCCACAGCCCTCAGCGAAGTCAGACAGAAGCCTTTCATGGCTTCAAAAGTTCCACCAGGTCCTCCAGCCACAGGAGGCTGGAATGGGTAACTGAATCCTACTCAAAAAGGCACAGTGACCTTTTGTCCCAGCAGAAGTTCCCAACTCTTTCCCCAGCAGGCGGAGGCGGCCCAGCCGGGAGAGTAAGGAATTGCAGATGTGCGCGGCGGGCTGCAGTCGCCCTCCCCACAGCCGCGCTACCTCGCGGGACAGCGCCAGGTAGCCGTGGTATTCCGGACGCCCGGCTCCGGGGCTCTCCGTCCTGGACTCCCCCTCCCAGCTTCCACCCCAGCCTCGGCGGTCATTGCTGCCTCTTCCCTGCGCCTCGTCCAGAGGTCGTTGCAGCAACGAGGCGGCAACACGGAATCAAGACTTCTAAGGACAAGGGGTTCGTGCTAGGACCCAAGCGCAAGGGGCTGCTTCCAAGGCTGCCGGGAGGGCCCAGGTGGGGTCCACTCTCCTCGATGGGTGCGGGGCTCTGAGAGCAGGTTTGGGCACTCCGCGCCCGGGATGCGCGTGGCCGCCTTTGTGGGCGACTAGGGGCAAGAGGAGAAAAGCGCCCTCACTGGACAGGGGGAGCGGACACCACTGTATTACAAGGTCCAGCAGTGGGACAGGATCAGCTCCCTCCCCTGTGTGGACTGGGCCAAGTCGCACTCACCAAGTCCGACTCTGAGGTTGGGCACTCCCTTCCCCCCTTTACCCTGGGACATCTACTAGGGACCAGGACTAATCGACGCCCCAAAGCCGCGCCGCTTCCCGGTCCCTGGCGCCTGGCTCTCAGGCCCAGGCGCCGAAGGGTTGGGACGTCGGGACCTGCGGCCGCCACTGAGGAGAGTACCGCGGACGGGGGGCAGGCGGGTGCCACACTCACCGCACATGGTGGCCGCTGCTCGCGCCCTTCGCGTCTTCGGGCTTCTACACGCAGTGGACACTCTACACTCCGCGGGCCCCTGGCGTTCCTGGGATCCGACTCCCGCCGCTCGCCCGGGGGCCCTTATAGTTCGGAGCCCTCCGCCAGGGGCGGGGCAGGGGCGGGGCCTCCTCTGCTTGTTCCCTATTGGCCCGCGGTTGTCGTGACAACGGCAGAACTGGGCCCCCGGGAGTCAGCAAAGGGGGCAAGAGGCTGCAGACCCGGCCTCGACCGCTGCGGGGCGCGGGACGTTGGGCAGGGGCCGGATTTCTCTCTGCTTGTTTCCCCGTCTGTGAAAAGGGGTGACAATGAAACAGAGGTCCGGGTCGCGGTGAAGATTAAGACCGTCTGTGTAAGGCACAGAGCTCGTTGTCGGGCATGACACGCGAGTTCTGGTGTGCCCCGCCCCGCCCCGCCGCGAGCCAGATTCCTCTCAGGGCACCGGAGACGTGGCACACGATGGCTTTCAATCCGGTCCATGCCCTATGAGGAGAGAACTCCAGCGCCTGATTGACAGATAAGAAAACGGAGGCTCCCTGAACATGAGGAGGAAGTGGGTGGAGGAGGCGGTGACAGAATTCGAACCCGGGCTTTACTGCAGAACCAGAACTCGGAGCCAGGCTGAGGGGACCCAGGAAGCCGCCCCTCCCCAGCGGCGCAGGCCGCGCTAGCCTCCGCACAGCTGCCCCGCGCGCGCGCGCCAGAGGCACCTCCGCCCCAGGGCCCAGAGCCCGAATCAGGCCCGATGTGACTCACCGAGGCCGGAGCTCCCCGCCCTGGTTCCCGGCCGTCCTCTCCCCTCCCCACTGCGCTCCGGGCCTCAGTCTCCCGTGGGAGGTCACGAGAACTGGCCCAACATTTGCGTACTTTGAAGCCATCTGGTGTTTTTTACTCTACTTAAAAAAAAATCGTGAAATTCTAAACAGATCCTCAGGGTCACGTTAGAGAACTAAACGACGTTTTTATGTCTTGTCTAGAACGTTTCCTGATGTAATCTCTCTCTAGCTTCCTTGGCCTTGGCTGTGCAGGCTCTGGGGAGGGGAGGTGTCTATTGTACTCATTTGCCTGTTGAGGAAACTGAGTCTCAGTGACAGTAAGGAGGGATTTTGGTTTGAATCATCCTGCTGGAGCCTTGCAGAGCTGGTTCAGTAGCTTCCACATTCAGGGTCACTCTCATCCCTGAGCAGCTGCTTCCTGCCTGTCCTGGTGATAGGGACTTAATGGTGAGTAGGGACAGATCCATCCTGAGCCCTCCTGGCACTTTCGAATGATGAGAGACAGACACTACTCCATTGTCACACAGACCCAGATAATTCCATATGAGATACAGGGAGAGGGTGGGCCACGCTGATCTGGAGGGTGCCAGGCTCTGCCAGGACTGGGCTGGGGTGGAGGCTGGTTGCAGGTCAGTGTAGAGACCTAGCAGTAGCCAGAAGAACAGAAGAACAGGCATGTATTAAGGTCCTGTGGCTGAGGGCTGGAAATGGAGTCTACAGGTCAGGCCGTTCTGCCCCAGACCGGCCTCTACCCTCTGTGACTGAGGTGAGGACAGAATGATGTCAGCAAGCCCTCTGCTAGCACCCAGGTACCAGGAGCCCTGGGATTCTAACAGGGTCCAGATCTGTTCTCCACTCTTCCTACTGGGGAGTGGCATGAATGCTAGGAACCCTGTGGAAATGTCTGCAGCTGCTACTGGTCCAGCATCCCCCTGCTATGGGAATGAACCCCTGGGAGTCACTTGAGAGGACAGCGACCACATAGCCACTAGATCTCCCTGATATTCTGATAGAGGAAACCAGCAGAAAAGACGAGCTTGTCCACTGCCTGGCAGCACAACTGGCTGCAAGATAGAGTGATGATGCTGGGGACCTTCTTGTCACCTTTGGAGTGGGGTGGGGAAAGGCTGTCTGAGAGTGAAGCAATCCAGAGCAAAGTGGATCTACAGATGGAGAAAGACATTTTCGGAGGCCTTGGATTTAGCTGCATCTGAAGCCAGCATCTAGTCTTGAACTTCTCAGTTAAATTACTGGCTTTGCTTGAGGCACTCTGAAGTGACTTTTGTCATTAGCAACCAAATAGAGTCCTGACTCCTTCAACCTGCCAGAGCTATGTTATGAGATCCAGGGAGGTAGTTAAGCAGCTCGTGGCTCCGGCCCCTAGGTCGTGCTGCTGCAGCCCCTTCCTGCCCTTGACCTTGTCAGGGACCTGTCCAGGTGCACCCCAAGCAGCCTCATGGCATTTGGTGAGATTAAGCAGTCTGCCGAAGGTCACATAGCTGGGAAGCTGGGGTCTGGTCTGGACAGGAGGCCAGGCTTGGTTCCTCCCAGGAGAAGGAGGATGTGAGACCAGGCATAGATGCCTCCCAAGCTTGGCCTCACTCTTGTGCTTCCAGCAGGGTGAACACCTGGAGCCAGAGGCCCACAGGACCTGGTGGACCCTACGCCTGCTTTCAGTGGGTTCTGGGGTCCAGCGTCCAGGCTGATCTCCATGGCTGGCTCAGGCCCCACTTTCCAGGACTGACCTTGACCCCTTTGACTGGGAGGGTGCAACCATGCACTGGGAATCGTAAACAGCAGTCATGGACATGGCTTCTTTGCCTGCACAGTTTTTTCAAACCTCAGGTCAACTTTTAGATAGTTGGGAGATTTGCTCATTGATCTGGCTTCTCCCAAACAATCCAGAGATCTGCTCTCCCGGTCTGGCTGACTCCCACGGTTGTCCTGCAGACAGGCAATATAGCTGCTATCCCCCTGACACAACTGCTTTTCCTTGTGACATTTCCAGTGGGGTCTGGGGAGTGTTATGGGGTCCATGGTTTGGTGAGGGCTGCCCTCTAACTCCTGATGGAGTTCTGGCTGGGCTTTTACCTGCCATGTTGTCATCAGGGTTCTCACCACCAGTCTCCACCTGCCCAAGCTGGGCTGTGGCTGCTGGGTGATCAGGGATGTTTATCTCAATCCCCTTGTACCACTCGGCACAGAAATGTCAGGCAGACCTCAGTGGCAACTCCTTGATCCTGGAGACCCAGTCCAGCCCAGAGCCTTGGAGCACAGGATTTCCTGTGCTTCGGGGGAGCGTCCAAGGGCATGGGGGTGCAGGGTGCTGAGGCCTATAGCTGGGAGCCTTGCATTGGATCACTTCATTTGAGGTGAGCAGGAGATTCTAGGGAGACCTTGAATAGTTCCCACAGTGGATGGGGTTGGGGGAACCCAGGCCAGACACCCCAGGTGTCCTGACCTGGATGGAGTGCCCTGCTTCAGAGCTACTGGTCCTCAGCTCAGACCTGAGATGAGGATGACAGGGTGTTCTGCTCTGCCTGAGCCAGCCCACTGTTCTCTCTTAACCCTGCACACTCCCTTCAGGAAACACTGTCTCTCTGAGGACACAACCCAGGGTGACTGGCTGGCTTGCCCAAGACTGTCTTGGTTTTAGCACAGAGTTTTCCATGAAACTTCTAGTCCTGGGTAAACTGGGATGGATAGTGGCTCTAGCTGTCACCGATTTCCACAGAGATTCTGATTCTGCATTCTCATTTCCTTGCCTTCTTGTCTACTAAGCTGAGATTAAGGTTCCAGACTGTGCCTTGGACTTCTGGGTTCTCAGGACCAATTAGAAGAGCTAGCCCCAGCTCAAGGGGCAGCCAAGTGTGGCTGTGTCCTTAGAGGGGCTTGCCTGCCACATTCTCCTGCCCCCGTTGTAGGCTGGTGCTGGCTGTCCTACAGCCTGGCCCCATAGGTAGCTGAGTTGCTACTCCATAAATGGCTGCCGATGTCCTCTGGATACCCCAGATGTGGGTGGAGGAGGAGTTCTCCGAGGGTGGTGGTAGCTGTGCCCTCCAAGTCGTCTGTGATTCCTAGAGCTCAGGGCAAGGACAGAGGGTGAAGTTTGGGGGTCCAGGGCTCTCGTGGTGTCCCTCTTCATCAGGCAATGAAGAGGAGGCACTTCTGGGTGGGCCACACAAACAGGGCATTGGAAGGGATCCTATGCAAAGGTCAGTCCAGCTCCATGGGGTAGGGCGCTGGCCCCAGCGCATGCCTAGAGCCACTTCCTCCTCGTGCATGGCCTCGCTTCTATGTTTACTGAAGCAGTGAGGACAGGGGATCCTCTCAGGCCCTGCTGATGCATGAAGGAGGCTTCCGGGAGGCCTGCCTGGGTGTTCACTAGGTGTGCAGGCACTGGTGCCCTCTGGAGTGACCAGTGAGCAGAAGAGCCATTTGAGCCTGTTTCCCTTTCCTCTGGGGACAACACCGTAGATTCCCCTGTGGAATCACCCCTTCTCTACTCTCAGCCTGTTGACCAACTTGCCTCCTAGCTGTTGCGATGAACACATGGCCCAGGCCTGGACAATAAGGGCACCATGCTCTGAACACAGGAATTGAGTCTGGGCTGGGCAAGGGACCTAAAGCAGGCCAGTGAGAACCAGCGAGTATCATCCTGGAGGAAATTTGCTGGACCTATCAAAAAATAGGACACTTTTTTCCACTGAAGTTACTAAAGTATTAGGATATAAGACTGTGGTGTCACTTGTGCTGAGCCTGACCCTAGTGGGGAGAATCTAGGAGTGGAGATAAAACAAAGGAAAGCAGATCTGTGTGCTTGGATCCAGCCCTGCCTGAAGGCATGCGCACCTGGCCTTCTCGGACATTTTGTCCTTACCCTGGAGGAGCAGTGTAGGCCTCTAGTCCCACCCGCAAAGTGGCCAGTACAGGCCTGTGACTCAGACCCTGGGCTGTGGAGCACATCAGGCCCTCTGGTGACCATGTCCCTCACAAGCTCATTGGAGAGACAGCACCCACAGAGGTGTGATAGGCTCTACCTCCCCTTCCTCACAAGCTCTTCTCAATGGCCCCTGGTACCTCACCCACCTGCTGAGTTGAGGTCCTGGGCCTCTTGGCACAGAGAAGCCAGGGCAGTTAGAACAAGGGGCTTCGTGTCCTCCAGGGTTGCAAATCGTTCCATGTCACAAAGCTGATCAATCTCAGTCTGTGGAGTGAAATGTTTTGGATCTTCTCATGGGTCCGCAGATGTTGGTGGGCAAAAATAACTGAAAATAGGCCAACATCTAGATTCCTAGCCTTCTAGCCTGACATGTCCATGTACACAGATGGAATCATGGCAGAGATTCTGACACCCAACAACCACAGAAGCCTTTCCTGGAAGGGACACACTAACCCTGTTTTAGTTCCCACTGACCCCAAACACACAGGCAGGTCAGGGTGACTGCCCATTTCAGGCATCCTGGCTTTAATGTGACTTTATCCCAGGTACCTTCACACCTGGGTGACTGAAGATAATTTGGAACACAACTTTGTGTTCTGTTATTTGCCATGAAGGAAATCCCTATACTCCAGTGACCTCAATGGCTCAATGAGATGGGATCCCCAAGATCTCCGCTGAGCACAGGACTTTAGCTCAGTCCACCCCCTGCTTTCTGCCCCCTAACACCAAAGGCAAGGAGGGAGTTCTGCTCAGGAAACCTCTCTCATGGCTTCCTCTCCCATCCTCCCTTCATCCCTTGTGCATTCCCTGGGCTGACTGTGCACCAGCTCGTGCTGGCACTGAGGGTGGCACTGAGGAACAGTGATGAATCAGCTTCTATCCTTGCCCATGGTCAAGCTGAGAAGTAGGGGTAAATCCTTACTGTGCTTCAAAGAACAACAGATAATGGAGAATAAATGGAGGCAGTCATCCACTTTCCCTGGAAGTAGAGGGTCAACTAAACTGATCTTGATGATGTGCAACCAGAAGAAACAAATTCAAATTGGTGCAAGTTAGATAATGACTTTATTGGCTCACATAACTCAAACATGTATGGTGTAGGCGCAGGTACAACTGGATCCAGGTGCTCAGAATATGTATCTTCTTTCAGCCTCTTGGCTCTGCTTTTTTTGTATTGGCTTCAGGTCAGCTTTTCTCACCTAGTGGCCCCTGAGAGCTCCAGACTGACTTAGTGACCTCAGTGCACTGTAGCATCCCTAGAGAGTCCAGCGGAAGTCCTGGGATTTCTTCCAATTGTCTAGAGAATCTTGCATCTCTGAGCCAATCCCTGTACATGGGAGTGAATGGGAGTGGGCATCCCCAAATAAAATCTGAGGTGCTGTTACCAGACTAAGGGCATGGCTAATGGTTTGTAAAAACCTTTTGTACATCGCAAATAGGTAGGACAGGTTGAGTTAGGCAGAGAGAGGCACATGGGAGACCGCCCGGCCAAAACCAGATCTCAGGTTGGGTGAGCAAGTGGAGTACAGGGAGCTGGGGCAAGGCCTTCCTGTCCCCCCTGTAGTTGGAGGCTCAGTGGAAGTCCTTAGCAGAAGTGACCTGGTGGGCTTTGCACCTTAGAAATATCTCTAAGGCAGTAGGAGGTGGGTGGGTGGGCTTTGACGCACATCTGGGATGGGAGAGAGCTCTGGGAGGTGGCACAGGCAGAGCTACCAGTGGCAGGAGTGGGGAGAAAGAGAGCCATGGCCTGGCCCCGGGTCCAGCTCTGGTGGAACAATATGGCCAGTTGCTAGTCTTCAGAATACAAGATGGCAGCAGGCTAAGTGTATGGGGTGGGGGGCACTGTTTGGGCTTCGTTGGATATAAGGTGCCTGTGGACATCTGTCTCCTAGCAGAAGGGCCGCAGGCTATTGGATACAGGTGTGGAGCTCAGAGAGAGGACTGTGCTAAGAGAGTTTGGAGTCAGGAGTGGGGGAAGTGCTAAGGAATCCA
The DNA here is from genome assembly GCF_902729225.1 of Pteropus medius. Taxonomy (NCBI): domain Eukaryota; kingdom Metazoa; phylum Chordata; class Mammalia; order Chiroptera; family Pteropodidae; genus Pteropus; species Pteropus medius. The sequence continues at coordinate 5,021,431 of NW_024348533.1, read as the reverse complement.
GGAGCTTGCTCAGAGTTCTGGTGCTCCTGTTGCTGGCCTGTGACCCTGCAAGCCCATTCATCTTCCTGAGTTTCAGTTTCTCCATCTGTAAAATGGGGCTGAGAAAGCCTAGCTCTCAGGCTGTTATGAGGACAGATGAAGATGGGCTCCGTCAGCCAGGAAGCACAGTGTAGGTACTCGGAGGACAGTGGGGAAGTAAACCAGCAGGGGTGAGGCAGAGGGGGTTTGCGAGTGCAGCTCAGGTGGGGCTGGTGCCATCCATGGAGATGGGACTGCTGATTCTAGTGCCCCATGAGCTGAACTGAAGTGGCCCAGCAAGAACCAATGGGTGGGGATCCAGCCAGGGCAAGGGAGCCTAATCTGTGGGGCTGGGCTGCAGGGCAACTACCAAGGGTGGCCATAGAGCCACCCTGTTGGCAGCATCTGGAACTTTAATTATTTTCTCCAAAAAACATAGTTGGGAAATGAATGATCACTGGTCATGGAGATGGGTGTTGGCCAGATGGCCTTTCTGTCACCCCTCCCAGCTCAGTGGGGTTTTGGGAGATTGTCTTGTCATCAACAGACAAGAAAATGAGCTGCATGTTGCTCATTTGCAGAGTGCGAGTGAGTCAGACCATGGAGGGTTGTGGGGACTTCAGGGCCCTCTGGGCCAGTTGCCCATTGAACAGATGGGGAGAGGGGCCAGAGAGACTGGGCGTATCATCTGGCCAGTTTGGGGGCCCTCAAGAGACAACCTCTGGAGCTGACACTGGCCCTTCAGGGTTTGGCACATGCTCTAGCATCCTCCAAGTCTACCCATGGCTTATGTTGGTTCAGGATATTATCAGAGGGGCCCAGCATGTTCTGGGCAGTTGTGTGTGTGTGTGTACATGTGTATGTGTGTGCATATATGTGTGAACAAAGAGTAAGTTAGAGGCCAGCAGATGGCATGAAAGATCTCAAAGTCTGTGCTCAGAAGTGTCTCTAGTGACAAGGAGTGCGATGGCCAGACTGGATAGGGGCATGTGGTTGATGCTAGCCGAATAGTCTGGGCAAAAAGGAATGTTGTCCCCAGACTGACCAGCACCTTCTATGTAGGGTCACCACATAGAGTCATCATTTACTGTTAAACCAGGGACTTTGAGAGTGAAGGGGGCACCACAAATAATGATGCTGAGACAATAGGTGCCACCCGGGACTATCTCTAACAAATCACTCTACTTACACCCAGGTTCAGAGAAGGCAGGGCAGGTCCAGAGAATGCATATGTGTGTGAAACCTTGAATTAATGGAGCTTACCAGAAATCTACTAAAATTGAACCCAATACTGGTGGATTTAAGTTTAGGTTAGTCATAGAAAAAATAAGCAAAATTATAATTTGTATCAGTCAGGGTTCCTGCAAGATAAGATGGCACCATCAAACTGGGTAGTTAGAGTAGATTTTCGTAAAAGGACCCTTTGTGAAGATATGGACAGGGTGTGGGGAACTGCAGACAGCACTCTGATGCTACTTAATAACAGCAGGAACCGTTATTGTTCCTGGGCCTGAATGAGTAAGGGGAGGGAGAAGCTTCTGGAATCTGAGACTGGAAGGGCTGTGAGCAGAAGGTCATTCAATAGAAACTGTGACCTTGAGTTGTGGGATGCAGGTGGCTCTGCAAGAAGGATCCCTCTCCTGTCTTACTCTTCAATCTCCTGCTAAATGTTTTCCACTGCTGAACCCAAATGGAAGTCAAAGAAAAGAAGGGCCCTTCGAGGGGACCAGGCAGGCTGGCCTCCTGGGATCTAAAATAAGATGGAGAAGGCGGAGCAGGCTAATGGAAGGTACCCCAAGCAGTCCACTCCTTTTGCCCTCAGCATCCATTCGCTCAGAGGAAAATTTGTGTTCCCACAGGGGGCCCAATAATTCTCAGTAGTGATAGCAGAGATTGGCCAACTTTTTCTTCTTTTTCTTTTATAGAGATATAATTGACAAATAACATTATATTAGTTTCAGGTGTACAACATGATTCAATATTCCTATATATAGTGAAATGATCACCACGATAAGTCTAGTTAACATCCATCAACACACACAATTATAATATTTTTTTTCCTGTGATGAGAACTTTTAAGATTTATCCTCTTGGTGACTTTCAAATATGCAATATGATATTATTAACTATAGTCCCCATACTGTATATTACATCCCCAGGGCTTATTTATTTTATAACTAGAAGTTTATACCTTTTGACCACATTCACCCATTTCGTCCACCCACTACTCCCTGTTTCTGGCAATCACCAACCTGTTCTCTGTTATCTATGAATTCAGTTTATTTTTGTTTGTGTAGATACCACATGTAAATAAGATGACACAGTATTTGTCTTTCTCTGTCTGACTTATTTCGCTTAACATAATGTCCTCCAGGTCCATCCATGTTGTCATTTATGGCAAGATTTCCCTCTTTTTTATGGCTGAATAATATTCCATTGTGTATACATGTACATATATGTTTGTGTATGTATATATGCATATATGCATGTATCTTCCTCAGAGAGCATGACTCCCATTCCATCAGGTGTCCTGGTCTAGGAACTTGGAAGACCATAAATCTCTGCTATGCCAACTTGACTTACATTTTACCCCAAGAGTTTTGTAGTTATTTAGCCACTGTAGGTCCCCGGGGTGGTAAGACCACTCCACTACCACTCTGTGCCCGTGGTAGTTGTGACACCTAGATATTGTTAGTGTTGATTACATCCTTCCACCTGGCCTCTGCTTCTCCAGGATCCTATTATTCCCACTCAGAGGAGAAACCCAGGTCCATTGCGAAGTTCCCTACCGTATGTCCAGCCCTCAGAGACAGCCACCATCAAGCTTTCCAAAGACGTGGGTGGCCCCTCACCAAAGCCTCTCTTAGTGCCTTGGTGAAGACTCCACTCCAGGCCTTTCTGAGTGGTGGCTGGGGAGTGGTGGAGCAGGCTGAACCTATCATGTGACTCCAGATGCCCGTCTTCCTAGGTAGGCCTCCAGACTCCTGGCTCAGTGTGCCAGGAGTCTCAACGTTTCAGCCACATTCCTTCAAGCCTTCCATTGGCCAACCAGCAGCATCACTCCCTTGTCCCAGGCCAGCACATTCCATTCCACAGAACTATAAGATGCATCCATGACTGAACACGAGCTAGTTGAGTCTTACATTTACTCCCTTGGTCAAATGCATTAGAATCTGTACCCCCTATATTTCCTCGCTCCTGGCCATCTGGATTGATAGACAAGGCCCTGGACCACTCTGTCTGGCTGTGTGAACAGCGACTCACTGTGGCCGGCAGGTACAGGCTTGCCCAGGCACGGCCACTGAGAAGCCTTCGTGCAAGAGAGTGTTCTTCCCAGGCAGAAAGGTTCTTCTGCCATCAAGGGAGGCTGGGGCACCCAGGATTTCGAGTCCAGTCTCATTTGTGTATGTCTCACTGCCTGTGCCATGTCTCAGGGTCTCCCACTGTCCCATACTCTTACCATGTATAACTGATGCCAGCAAAGTTGAGCATTTAAATGTCACTGCAGCTCAGGGACCCTCACAATCAGGCCTCGAGCGTGGTCTTCCACCCCATTTGCCCTGCTTCTCAGGAGATGAAAACACCGCTGTGAGGCTCCTGATGCTCCACCTGTATCCTCAGGTGGCATCTCAGCTCTGAACTCTCCTTGTCCCTAGGCACCCTCTCTAATGCAGAGCTTCTCAAACTGTCTGTGGGGAAGGGTCATTTAAAATAATTTTCCAATCCATTGCAGACTGATAGTTATAGAAAGCACAATTAAGATGATTTACTAAAAAAAATTTTAAAATAAGACATACAAAATGCAAGACCTACAAAACATTAAATTTGATATACATAAAATTACTTTTCAATAATTATAATTAGGGCAAATACAGAATAATAAAAATTAAAATCACAAAAATTATATTTCACCAAAAGTGTACATGTCGGTGATAAAGGATCATAATGACAAAAATAACTTTTTGTCATTCTGCAACTGTAATAACCAAAAAGGACTCCAAAAATGTTTCCATCTCTGAAGGTTTTAATGGATTTGCTTCTAGTTTATTAATATATCTAATCTAGATTGAATTGGCACAATCTGTTAGCAGGGAGTAATGTAAACATGAGCTTTTTCTAGTCTTTGCTTTAGTAATTTTAATACTAGAGAAACCGGTCCCACACAGAGGTATATTGACAGAAATGAACACAGAGATTTTAAAGTGACTTCAGCAAGCTCAGGATATTCTTTTTAAACTTTTCTCTGGAATGGATATTCTATTTTAAAAATTCATCTCCAATTCTTCACATTTTTCTCTGTTATAATTAAACAAATTATCTTTTGAAGAAAAAAATGATTACATATTTTAAATTTGTTCGGGTTGCAGTAAAGACTGACCTGAAAGCCCCACACATGGTGACATGGTCCTACTGCACATGTCAAGGACATGCCCGTACCACCAGCGGCTCATGGTGTGACTTTGACGATGCCACCTGTGCCCTGAGCAGTAGGGACATGGTCATGCTCAACCAAAATGCTGCAAAGGTTTCCAAACACCCTCAGTGTCTGAACTTATCTCCTCTCTGAGCAGCAACAAAGTCAGGGGATGGCACAGGTCCAAGATCAGGGCCACGTCTTGACAAATGTTGCTCTAGGGTTGTTACAATTCCTGGGTCATGGCTGCCATAGCAGCTGAGTTGTCACAGTCACCTGATACTCCAATGCCTTGCTCTCCACTCACACTCATCCCATGTCTCCAGCAGCCATCCTTTGGGGGAAGCACAATGCCACTGCATGCTAGATTTCACATGCCCCTTCTCCATCAAGGAGGGGTGACCTGTGTGTCCCTCAAATGAGTAGACAACTGGATCCCAGCAACCGTTTTGAGAATGTGCTTCCTGAGGCACGTTCAAATAGGGTAAGTTGAGGATGGTTTAATAAAAGGACTCTATCAAAGTGTGGGGAGGGTGCAGGAAAGCCACCAGGGAGAGTGACAGTGGCACCCTCTACTGCAGGGACAGGAGCAGCGCTCTTATCAGAAACCTGAGAAAGAGGGGACTGTATGGAGGATGGCAGCCAGGCAGCAGACCTCTGGTAAAGGCACGCAGCTGGCCCAAGATGACCCCTACCTGGAGGGGATCTGGGGGAAAAGTACCTTTCCCTCAGCTCTCCATCAAGTAAGGCCTGTTGGTTTGTGATCAGCCCTAGATGTTAGGCGCCTGGGTGGGGCAAACGGAAGTCACTAGCTCTCATTTCTTGCACTCCTGAGTTTGTGGCTGGAGATCTGGGTCTCCTACAACTTGTTTCTGAACCCGTGGTGTCATTCCTTTATGTGCTCCCTGTGTCTTGAAAACCTCAAGTCAGAGGGCCGTGTCCACTTGGTTTAAAAACTGCCAAGCACAACCAGTCTGGATCTGCGTATCTGAGCACTTCGCTTTGTACCTCAACGTGTAAAAAATACCTGTTAATATTGGGTTCGTCCCAGGACGGTCTATGGTCCAAGGGAAAAGCTCAACCCGACATATACCATTCATTCCCAGGGGTCCCCTCTGTGGGCAGACCCAGGTCCTAGCCTGGCTCCTGTGGCCCTTCCTGTGTCCTCCTTCTGAGATGCCTTCTGGCAACCTCCCTGGGGTGCCAAGTCCCTGTCCCCCATCCCATCCCATCACCAAAACCCTTTCCCCACCCACCGGATCTGAAGCAGAGACCAACACCATCCAAGCGGTTGGACCAACAGGGCTTGGGGAAAGAGCAGTGAGGGCCCTGCTTGCCTACATGAGGCCCATGCTGACCTTGAGGAGCAGGAACAAGGAATGTCTCTGGGAGAGCAGTTCTGTCTGGTGCTAACAGCCTTTGCTGCCTCTCTGTCACAAGCACTGCTTTATGTTTGTAGACACAAAGAGAAGCCACAGACTCGGAGCTCAGTGGGCGCTGGAGAACATCATTAGAATGTAGTAACGGTTTGCTTTTCCTTGAATTTATTTTCCTGGTTAGCTTCCATTTATGGAAAATGAATCTAGTTTTATATTTAACTTAGTGATCTAATATTACATTTTAAAATATGTTTATTTAAACTGAAACATGAAGAGAGACATTTAAAAAAAAAAAACACCAGGAGGTAAGTAAACATGGCAAAACCTGGATATAGGCAGGCCTGATGGACTGGGGAGTCCCTTGGGTGGCTGTGTCTTGGAATGACACAGGCTGGTCTCCCCACTTTCTCCCTGGCCCCATGCAGTGCTGTATTTGTGCCTTAAAACAACACATATTTATTCTTACACAGTTCTGGAGGCCAGAGATCTAAAATCAGTTTTACTGGGCCAAAATCAAGGTGTAATCGGGGCCACACTCTCTCTGGGGAGGGTCCTTCCTACCTTTTCTAGCTCCCAGTGGCTCCAGAGTTCCTTGGCTTGTGGCTGCATTCCTCCCATCTCTGTCTCCGTCTTCAAACGGCCTTCTCTCCCTGTGTCTCTCCTCTGTATCTAAGGACACTTGTCATTGGATTCAGGGCCCACCTGGGTAATCATCTAAATTAATAACATCTGCAAAGACTATTTTTCCAAATAAAGTCACATTCACAGGTTCTAGATTGTGGTCTTATCTTTTTGGAGGAACCCACTAAAAGTAGATCCTGTCCCTCCTCTGCTCAGAGCCACTCGGCCCCTCCTCCACTTCCTGCCACTCTCCTACCATCACTTCACTGCAGCTGCACAGAATGACCGGCCCCCTGGATGTTTCTGAAATGGACTGGGCTTATTTCTGCACACACTGTTCCCTCTGCCTGCCGCTCTCCTCCCTCAGAATCTGCGGGATCCTCTCACTCCTTCAGATCTTTGCTTCCCTGTCACCTTCTTGAAGAAACTTTTCCCTGAACATCACGCTTAATAACGTGATGGCCTTGCCCTATGTCTGGACATCTCTCTCCCTCCCACCTCAAAATCTCTTCAGAGCTCCTGTCAGCAGGAGATACAGTAGGCATGTGTTCCTTGCCTGGCTCTGTCACACGGACATCAGCTGCATGTCTGTTTTGTCTGTTTTGTCCACTGCCCCAGATTCTAGAATAGTGCCTGACTTGTAGTAGCTGCTCGATAAACATGTTGACTGAACGGTGTGTGGGGTTGGGATGAGGGGTAAAGTGAGCTCAGGGAACGCTAGGACCCACCCAGGGTAGAACAGGGTAGAGACTCTAACCCAGTACCTGTGGTGTCTGGTTGGCCATCTAGTCTAACAATTGTCCCTGTCTCCCTGTCGGTCCACAGCAACCTCTCTATAACCTTTTCCTTGAGACTCGAGTCCTCTTTGATTTTTCCTAGAATGGAAGACAGGGAAATTCTGTTTATATATTAAGATACTTCCTAGTGGTTTCTCATGCTCCATTTTAGGTAAAACTCAACAAAACAAAATGAAACAACAACCAAAAAATAAAAAATATAAAATAAAATAAACAATCAAGGACTTACTTTTTAAAATAACTTTTTTATTTTGCATTTATTTTTTTACGAAAGCGTGATTCACTGCAATCAATTAAAGCCCTATATAAACAATAAAGAACAAATTCACCAAGTGCTTTTAAAAGGCCTTTTCAGAGGGAAGGCCAGTGAGCAGACCTGCTTCCTGTGTTTCTGTCCTCGGGGCAATAATGTGAGCCTGGGTCACAGCTCAGGGAACCCTGAAGGCATCTTGGTGACACATGTGAGGCTCTCTGTTCTGGAAACGCACTGCCAGCCCTTGCCAAAAATTCGGAGATGAACACAGAGACTAGTCTGAAATTTGGAACTTGGCATCCTTGCCGTGCAGCATCCAAGTCTGAGACTGCTGTGCTCCTCCTAGTGGGTCGGGCCGTTAGATGGGCCAGACCCTTCCTCCTACTGGTGTGGGGCCTGAGGTCTGGCCTTTACTCTCTTCCTGAAGGAAGAAAAGAAACTTTGTTCAGCCAAGTTCGCCCACCTGCGCCTTTCAACTGTGAGCCCATCCGAACTTGAACAGGAAGGCACTGGGAAAGGTCTGCCTCTCGGGGGACAGGAACAAGATGCTGCCAAGAATGTGCCGGAGACATCGGCTGGCACTCTGGGTGCAGGGAGGCCACGGGACGGAGGCTGTCTATCCGGGTGAGGTTCTCCACTCTGCAACCCTGCAGGCTGGCCTCTCGGTGTCCCAGATTCCCAGAGGAGGCCCTATGAGAACACACTTGGTCTGCTGTCCCTCCTTCCTTCTCTGAACTGTGGAGCTTAAGGCCAGAGCCCTGGCCCTGGGAGTCCCCAGCTTATGACCTTCACAGGTAACCTCATGTCTGAACCATCTATAAAATGGGCTCATAGTACCCCAGGTGGGTATGAATGCACTTGCCTCAGGCTGGCATTCCAACTCTGCTTATTCCTTCAATACGAGCTTAGTTTGGCAACCAGAACCATTTAGATTTCTAGTGCAACAGCAGGTCCAAGTGGTGTTGTTTCTCTGAGCAGTAAGAGGTCTGAGCAGCACCCCCTGTCTCAGCACCCTGGGCCAGTCTTCAGCCTTCCTCTCTAAGGCCCACAGGTCTCAGACTGGCCCTCTGGGTCCCACCCTTATAGCCTCCTCTCCACTTCATCCTCTCACTGGATCACCTCTCCAAGTGCCTGGGTATCCAAAGGCCAAGAGCAGGGTCTCAGGAAGGCTGCAGAGCCCTGCTCCATCCCACCATGTTCCCCTAGGGAAGCCCTTTAACCTCTCTGAGTTTTGCATCCTCCTCTGTGATGGATAGGTGGCCATACACACTTCATATAGCTCTGGCCACGCAACTTGCAGGCACCTTTGTCATTGCCAGTCCCATGGCCCGTCTCTGCTGGGCTGGCTTAGCCCTCTTTTTCCTTTGCAGAGGAGACCTCACATCCCCCAAATCTTCACGTCCTCCCATGTCCCCCAAAACTTCTTCCCAGCCTGGGACTGGGGACCCTTTTATCCTCCCACAGACAGCTATGCTTGCTTTCTTGGCCAGGCACAGACAGCAGGAGAGCCTGCTGCCCACTGATGACTTCCAGAGCTGCCTGATGCACAGCTAAACAGCTGGACCAAGCAAGGGCAGTGGCAGCTGGGAGGGCAGGTGTTTGGGAGAGCAGGCCACTTGGAAGCTAGGAAGAACTGCAGAAAGGGCCACATAGTCCTGACGCACGTGTCTGCTGGAGCCGGGGCTGTGCCCTATGCGTCCTTCCCCTGCAAGCACCTTCTGTTGTTCCATGTGGCCCTCTAATGGGCTCTGCTCTGTCCTGCCCAGCAGCCAAGTTTCTGTCACTTGTCCCCACATCTCTGCTTTTCAGGCAACACCCTCTGTGTGAAACACTCTCCCTCACCCCTGCTTCGAACCCTACTCTGGGAAGCCCTCTGGGTCCACAGCCATCGGTCCCGCCCTTGTAATGCCTTCTGTGGTCTCCTTTCCTGACACAGGTCACCTGAGGGCCAGTTCGATCCCAGGCTGTAGGCTTCGGGGGAACTTGTAAGTGGGACCTGCACCCCTGCAGTGTTAATTCTCCCCACCTGTGCTGGGGAAATCCAGGTCCCTAAGGCCTTCCCACCTCTGCTGCCTTCAGACTCCTGGCCCCAGTGTGGCCAGAGAGCAGGAGTGAGCACCTGGGGTCCAGAGGAGGAAGGGGCAGCGGCTGAGCACCTTAGTGAACCAGATCACTTGCTCATCTCTGTTCACGAGGTTGCCCCACTTTGAACCACAGAAGGAGGATTGTTCCCCAAAGGAAAGCCAGAATGACTTTTGCCCCAGGGAAGGTGCTGTTAAGATTATTTTGTTGAGTCACCAGGGCCAATGCCACATGAGCTGTTTGCTGAGATTTCTTGGAGTGCCACCAGCTCTCTCTTTATGTAGGAGCTCTAGAAGAGACCTCTGTGGGGAGAGGGTATGTGTATAGAACTGTCACAACTGTTTTGTTAGCACAAGAGAGGAGTCTGGAGGAACTGGGGTCACCAGGAGGATGCTGTGATCACAGAAAGAAGAGCAGAGAGGAAAGAGTTGGCTTCTTCATGAGACTGTCTGAGAGGCTAGAGCTGGACTTTTCAGCTACATGATCCAATACATTCACTTTGTTATTTAAATCAGTTTGATATCATTTTATGCCATGTGTTCCTATCCCAACTGAGAGAATATGACCCTCCCAAACCAGGAGGCAAATGTAGGCCCTAATGGGAAGTGGGATGTGCAGGAAGCTGGATGGAGCAGAAGCTGTTACTGAGAAGTGGAGGGCAGGGCCAGTGCTGCTGGAGAACACTGGGCAGGGAGAAGACACCTTCTTGATGAAGGTCATTGTTCTCATAGGAAGGAGTTTTTTCTGTCTCTGTGAGGTGCAGACTGAGACAACCTTCCAGCCAGCAGTGTCTGTGGGGCATCTAGGGTTAGAAAAGGATATAGAAGCCCCTGGACCCTTAGGCTTGAGGGAAAGGGCTTCCTAGTCCTCTTGAACACTGAGCACAAGACGAAGGAAACTTGAAGAGCTCACATAAGGCTTTCTTGTTCTGACATGGGCTCACCTTCCTGGGCCCAGCAGCTCTGGCTACAGATGGCTAAACATGTCCTGGAGCCTCAAGGCAGGGCCTTGGACCGCAGGTAACAGAATATTCCTCTGGTGGAGATACCAGCATCTTTGAAATAAAGCCAGATTGTGGAGGAGGGCACCTTTGGGTAGCCACTTCAGAGCTGGAGGCACAGGTTTGGATAGGGGCTGGCCAGCAGGGATGTGAACAGAGGGGAGCTAGGTCTTGATGAGTTTGAAGAAATTCTGGCCTTTACATGCCAAAAAGGCTAGGTTTTGGATGTCTGGGGCAACCCCCTAAAGATGGTCAGGTGTCTTGGAGGGCCTGGGGGCTCCCAGGACAACATGGTTGATGCCTCGTGCATTTTCATGTGGGCTGCATGGCTGAATAGCACAGGGCCAGGACTCTTCTGCAGCCCACTCTCCTGCTTTCCTCTGGGTTGACCTGTGGCAGGTAGTAGGGGCTGGGTACAGCAGCTTGTGTGCAAGACTCCATAGCCACCCCTATCCTTACAGTAAAGTAAGCTGGATTCTTTGTTACTTCTCTCAACGGTGGCTTAAACAAGACAGATGTGCATTTCTGTCTCACATAAATACAGTCTGTGCCTAGTTAGGCTACAGTTGATGTGGTGGGTCCATGGTGTCACCAGGACCCAGTTTTCTTTTATCTTCTTGCTCCACCATTCTCAATATGTAGCATTCATCCTTAAGGTCGCAATATAGCTGCTGGTCCTCCAGCCATCATGCCCAGTGTCTGGATAGAAACAACTAGGAGAAATGATAAGAAATAGAAATATGAAAGGCAAGGCTTTATCAAAAGGCCCACACAACTTCCACTCCAACTCACTGGCCACCTCAGTTTGCAAGTGAGGATAAAAAATGTAGCTTCCTGCCTGGTGAAGCTGGTATTTAAACTCAGCAAGGCTGGCTCTTGAGTCTGTGCTCTAACCACTACACTATACAGCCTTCCAAAAGCAATAGTATATAATTAGAACTTAATACTTTACTTTGTTTTTACTTTATTTTATGATTACGTTTTATATATGGAAAGTTGATAGAAAATTGAAACCAGCCATATACATATGTGTGTATGTATGTACACACAACACACATAAAATATTTGACCATTATACATAATTTTTTTTTATTTTGTCACTATATTTTAAATTTTTTTACTTTTATTTTCATTTTATTATTGTTAGAAATATCTTTATAAAAAGTGTCCTTCAACACTTCACTGCATGCATTACAGAATATCACTTCTATTTACTGAAATAACACTGTGCTGACATGTCTTGAAAGTAGCTTGTTAGAAACATCTTTATCAACTGTGTTCTTAAATAGTTCACTACTTACAATACAAAGTGGGTACCATTTCTATTCACTGAAATAACACTGCTGAACACATCACATAATAGTTTATTCATACAGTAGCTTATTAGAATCTTCTTTGTAAGAAGTGTTTTAAGCACTTCTCTACATTCATGACAGAATGTGTATCACATCAAGACATGCACCAAGGCATTTAATACAATTTATCAATCATAAAAATTCCAAATTAAATTAGAAGAAAACAGTGACAACTAAGACAAACATATTACTCAAATCCAACAGCAAATATTATACCAGTTAGTGATAAGTGAAATAATTTTCATTCAAACACCAGCAAAAAGTGGATGTCTGCTATCACCATTAAGTTTAAGACCATTTTGATCAGGCTTTGGGGTCAAGATGGCAGAGTAGGTAAACACTATGCTTGCTGCCTTCCATGACCACATCAAAGTTACAACAAAACTACAGAACAACCATCATTGAGAATCATCTGAAGTCAGCTGAACAGAAATCCTATAACTAAGGACATATGGAAGAAGCCACCTAGAGACTAGCGGGAGGGGTGGAAACATGGAATGGGCTGGTCCCACACCCAATGGTGGTGGTTAAAAATCAGGAGGGATATCTCAGCTGTGGAGGTCCCCCTGAGGAGCAAGGAGGTCCCAGTCCCATACCAGGCTCCTCAGCCCAGGATTCCAGTGGTGGGAAGAGAAGTCTCCACAACTTCTGGCTGTGAAAACCAGTGGGAATGGTGGCTGAGTGAGACAGAGGGCAGCTGGAGTCCCATGTTCTCTTCTTAAAGGGGCTGTACATGGGCTTACTTGCTGACGGACTCACTTGTTCTGAGCTCCAGCACCAGAGCAGCAGCCTGAAAGACTCCAGGGATATATGGGGAGGAACTGAATTGTCTGGCTTTAGGTGGGTAGGGCTGGAGAGGCAGCTTTCTCCCAGAAAGACATGCTTCCAGAGGATATTGTTCCCTTATTGAACCCAGCCTGCACATGCAGGTGGCCACCATATCTGAGTCTCTATCAACCTAGCTAACACTGTTTGCCCTACCCATACAAGGGACACAATTGGAGCAGCTGGCTCAGGTGACCAGGGAGACTGTACCACTGGGCCCCACAGAACACCTACTACATAAAGCAACTCTACTAAGACTGAGAGACATAGCAACTCTACTCAATAATAGAAACAAACACAGAAAAGCAGCCAAAATGAAGAGAAATAAAAATGTCCCAAATGAAAGAACAAAACAAAACTCTTAGAAAAAGAACTAAACAAAATGGAGACCAGCAATCTACCAGATGCAGAACTCAAAACACTGGTTATAAGGATGTTCGATGATCTCAATGAGATAAGAAAGAAATAGGAAACATAAAAATGGAGATAGCAAACAAAAAGAACCAGTCAGAAATGAAAAATACAATAACTGAAATGAAGAATACCTTAGGAGGAATCAAAAGTAGATTAGATGAAGCAGAAGATTAAATCAGAAATTTGGAAGATAAGGGAGCACAAAACATCCAGTCAGAACAGCAAAAAGAAAAAAGAATTTTAAAAATGATGTTAGTTTCAGGGCCCTCTGGGACAGCATCAACAGCGTACCAACATTCGCATCATAGGGGTATCAGAAGGAAAAGAGAGAGAACAAGGAATTGAGAACCTACTTGAAGAAATAATGACAGAAAAGTGCCCTAATCTGGTGAAGGAAATAGACATATAAGTCCAGAAAGCACAGAGAATCTCATATGATGAACCCAAAGAGGCTCACAAGAAGACACACCATAATTAAAATGCCAAAGGTTAAAGACAAAGGGAGAATCTTAAAAGCAGCAGGAGAAAGTAATTATTTACCTACAAGGGAGCTCCCATAAGACTGTCAGCTGATTTCTCAAAAAAAGGCATTCATAATAATACAAAATATTTCTAAACAGAAACTTTGCAGGCCAGAAGGGATTAGCATGGAACATTCAAAGCGATGAGAAGTAAGGATCTACAACCAAGATTACTCTACCTAGCAAAGCTGTCATTTAGAATTGAAGGACAGATAAAGAGCTTCCCAAGCAAAAAGCTGAAGGAGTTCATCACCGTAAAACCACTATTATAAGAAATGTTGAAGTGACTTCTTTAAGAAAAAGAAGGAAAAAAAAGATAAAAGTATGAATAGTAAAGTGGCAATAACTACATATCTATCAACAATTACTTTAAATGTAAATGAATTAAATGCTGCAACAAAAAGAGATAGGGTGGCTGAATGGACAAGACTTTCATACATATGCTGCCTACAAGAGACCTACATCAGACTGAAAGTAAAAGGGTAGAAAAAAATATTTCGTGGAAATGGAAATAAAATAGAATAAAAGCTGGGGCAGCAATACTTATACCAGACAAAATAGACTTAAAATAAAGGTTATAACAAGAACCAAAGAATGACCCAGTAATCCCACTCCTGGGTATTTATCTGAAGAAACCTAAAACATATGTGCATCCATATGTTCATTGCAGCATTATTTACAATAGCCAAGATATAGAGGTGACCTGGGTGTCCATGAATGAATGAATGGATAAAGAAGAGGTGATACATATAGAGAATGGAATATTACTCAACCATAAAAAAGGATGAAATCTTGCCACATGAAACAGTGTGGATGGACCTAGAGGGTATTATGCTAAGTGAAATAAATCAGACAGAGAAAGACAAATGTCATATGATTTTACTTATATGTGAAATCTAAAAAACAAAAAAAAATAGTCACAGGGATGTGAAGTATAGCATAGGGAATATAGTCAATAACATTGTGATAACTATGTGTGGTGTCAGATGGATACTAGATTTATCAGGGTGATCATTTCTTAAGTTATATAAATGTCTAATCACTATGTTGTATATTTGAAACTAATATAATATTGTATGTCAACTGTAATTAAAAATAAAAAAATTATTTAAAAATTCAAGACCATTTTATTTTATTTTTTAAATTTTGTCAACTGTAATTAAAAATAAAAAATTATTTAAAAAATTCAAGACCAGTTTATTTTAAAATATTTAAAATATTTTTAAATATTTTGATAAAAAAGACAAAATTGAATTAAATTAGAAAACGATTGTAAATCCAGAAAGCCAAGACATTTTTGGAAACTGACTTCTAAGATTGATAAGAGAATTGAGAATTTAAGGTGGCCGAAATATATGTTAAAAAAAAAAATCTATGTTTTTCTCTGACACAACTGAAAACGAAAGCAGAAAAAAGGCATTCACAATAATGCAAAATATTAAGAATAATTTTTAAAAGGAAGATACAAAACCTATATGAGAAAAATGATGTAATCGAGTAGAAAGACCCAATATAAAATTTTAGCAAATAGAGAAAAATTAAATTTTTGGATGGGAAAACAATGTCACAAAAATGTTATTTTCCCTTTTGCGGGTGAGGAGAAAGCATTGGGAAGGAAGATGAAGAGCTGGACAAAATGTTTTAAAAGTTTTTAGGAAACAGTTCGGTGTACAAGGAAATTACTAATAGAAAATGGTTAAGGGGAATTGACTTCCCAGATGTTAAATTTAATTTAAAGAATTAAAAAAGCATGTTGGAAATGACCTGTATTTACAGTCTGGCACAGCCAGATGGGTGAGCTTCCCATGGCCACTGGATCTCTGGAAGGTGGCTGGCCTCAAGTTGTTGAGATTCAAGAGAGCGTTTGCAGGGAGAACTTGCAGATCATGGCAGAGGGAGAGTCTTTTGCAGCCAGCCATGGAGAAATTGCCAGTGTAAGGAAACTGCATCTGGAGGCTCCCTGTAGGAGTACCCAAGAGAACTCCAAAGGACTCAGTCAGGGAAAGACTTAACATTAGGCTATCTGCCACATCCAGAAGGCACCAACACCAAGTCAAAACAGTGCCTCTTCTCTCTCCCCTTGCACCTTTCCAGTTTTGGAGGAGCACCAAAAGCACAGTACACAGAACAATGAAGGTACTGGCCAGGCCTCCCATATTCCACTACAGGAATTCCAGCATGAGGCCAGCCCCATTGAAGTTCAGGGGCAGCCTCCACAGGTGGAAGGAAAAGTGTGGTGTGAAAGAGAGAAGTGCTTCTTTCTGCACTCTGGAGTGCAGCTCTTCACTCATTCGGGTGCACTGGGAGTAATCACCATTGGTTCAGGATTTCCTAGGGTGCCGTGACAAATTACCACAATCTCAATGACTTAAAACAACAGAAATTTGTTCTCTCCCAGTTCTGGAGTCCAGAAGTCTAAAATTAAGATGTCAGCAGGGTTGGCTCCTTCTGGTGAATATGAGGGAGAATCCATCCCGTACCTCTTCCAGCTTCTGGCCTTCTCCCCTCTAGTCTCTCTGTGTGTCTTCTCTTTTCTGTCTTTTGTAAGGACACCTGCCATTGTATTTAGGGCCCACTCAAATCCAGGATGGTCTCATCTCAAGAGCTTTACCTTAATTATATATGCAAAAGTTTTTATTTCAGTTAAGGTCACATTTTCAGGTTCCAGATAGACACATCTTTTGAGGGGACACCATTCAACCCACTACAAAACTGGAACAGGCATGTCAGTCGCACTGGTTGCCACACATAAGTCCTCCTTCCTGTGAAAAAATATTGTGCCGAATCCTCCTGCTCAGGGAAAGAGTCTGTTGTGCTAGGTAATAAGATCAGGTTTCAAGGGTAGCTATCAGCTCAGGGAGATTGTGCTGGTGAATAGGCCCATTGACTGACTCCTTTCAAAATTTGAGATGAGAATATGTATATGATGGTTGAGATAAAAGGACAGATGAGAGCTGCCTTTAGAAAAGAGACTAGAATAATATAAAAAATACTATGTACAGTAACACCAAAATTTTTAACAAGAGAAGTACAAGATCTCTATACTAAAAACTACAAAGCTTTGCTGAAGGAAATTAATAAAGATCTAAATAATGGAGAGGTATACCGTATTCATGGATTATAAGACTCAATATCGTTAAGATGTCATGTTTCCTTAAATCGGTTTATAGGTTCAATGCTATTTGTATGAAGCTTCCATCAAGCTCTTTTTGTAGAAATCAATAAGCTGATTCTCAAATTTATATGGAAATATAACAAGCCAAGACGAACTTGAAGGATAGCAGGAGGATTCAGACTATGTAATATCAAAATTACTATAAAGCTACAGTAATCAAGACACTGTGGTGTTGGTGTAAAGGCAGATACACAGACCAATGGAAAGAATGCCTAGCCCAGAAATAGACTCACACGTGTAGTGGGCACTTTATATGCATGAGTTCCACATGTGCAGATTCAACCAACCATGGATCAAAAGTATTTGAAAAGAAGTTACATTGTTGCTGATGTGTACTAAGATGGTTGTATCTGTACTGAACATGTACAGAATTCTTTGGCTTGCCATTATTCTTTAAACAATACAGTATAACAATTTACATAGTATGTACATTGTATTAGGTATTATAAGTAATCTCGAGATTATTTAAAGCATATAAGAGGGTGTGCGTAGGTTAGACCCAAACATGTTATTTTATATGAGGGACTTGAGCATCTGTGGATTTTGGTATCCATGCTAGGTCTTGGAACTCGTCCTTTGTGGATACCAAGAGAAAGCTTTATATAGTCACATGATTTTCAACAAAGGCTCCAGTGAGATTCAATGAGGAAAGGAAGATATTTTCAACAAATAGAGCTGGGTCAACTAGAAATCCATATAAAATGATGAACTTTGATCTCTCACCTTACACCATACAGAACAATTATTTTGAAATGAAATATCCTCATGATCTCAGAGTAAACAAAGATTTTTAAAAACTGGATGTAAAAAGCACTAATCATAAGAGAAAAAATTACAAATTTGACTCCAATAAAATGGTAAACTTTTGTTCACCTACAAATATCATTAAGAAAGTGAAAAGGAATGGACTGGGAAAAAATATCCATAGTACATATCTGACAAAGGACTAGAATACATAGAATATCTTGAACATATGAAGAGCTCCTACTCATCAAAAGAAAATGAAAAAACCCAATTAAAAATGAAAAGAAATATTCAAATAGATACTTCTCAGAAGAGGCAATCCAAATGACCCATAGTATATAAACAAGTGCTTAACTTAATTAGTCACAGGAAAATACCAATTAAAATCACAATGAACTACCACTTTACATGCCCAGCTAAATGGATAAATGCAGAAGACCAACAACACCAAGTGTTGGGAGGACATGGAGCACGTGGACCTCACCTGCATTGCTTGTGGGAGTGGACAGTGGTCCAGTTGCTTTGGAAAAGTGCTTGGTAGTTAAACCTACTGCCCCTCTGTGACCTAGCAGTCTCACTCAAGGCATTTCCCAAATAGTAACAAAACCCTAAGTTCATGCAGATTTGTATGAGAATGTTTTACTGTATGACTCAATTTATATGAAGTTCAAGAATAGTCAAAACGAACGTATGTGGATAGAAATCAGAACCATGGTTGCCTCTGGTAGGTGGGATGGGTGTGTGTTGACTGGGGATGGGCACGAGGGGACTTTCTAGGGTGATCAAAATGTTCTTTATGTTGATCTGGGGGAGATCACATGGGTGGAGGCAGACATAAAAACTCACTACCTATGTACTTAAGATTTGTACATTTTACTGTATGCAAACTATAACTCAAGATAATAATTGGAAAGCAAGAGCCAGACAATAGCTAGATCCCCATGCTCTCTTTACAATAAATTCCTATTTTTTTACGCAGTGGGCTGACTATTGCACTCAAAGAACTTGCTCTCAAGCTGCGAGGACTATGGAGTTAGGCTCTCAAAACCATCAGGCTTCTTGCCAGGGACGACAAAACAACTGCAGGGACCAAGAAACAACTTTATATGTGTGGTGCATATTTACTCATGGTTCCCTGTTGGCCAGCAAAGTTTTAACCTTGATGCCCTCAAGTAGGGCAGGCATGCTCTAGTCTGAAATTTGTGTCTCCTTCCTTTGTCTGGTATGCTGCCTCAGGGTCCAGCGCTCCGGTGAGGGAGTGGAGCGGGGTGGAGTAGAATTAGGGCTCTCTCCTATTCTTGATGGGGAGACTCCAGGGCCTGCTTGCTTCATCTTCTCCCTAGTGCTGAGCCCTACCAGTCCCCCGCCCCCACCCAAACCATGTGGGCTCATGCCCTAGCTCTGTCCCTCTCTCTGAGGCCCTATGGCTGCTTCCTGGTACCATTTACTTGGGACCCCATCTCTGAGCCCTGCAGTCTTTCCTCTGGAAGGCCCACAAGCAGGAAAGGCAGGATGGGATTGGTGATCTCCCTCTCAATCTCTGTGGTCTCTGACTCCCAGTTACCCCCACCCCCCACCCATGCCTGCCTGGTGCTCCTCACAGAGAGGCTGAGCCGCAGACTGGGTCACCTCCCAGGCCGCGCCCGGCCAGGCCCAAATGGACAGCTGCTGGGAGGGTCTCCTTTCCCGAGGCCAAAGTGCTTCCCTGAGCTCATTATCCCAAAGTGCAGACAAACATCTCTGATCCCATCATCCCTGCTGAAATGGGTGGCAAGACTGACAACATGTGATGCCAGAGAATAAGTCAGAGGCCTACTAAGCAGGGGAAAGTGCTATGTGGTCCATAGGGAGGAAATGACGGGCGCTGTATCAGAGCCTCATAAACAAACATGACTTCATACTTGTCCCGCACACACCCCTCTGAGGTCATACAGACCCCTCCCATCCCCTGGGCCCCCTACACACAGGCCTCGATGCCATGGGGCCATGCGCTTCAGGGGTTGGGCCTATGGCTTGCGCAAGGACCACAGGCACACGGTCACTCAGAGAGGACATGTTGATCCTATCCCATGAACCATGGAAATACCAGGCATTTCTCTGTGCTAGGCCTTGGCCTGGGTACTGGGAACATGGGGTCGCCCTTGTTCCTCGCTCTCAGGGTCTGGTGGGAACATGGTCATTTGACTATCCCATCACAATACAGAGTGGCTACCTGGCAGGATAACCTGACAATGTCCAAGGTTCTGGGGACACCCAGGAGAAAGAGGTATTTCTTCTGCTTGAGAGAGAAAGCTTCTGGGAGGAGGGAACTTTTCAACTGTGTCTTGAAGGAGTTCGCCAAAAAAAGCAAAGGGAAAGACATCAGGAAGGGAGGTCTGGGGCCATTGCCCAGAATAAGGCTAAGTACAGAGGCCAGAGGACTGCTGCCCCAACTGCCTCTGGTTTCCTGCATTCCGCTTCCCAAAGGGACCCCAGGAACCACACAGATTCAGTGCAGCTGAGCACTCCTGGTTTCCTGCCCCCCAATCCTGAGCAAGGAGAAATACGGAGATGATGAGGAACCCCCTGCCTTCCAGGCAGGCCCCTGGGGCTCAAAAGTTCTAATGGTTAGAAAGGCCTGCTTCTCCCAGTAGCCCTGTCTGTGTGAGCTCTGGCCCAGACCACCCAGAACCCCTAACCCTGCAGACTCCTACAGCCAGCCATTCCCCACATCTATAGTTTCTAAGTACTTCCACCCCGGATACTCTCCCTGGCCAGGTGACAGGCATCCATCTCTCAGTCGCCTGGGGTCAGGCTCTGACATGGCTTTGAGTTCCCCGCCTAGGTGTGAAGGAGGAGGGAGGGTAAGCACCTGGCAGTGGCCCCCACTCTGTACCTCTGCTGTCACCCCTCACCTCACCCCCAGTCATCCTACTCAGGTACACAGCTGGCCGCCAGAGACAGTGACTACCCACTTGCAGGACTAAGGACAACACCTGCTCAGGGCCACAGCTGAGACACAGTAGAGCTGAGGCTGAAGGCCTCGGTCCGGCCGGGATTGCCTGGCACTCTCTGGCAGCATCACTAAGTGTCTCATGCTATGAAGCTGACAAGTCCAAACACAGCAAGGAGCTGGTCCTATGTCCCGCCAGGCAGGGAGGGTTGGGGGAAGGAGGGAGGAAGGCCCTTGTCCGAAGGGGTGGCTGCTGCCCAGCTCCAGCTACCTGTGTCTTTGTGGGGCTACAAGTCACATGTGGCCAAACTGCAACCTTGCCCCATCTTTAAAGAGAAGCTAGAAATTCAGATTTTAAGCAAAAATCTTCTAACGTTAAAAGGCTGGCAACCAGTTTGAAATGTTAAGATGCTCTGTGAGGACCAGATAACACAAATCTGTGAGCTGGCGTGGCCTCCAGTGGCTATTTCACTCATGCAGCCTTTCACTAAAATGTTACATTCAATTTCCAAATGAAGCTACTGAGGCCCAGAACCATGCAGAGAGGGACCACCCACAGGGGCAAAGCCAAGCAAGGGTCCACACCAGGAGCCAGTTTGGTGCATTCTCTGCCCCCTGGCCCCTCCCCTGCCTGGCTGCCTCACTGACAGTTGGATGGTGGTCATGACCATAATGGTCAGTGCTGCTGCTGCCCTTGCTGGGTGCATGATGCAGAGGACCTCGTCATACTCACCTGGGGAGGAGCTTCCAAAGGCCAGTCCTGGGCCTCAGAACAGTTTGCCAGCCGCGGACTGGCTCCTGCAGAGAAGAGAACGCACCGCCTGGAGGCCGGGCCTCTCTGGGTGCAGATACCACGCATACGCAGACTCAGCCACACGAATCTTATCAGAGGCTAGCATGCCAGCGACAGGACCTGTCTCAGGGAGGCTGCCACGATTGCCTTCCCAGGCCTTTCCCATATACTGCTCCGAACACAGCGGAGAGGGGGTCTGGGGGATCCCAAGCTGAGCTGTGGCAGCCTCCTTAGAGTGAAGGTACGCCTCTTGCCACTTCCCCCAGAGCGATTTTTGTGCTACTGGTTGGAATCAGGTGAGCCATTTCACCTCCTGGTCATCGCATCATCACCGAAATCCCCAGAGCTCATATTTACACATCACTCATGGCGTCAGGAACCGTGCTAAACACCTCCACCACGTTATTTCACACGTTCTAGCAATGGCCCTCTGAGAGAGCTATTGTTTCCATTTTCATTCTACAGATAGGCTGAAACTGCCTGTGGCAACACTGGCAAAATCAGCACCCAGACCCAGACTTATCTAGCCTCAGTCTTTGCTTTTAATATTAGGTACCTTCCCTCTCCCACAGTTCTGGGTTCAAGTCTCTGCCCCACCTGTCAGTTTGCATCCCTGAGCCTCGGTTTCCTTCTCTGTAGATAGACTAGTGATTCCCATATACAAGTTTTCTGTGAGGCTGTGAGGAAAGAATGAACACAGGAGATCTGGCTGCTTAACTCTTGTATGTCTCTGGGAAAGCCTGGAACCAAGATTGACCCTTGGCCAGTCTTGGGGAATGCGGCCCTTAGAGTCTTCTTTTTGCTACTGATTGATGATGTTGCATATGCCCAGATCCATGGGGCACTGCTGAGAGATACGACCCAGGATTGCTTTGTGCACACATCAAGATGACTGATGTGTCTGGTTTCCCCTTTGGGATATTGAGTTTTACTTGCTGGAGCAGAATGTGCCTATGTGACCAGCCCTCTAGAAGAGCCTGGGAGCCTGAGACGTGAGTGGACTTCCCCAGCCAGAGACGTTTCACACGTGTCCCAGTAGTTCTCTGTTACAGAGAGAAGTATGTCCTATGTGACCTCAATGAGGGAAGTACTTGGAAGCCTGTGCCAACCTTCCTGGACCTCACCCAATGCTCATCCTTTTCCTATTTACTCTGTATTCTTTTCTGTAATAAACCTTAGCGATGAATATAACCTGGTATTGAGTCTCATAAGTTCTAGCGAATCATCAAACTCAAGGAGGGTTTGGAGATCCCTGAAAACAGAAGCTTAGGGGGAAGTTCTAGAAAGCATCCACCCATGGCTGGCACATGGAATGGGCCTCAGCAGTGATGGCCAGAATCACCAACTCTATGACTTCACTCTGTTCCTGACTTTCTCCATTGGCCTCATTCTCTCCTCTAACTAGTGGTGGCATTTGACATTGACCCTGTGTTCTGCTCTTTGCTTTCCTAACTGGATTTAGCATTCATTCACCCATGGCTTCTTCAGAGCTGACCTCCCATCAGAACATCCCAGATCAGGGCTGGGCCCTGTCTCTGGCTGGGAACACAAAGCAAAGAGCTTGACCCATGATCTGATGGGTGAGGTCAGTCAGTTCCACAGTCCGGCCTACCCTCGAGAGGTGATTAGGTATGTTTCCCTTCAAGGGAAGGGAAAAGCTCGAGGGCTGCCAGGTTTGAACGAAGCGCCTCCCCTTGGCCATGCTGAGGCCATGTCTTCTCGTGATCTTCTCTGGCCAGTGCTAAGATGGTGCTTCCTCATCTCAGCAGGGGTCAGTGTTACTGTGCTAGTCCTGTGGGACCAGAGTGCTGGAAACGGAGTCACACCCTTGGAGGGTGGGGCAGGTCTGAAATCTCAGAAAGGAAAAGGGTAGGTGCAGGTAGTAAAATATTGTTGAATGAATGAATGGTGTCAAAGGCCACCAGGAACATACAGAGTTGGTCTGTAGCAAGGAACAGCACACATTCCAGGACCATGGGAGTGGGAAGAGGCTTATAGAATGGAGCTTGTGCTGGGCGATTCCAAGGAGTGTTTTGGAAGGTGCAGGTCAATTCTGGACTGGGCGCTGTCAGGAAACAGGAGCAGTTTGGTGATTCTTAATAACGTTTACCTAGGAGATAGGAGGAACAGAGAGGGTTTTGAGTTGTCACTGGTGAAGAAGCAGTAGTCACTCAGGGGCATCAGGAGAGGGGCTGTTTGGTATTTGTGTGGTTGTGTGTTTGTCTCTGTCTAGTTTCACCTGGCTCATGGAGTGGTCTTGCCTGATTATTATATCGGCAGAAGTTGTTTATATTCAGCTGGGCACATTATAGCCCCTGTGGCAGCTTCCAGCTACCAGGCCATTTTTCATCTTCTCGATGTGTAATCCAAGTGGTTGCGTGTTTCCCAGTTCTCTGGGGCCACCTTTACCCGCCTACTTTAATTTCTAAGTGAAATAACCCAGCATAGTCCCTGCTGTTCTATTTCTGAGAATTCTTGGGAAGTAAGGACAGGACCTGGAACATTGGTTGTCCCTAGTGAATCACATCTCCCAGCATGCAAACCCCATGCAGTCCCTTCCCTCCAAAAGTGAGCTGAGGCTGTGATTTGTTTTAACCAATCAAATGAGTTGGCAGTGACTCTGGGCCAGTTACAGTCCTGAGCCTGCAGGAGGCCTGGCAGTTTCCAAGTTTGTGCTCTTGAGAGCTGTCGTGGAGAAGTCCAGCTTTCCGGAAGGAAAGACTACTTAGAAATACCAGATGGAGAGGAAGAGTCCCTGAGATGACAAGGAGGAAGCAAGAAACTGAACCAACAGTGAGGACAGAGGCTTCCGAAGTCTGGCTGAAGGGAGCCAGACCAGCCAGCCCCTGGAGGTTGGAGCCATCCTAACCGAAGCACCATCAGGTGAATGAAGAACCCATCCCAGACATCCGGCCTCAGCATACGTCACGTGGAACAGACATGAGCCATCTGCTCTGCTTTGTCTGAACTCCTGACCCTCTTGGTCTTTCCTCTGATGAAGATGTGGGAACAATATTTTGCTGTATCTTATCATTCTCTTAACTTTCTCTTAATCTACCATAAGAAATGGTGGAAATGCGGTGATAGATTGCAGCCAAAGCTTGGCCTCAGACATAGGGACAGGAAGGAGTATGCATTCTACAACACACAGGAAAACATCTGCCCCAACTTAGCACAGTGCTGCTCGGTCTCAGCGGCAGTGGTCAGGCGGGAATTAGGACTGTGTCTGCTCAGCTTCCAATTTGTCCAGAGAGGTCAATGATCTGAGTGTGCCTGTGAAATCTCTCAAGTTTTAAATGTTGACTCAAAATGTTTTTTAAATACTGTGTAGATAGCTCCCTCCAAAATAAAAAGAAAAGGCAAACTCAGCTACAGGCTTATTTTGGCTTATGGTTTATCATTTTATAACCTCTCATCTAGAGCGATGCTTCACAAGACTTTTACTATCAGTATTTTCATTAAAAAAAAAATCAAGTATTTCATACTCCCTGAGTAGTAAGAGCTGTTCTTAGTTATATGTTGCTGTGTAATTAAATGAGCCCAAAGCTTAGTGACTTAAAATCACACACATTATCTCACAGTTATTGTGGGTCAGGAATTAGATGTGGCTTAGCTGGGAGTCGCTGGTTCAGGGTCGTTTTTGAAGCTACAATCAAGGTATCTGAAGGCTTGACTGGGGAAGGACTCACTTCTAAGCTCACAAACGTAGTTATCAGCAGAACTGGTGGACTGATTCCTCGCTGATGGTTGGCTTGAGGCTACCCTCAAGTTCTTACGCCATCCGTCTACACAGGGCTGTGTGGGGCTGAGGAGGGTCAAGATGTAATACCAGGGGTGAGGGCTCGGCATTACTTCTGCTGGCCCAGTACCTGTCCCTGCTTCTGGTCACGGAGAGCGGCCCTCCTCCACAGCCAGCCCGGACCCAGGAAGTTTGATGAGCTGATCCAGTCCATGACTTCAGGGGTGAGCACAGAACCCAGGCCTTGCAGATTGGAGCAGTGAGACCTCCTGGCCTCCATGGTCAGCTCAGGGAGTAAGATGGTCACAGCAAGCTGCACTACTGCAGGTTCACACATTTCACACACCGTTTCATTCTCCTGTGCCAGCTCTGGCCAGTGGAACACGGACAGAGTGATGGATGTCGTTTTTCTGCACCTTAATGCACCCCCGCCACGCGAGGCATTCTCTCTTGTTATTCCATGACAACCTTGAAGCCTTGCATTGAAGATGGCAGGGACTCAAACTGGGAGGAGCCTGGACACCCTAGTGACTACTTGGAGCAGAGCCTTCATCTCTCAAACACATTGGACTGTGATGTGAGTAAGCAGTAAGAGATTTCAAGGTTTACATGTTGCCATGGCAAAGTCTAGCCTACTCTGACAAATACATGACCCAAACCCAGGCCAGACTGATTCGAGTCATCCCTAAAGACTACGGTTTGGAAAGAGTTACTCTCTTTTCCTGGAATGGCTAAGTCGATAAGATGTAAACCTTCGTTCATTTGTTCGTTCATTCCACATTTATTGAACCCCTGATACACTCCTGGCACTGATCTAGGCTCACAGGCCAGGACTGCGCAGTGGGAAAGAGCCAGTCTGAGAATACGGCTAACACGGAAGTCAAGCTGAGCAGAGCATTGGTTTAGATGGCTGAATCTAACACACCTGAAACCATTGCATTCTTTTTTGTAAATCATTCTGACACTTGTACACAACAAGTCATAACTAATTCAAAGTGAAGACTAAAATGAAAGCAAGGTCACAAGTCTGTGTTGTCATCTAGATGAGCTGATTAGAGGCAGGGTGCAGATACCACCCTAGACAGAGCTTGCCAGAGTGGAGCAAATGGGCACAAATGATATGGTGTGCACAGCTGGGCATGGACACAGCTCCAAAGACAGGGGAGAGAAGAGCAGCGTTGACACTGAACCCAGCACTGAGGTTTGTTTCAACATCCAGTCTGCCCTCTGATTGTGCAGGCCAGTTCCACCAGCATCAACCTTGCTCCTGACCTCAGACTTGCAGGCCAACCTGTCCTGGGCTATGCCTGGCTATGGGCTTAGATTTGACAAAAAGCTGCAAGTTAAAACTAGAATAGACAAAAATAGAAGCTAATACAGTTGCCCTCAACACATTTATAGTGCTCCTATCATGTTCTGTTTTCAGTGCCGATTTAGAAAAATAGCCTTGAACATTTTCTACATGCCAGGAACTTTATTCTTTGCTTCTCTCTCCCTTTTTATTCTTCCTTCCTTCTTCCTGCCTTCCTTTCTTCCTTTTATTCAACAGTAACTGAACACAATCTCAGCCAGGCCCTGTGCTAGGCAATGATCACTGAAAAATCCACAGGACATAAGGCCTCTGGACTCGTGGAAAGTGCTAGTTGTTAATGCTGTTTACTCGTTAGTTTTAGCTTTCCACCTTCTGGACACCTGATAGAGTCACACTTCCTAGCCTCCTTGTTTGGGTGGGTCTAAATGACTAATGAGTCAGACAAATGAGTTGGAGCATTTAATTGCTCATGAGGGAGCTGTCAAAGTCCTCTTTCCCTTGGCCACAGTGATTGTTAATGTTCGAAGTGGTGGCTGCTTCTTCCACCTGGATCATGGAGACAGAAAATACGGAATGAATCCATATGTAACCCATTGCAAACATGTACACAAGGAAGAAACGAATCTTTGTTGTTATAGTTCGCTATAACAGGGTTCTTTGTTATTGCAGCCTGGTCTCCCCTATCCTGACTGATGTGCATGTTTTCATTTTGTTCCAAAAATGCATTGGAGACATAGGTCCTGGTAAAGATGGAATAATCACATTATCCCATCTCTCCCACTAAATGCAGTTAAAATTCTTGGACAGAATGTATGGAGTAGCTATCTGAGGACTCTGAAAAATAAATGAGATGTCCAATTTCCAGTCTGGCATGTAAGGAGTTTGGAAGCAACACTCCATCCTAATAACAAGATAAAGCCTAAGCAAACTGAAAAATCAACAACTCATCTTAGATCTCTCAGAGATGTGAGGTCAAAAGAAAACTGTTATCTCCAAACTGGACAAACAGATGGATACAGACAATCATAGCTCACTTGTGTGGAAGTCTGGGAGCAGAAACTTTCACTGGAACTAATGGTGGGGCAGAAAAACCTGACACGATGGAAGAACTTAAGCTCAGTGAGGACAAGTCTGAGAGTTAAAACTCCAGAGGGATCCAGCGTGAGAGGGGCGCCCACACTTTTGTGAATTTTACTTCTGGAGCTCTACCAGGTCCTCCCTATGCATATCAGGGGGAAATCCCCTTGTGCTTCCTAGAGGAGTAGAAAAGTCACCATTTTGAAATATGCCAGACCACCATGTTCTTCTTACAAGGGCCTGTCCTCAAGAGAAACTATGTTACCAGAGCCTAAACTTGTGGTGTTTCAGAGAGTCTGACCAGCCTGAGGGAACTGAGAATACCTGTCACCAGCTGTGGGTGCCAGGCCTGGCTGGTCCAAAGTATGGCTGGTCCAAGGTCTGGCTGGTCCAAGGTTTGGCTGTGATACAGGCTTCTGGCTAGAAATAGGATCCCGGTTTTAGAATGTTACATTAGTGTAGTAGGGTGCCTGCACCTAAATATGTAAACATACTTCAGCTTATTGTATCATGAATGTGTGGCTAAATGCCACTATTGTACTCTGCTATGTGTGGAGTCATGCAGTCCCCTGGAGAGCAGAAGGGGAGCACAAGAAGGGAAGCAGAAGAAGTGTGCACAATACCGCCCTCCCCCACAACAATACTGTGCTCTGCACAATAAAGTTGGTGCCTGCCATTTCATTCTCATGTCAGCCTCTTGTGCATTCTTCCAACTGGGTGTCTCACCATTGAACCTTCCCTTCTTGATCAGCTCGGCGCTGATTGAGCACCCACCAGCCTCCTACATGGGGGAAGGGTAATATCCAACCATGGTCTCCAGTAGCCGTCCTATCCCACCTAAAGGTGAAAAATGAGAAGCACTTGTCAAGGGCCACAGGCTCATTGAAAGGCAGGGCCCTAATCATAGGACTATCAAGTGCTTCCCTCCCTTCACAACTCACCACCACATCAGGAAAGACCTGATTCCTGAGTTCCTTTTATGCAACACGTCATATCTGCTTTTGATAAAAAATTATCCGGCATGCGAAAAGACAAAAACAAAAGCAAGACAAAAAAACACATGCATACACAGTTTGAAGAGACAGCAAGCATCAGACTGAGACTCAGATATGGCAGGAATGTTGGAATTATCGAATGACTATCATTAAGATGCTGAGGGCTCTAACGGAAGAAGTGGAAAACATTCAAGAACAGATGGGCAATGTAAGTAGAGAGATGGAAATTCTGAGAGAAAATCAAAAAGAAATGCTAGAGATGAAAATCTCTGTAACATAGAAGAATACCTTTGATAGGCTCTTTAGGAGACTGGACCGGCTAAGGAAAGAACCTCCAAGCTTGAAAATTTGCCAATAGAAACTTCCAAAACTGAAAAGCCATGAGAAAAAAGACTGAAAAAAAAGTAACATAAAATCTAAAAATTGTGATACAAAAGGTGTAACTTGCATGTAATGAGAATGCCAGAAAGAGAAGAGAGAGAGAGAAAAAAACAAAAACAAAAACGGAAGAAATATTTGAGTCAATAATGACTGAGAATTTCCTCCAAGTTGATGTCAGAATCAACCACAGATCCAGGAAGTTCATAGACACCAAGCAGGATAAATACGACAACAACAACAACAACAATAAACAAACAAACAAAAAATCTATACCTAAGCTTATGATATTCAAAGTACAGAAAATCAAAGAAAAAGAAAAAATCTTGAAAGAAACCAGAGGAGAAAAACGGCTCACCCACAGAAGAGAAAAGATAAGAATTACACCTGACTTCTCCTCAGAAACTGTGCAAGCAAGAAGACTGGAGCGAAATATTTAACAAGCTGAGAGAAAAAAACTCTACCAACTCAGAATTCTATATTCTGCAAAATTATCTTTCAAAAGTGAAGGAGAAATAAAGACTTCTTCAAACAAACAAAAACTGAGAGAATTTGTTGCTGGTAGACCTGCTTTGCAAGAAATGTTAAAAGAAGTTCTTCAGAGAGGAAGAAAATGGTAGAGGTTGGAAATTAGGACTGACATAAGGAAAGGAAAAACATTAGAGAAGAAATAAGTGAAAGTAAAATAAAATCTTTTATTCTTATTCTTAATTGATCTAACAGATTATTAAAAATAATAATAGCAACAATGTATTCAATGATTACAGCTTTTGTATAAGTGAGATGAATGACAACAATGCTAAAAGGGATGGGAGAGAGGAATTGGAACATTTTATTTTTCTAACGTACTTTCATTATCCGTGAAGAGGTACAATATTATTTAAAAGGGAAACTGGATTAATTATAAATCTATAATGCAAACTCTAGGACGACCACAAAAAAAAGGTTAAAAAAGAGGTATAACTGATGCTAAGAATAGAGAGAAAATGGAATCACATTAAATGCTCAATTAAAACCGCAAATGGCAGAAAAAGAATGGAGCACAAAAATAGAAAAAAAGGGGCAATGAACAGAAAACATGATAAATATGCTAGATGTTAATTCAACTATATAATCACTTTAAGTGTCAGCAGTAAAAATATACCGATTAAAAAACAGAGTCAGAATGTATTAAAAAGTAAGACTCAACTATATGTTGTCTATAAGAAACCTGCTTTAAATATAAAGACATATGTAGTTAAAAAGTAGAGGGGTAGAGAAAGACATACCATGCTAATTCTAATCAAAAGAAAGCCAGAGTAGCTATATTAATTTCAGAAAGAGAAGATTTTAGAGCAAGGAAAATTATCAGGGATAAAAAGGGACACGACTTTTTGTAAAGAAGTCATTCTCCAAGAAGATATAATGACCTTTAATGGATATATGCCTAAAAACAGCAAAATATGTGCAGGGAAAAACTAATAGAACTGGAAGGAGAAATAGATGGATCTACTACTATATTTGGAGATTTCAACACCCTAACAGAAGTGGATGATCCAGCAGGCAGAAAATCATCAAGGACTTATTTGAACCGATACAATTGACATCTATAGCCAACTTCATCTAACAACAACAGAGTAAACATTCTTCTCAAGTTCACATGGAACATTCACCAAGATAGACTACATTCTGGGCCATAAAATATACCTTAATAAATTTAAAAGAATAAATGTTGTACAATGTCTGCTCTCAGATCGCAATGGAATTAAACTAAAAAATTAAATCCAGAAAGATAGGTGGAAAATCCCCAAGTGTTTGGAGATTAAACAACACATTTCTAAATACCACATGGATCAATGAAGAAATCTCAAGAGAAATTTAAATCTATATTAAAGTAAATGAAAATGAAAACACAACTTATCAAAATTTGTGGGATGCAGCGAAAAGCAGTGCTTTGAGGAAAATTTATAGCATCTACTGCAACACTAGAAAAGATCTAAAATCAATAATGTAAACTTTCACTTTAGAAAACTAGAAAAAGAATAACAAATTATATCTAAAATAAACAGAATAAAAGAAACAATAAAAATTAGGGCAGAAATCAATGAAATTGAAAACAAGATATCAATAAAGAAAATCAATGAAAGCAAAAGCTGGTTATTTGCAAAGGTTAAAAAGATCAATAAGCCTCTGACCAGGCTAACTAAGAAAATAAGAAAGAAGACACAAATTACTAATATGGAAAATGAAAGAGGAACATCACATCACTACAGGTCACAAAGGCATTAAAAGGATAATAAAAGAACATTATGCACAATTCCATGGCCACAAATTTGACAACCTAGATAAAGGGGACCAATTTCCTGAAAGACACAATTTGCCAAAACTCACGCATGAAGAAATAGTCTGAATGAGCCTATATCTATTGAAAAAATTGAATTAATAATTGATTACCTTCCAAAACAGAAAGGACCCGGCCCAGACGAGTTCAGTGATGAATTCTACCAAACTTTTAAGGAAGAAATTACACCAATTCCAAATGCTGGAAGGATGTGAAGCAACAGGAGCTCATCCATTGCTGGTGGGAATGTAACATGGTGCAGCCACTTTGTAAGACAGTTTGGCATTTTCTTAAAAACTAAGCATAGTCTTACCATACACTTCAGCAATCACACTCCTTGGTATTTACCCAAAGGAGCTGAATACTTATGTTCACTCGAAAACTTGCACATGAATGTTTATAGCAGCTTTAGTCATAATTTACAAATTTGGAAACAACCCATATGTCTTTCAGTAGGTGAGTGGATAATAAATTGTGGTCCATCCAGGCAATGAAATATTATTCAGTGCTAAAAAGAAATGAGCTATTTCTTTGTTATGTTTTCAAGCCGAAAAGACACACAAAAAAAAATCTTAAATGCATATAACTAAGTGAAAAATGCCAATCTGAAAAGACTAAATACTATGTGATTCCAACTATGTGACATCTTGGAAAAGGCACAACTATAGAGAAGGTAAAAAATCTGTGGTTGCCAGGAGTTTGGTGGGTGGGGGAGTTAAAGGATGAATAAGCAGATCACAGAAGATTTTTAGAGCAGTGAACTACTCTGTATGATACTGTAATGGTGGCTATATGTCATTATTCATTTGTCTAAACCCTAGGTGTACAGCACCAAGAGTGAACCCTAATGTAAACTATGGACTTTGGTGATAGTGACGTGCCAGTGAAGATTCATTGATTGTCACAAATGTACCACTCTGGTGCGAGCTGGTAATAATGGGGAGGCTGTGCATTTGGGGAGGGGAAATATGAAAACTCTGTATTTTTCTCTCAATGTTGCTGTGATCCTAAAACTGCTCTAAAAAAATGAAGTCTATTTTTTTTTTAAAAGATGGCATATAGATTGGGAAGGAAAACAGATCTCTAAATACTACTAAGCCACCATAAGTTTCCCGTTTTTCTTTCCTTTGATATTACCTGACCTCAAAGTCAGCCCGAAACCTGGATGTATGCACTGGGTGTGAACAGAAAGAGGACTAAGAGAAACCCTTGATTCAAAGGGTGAGAATGAGGGGTCCTACGTGTGATAGAGAGTGGAGGAAATCTATTTTTTCTGTCTCTCCTACCCAACCCCCAAGGCAATCCCCACAGAGGTAGAGCAGCAGTGGCAGCTGGGAAAGGACCTAAAACTCTGAGGTAGGAAAACCCTTTCTAACGAAAGGAACTGGGGTCCCAAGAGTGTAGGTGGAATACCCCTGGCTTTTGTTCTCTCTATCCTCTCGCCTCTTGGTCCCAGAGATGGACACATTTGCAGAAAGTATGTGACAGAGCAGAAAAACTGAAGTCCTAATATTCTAGTCAGAAACTCAGGTAGTGTGTCTACTGTGGGGTGGGGGAACTAGAAGCATGAAAGTGTTGGGAAGATTGCTTAGAGATTGGAGCTCAAAAAATCCATCTGATTCCACAAAATTGTACATGAACTCCTGGACTCACCTCTGAGCTGTGGATGTCCCTGTGTAGACATCTGACCCTAAGCAGCAAATCTATCACTTTGAGATATGAATTGCAGGGCAGACCACCAGTCAGGTCTCAGGTTAGAAACTGGGTGGTGCACACACAGGGCAGATACAAACACACTGCAAAGTCTTTAAAAACTAAACTAAGATTTGAACCATAACCTCAAGTAGATTGCCTGCTAAAACCTACAAACAAAAGAAGTCAACATTCTCTATAAGATTTAAGTATGACTTGGAGTAATGTAATATTCAAAATGTCCAGAAGAGAAAACAAAATGGTTTGACATACGAAGTACTAGAAAAATATTGACATCAACTCACAAGGGAAAAGGCAGTCACCAAATGCCAACCCAGAAGTGAAACAGATGCTATTCTAAGAAGACTCTAAAGCAACTCGTATATTCTTGCTCCAGGAATAAGGGCAAACAATTAAGTGGAAATTTTAATTTGAAAAATACTATAGCCAAAATAAAGAATTTTTTCGACTAGAAAAGAAGTCTCTGAGCCTGAAGATAGAGCAATCGAATTTATCCCAAATGAAAAACAGGAAAAAAATTTGTAGAGAAAAAAAAATGAACAGAGCCTCTGGAACGTGTGGGGCAACACCAGGAAGTCTAACGTTCATGTCATCAGAGTCTCAAAAGAAGAGGAAAAAGAATACAGAAAAAAATACTTGAAAAATAATGTCTGAAAACTCCCGAAGTTAGGCAAAAAATAAAAACAACAGTGGCAACAATGATGATGATGAAGATGATGATGACAATCATGATGATGTGAGGATAACAACAAAGACTGGTGAATATGATGACGATGACATCAGTGATGATGATAACAGTGATGATGTGACCATGATGATGATGACCAAAAGGATTTGATGGACAGGGGTGAGGGGCTACTGAAACCTAAGAGACTGAACCAAAGGGACCCTACTTGTCCTGATGAGCCTCCTGTGGCACAGCCATGGGAATTTCTGGGGAAAGAAGGTAACTAGTCCCCATGGCTTCTTGGAACCGAGCTTTGTGGCTGGCTCAGGCCCCATGGCCTGGGTTCCCTCCTCGTGTTTGTCTGAGACAAGATCAGTTCTGGAGCTGCCCAGTGGGTACAGTCTGGCAGAGCCCTGTTGTGGGGAGGAGGCACTGGGCAGATCGCAGGGGCTACTAGGAGGACCTCAAACTCTAGACCGGACAGTCTGATTCAGACCCCAAAGTTTACTGGGAACCACTGTAAATACGTTTGCATGATGTGTGTTTATGCATTATAGAAAACATTTTGAATTCAGAGTTCTAGACAATAGTTCTAACTACTCACAGGTACGTACAAGCAGATAGAATGGACACACATGTCCTAGGTCATCTTGATACCCCCTCCCTCACCTGTACAGCCTGGGAGAGGATCTGAAGCAGCCCCTCACCTTGTCCAACTGGGCTACAGGGGCCCTTCAGTGTGTAACAGGAAGGACCACCTTGCACAGCTCCAGGTACTTGTTGAGCTTTCAGCACCCCGCTGAGGCCATGCTCCAGGTGCCCTTTCTTCCCTCTCTCTCCTTCCTCTCCCACCAGA
Source organism: Pteropus medius (assembly GCF_902729225.1). Lineage (NCBI taxonomy): Eukaryota > Metazoa > Chordata > Mammalia > Chiroptera > Pteropodidae > Pteropus > Pteropus medius. The sequence goes on along the minus strand of NW_024348533.1, from coordinate 4,987,051 downwards.
TTCCATTTCTAAGTACACAATGCATATCCTTTCTTACCTTTTTCTCCACATGCATTTATCAGACACACAGCTGGGGGGGCTGTGTGGTTTATTTTGTTTTGTTCACTTTAGAAAAATAAGATGTTGCATTTTGTTCTCTGCATCCTGCTTTTCTTACTGAATAGTTCACTGTGAAAATCCGTCCAAGTGAATTGCCTTGAATTTAATTAATTTTTCTAGGCCACTTAAACTTCCTTGAAATAATTGTGCCACAAATTACTCTATCTCTTCCCTATTGACAGGCAATCTCTTTTATCCATTGCTTCTGTGGCATTAGTTGGTGGATGATGGGAGGGTCCCTCGTGATGGTGGAAGGTGCTAGAGGTAGAAGGTAGAGTTGGTGGAGATGGAGTGGTTGATCGTGATCATGTTTCTATGTGCCAAGCACTGGATTGAGTCAGTTACACATCTGGTGAGTCACCTAGGATGAGCCCAAACTGGGATACAAACCAGAGCTGTCAGCCAAATTGCTGGTCGGTGGCCTCGTGCACTTACTTGGATGGCTTGCTGTCTTATTTGCATTTTTCATAGTTGCTGGGGTCGCAGAAACTTGGAGAGGGAGCAGGTAAAGATGAAGGCAGTGGAGGATGCAGGGGGTGTGGGATGCCCCACTGTGAATTGGTTTCTGAGCCCCTGTGGGGAGAGGCAGAGGCTGAGTCTTCGACAGACACTTTGTGAGGACTGAAGTGGACACTTTTCCAATTACAGAGGCCTCATGAAGCAGGACCGGAATTGAAACAGGAGTCACAAGTACTGTAGTGACAGATGATAGGAGCCTGCAGCACCGGCGGGGACTGCTAGCTAGAGCTTGGGAGAGAGTGTCACTCAGAAGGCTAGAGCATGAAAGGTGTCGCTGCAAAGCCCCAGAAATGCAGATGGCCAGGGGTGATGTTGCAGGCACAGAGCCCAGCTCCCTTGACAAGGTGACGGGATCACTAGGGGCAGTCTACAGAGTGGTTGGCAAGCCAGAAATTTAGTTATCTTGTGCAAGGTGTCTAATTACCAGTGCCCTCTCTATCTTCCTATTGTATAAGAATATGATGATAAGTGATTTTTTATTTCTAAAAATGAAAGAATAAAGCTATTTGAAAAATCTTTAAAAAGTAAATGTTAAGAATCACTGCTAGTAAAACCAGAGTGTTCATTTATTGATAGTGAGAGTAGAAGAGTGTGTGGGAAGATAATTTGGTGACAAGCAGCAAGAATTATAACTCTCCGCTGGGAATGTAGTCCGATGAAATAAGTCTTAAGTTGGGGAGACCTCTGACAGCAAGGATGTAGCTCTTTGACTTACATATTTTGGGTGACGGCGCTGGAAAACCGAGTGCCGAGAGCTGTGTCACAACTTGGAGGCCTGAGCAGCACACTAGGAAGTACTCTGTGATTACAACCGTGGAGAGGCATGTGTGCCTGGGCCCTGGCTAGCACAGGGCCTGGGGACGGGAGAGGCCACTGCAGCCAGGGAAGGCAAAGCTCCAGAAAGCAGGGGCAGGGCTGTTTTTCAGCTGGGACCACGCCATCTTGGGAATGGATTACGAGCCTAGAGTGGCCCATGATCACTCACCTGGTGAGAATGGATTGTGAGCCTAGAGTGGCCCATGATCACTCACCTGGTGAGAACCTAGCACAGTGGCTTTCCACAGGCCAAAGCTGTGCTTCCAGGGGTCCTGAGAGGGCCCTGACCTCACCTCGTTTCTCTCACATGGATGAAAAGGGGGCCACATGGCAGGCCTAACAAGTTCGGTGACCGAAAGTTAGCACACAGGGTGGTTTGATCATAAATTCCAAACTGGACAGGTCAGGGCAAGTAGCCTCCTCTCAGGCCTGTAGCTTCCTTAGCAAAGGTGAACTACCTTGAGTGAGCTGTGTCTGTTGTTCTTATGTATCTAGGATGACATACCTTTGAAAGGTCAGAGTAATTTTCTTTCCTAGGCTTGCTCCTAGGAGGCACAACCACTGGCACTAGATACAGAGACTATGAAACTTCTCATTGTTATGTTACCCACATACCATCTCTATTTTCTGTAAATGTCAAATATTAACTGCCCCGTACCCACCAATGTAAAAGATGTGTGTATCTCTCCATTTTACTTTTTATATAATTCTAGATATTTACCCGCTTTGCTTTCCTTGCCTCCCTACCAGCACTGTATTTTACGTAACCTTCCTTACGTTCTCTCCTTTGATTATAAATGCTTAAAAAGAACTGCAAAACTGCCATGCTTCAGAGCATTTTCTCACTCTGATGAGATCTAGCTTCCTGGCATGTCCTCAGATTTGACTGTAGGTTTGGACATTGCTGCGTGGACATCCAGGAACCCCTCTCTGCCAGCCTTGGAACTGTTCACACACAGACAGGCTTCTCCCGCACGGGTGGGATTGTCAGACCCTTCCTGAAATCCCAGGTAGAGAAGGGTGACATTCTGAAGGCAGAGTGTCTGGGGAGAAGGGAGTGCCTGGGGAGCAGAGAGGGAACAGAGCAAAGGAAACTTACTAGTGCCAAGTTCTTGGCACACATTATCTCGCTGTCTCAAGACCTGTTTAGAATGAAGCACAGTTTAAGTTTCTCTTCACTGTGTTTTCAACATGGCCAGTGGTAGCTCTTTTTACCCCCAGTTCACAGATGAGGAATCTGAGGCTCTGCGGGACTGGTGATTCCACTAAAGTTACTGGCTTTAGGTGTAAAGGAGATGCCAACCTGGATTGGTGTCTCTGGTGTCAGGCTCTTAGCAGCAGGCACTGAAGACAAAGAGATGTAAAGACCCAGCCCTCTCCAGATGGTGGCTTTCTCTAGTGTCCCTTGTGACTTCTTAGGCAGAAGCTCAAGGAGACTGGTCACTGCCCCAGGGTAGGATTTCAAACCCCGTCCTCAGGGCACTGTGCCTTCACCTCTCACTGAAGTGTGGCCTTAAGGCTAACAGAGCTTGCTAACCCCAGAGGACCCCTCTGAGAATCTCAGAGAGGAGACTTAGAGAAGAGAAGTGGCTGGGTCTCCTGCCAGAAAGTGAAGGAACCAGGGTTTGAAGCCAGGTTGTTGAACATGGAATGCCTGCATCATATGGCGGATATGCATTTTCCTTTGTGTGTGGGGGGTAAAATACACATAAAATTAACAATTTAAACAATTTTAAAGCATACAAGTCAGTGACAGTAAGTACATTTACAACATTGTTTACCCATCACTAGAACTTTTTCACCACCTTATACCCATTAGCAGTCACTCCCCCTTCCTCCCCGCCCTCGATCCCCAGCAACCACTAATCTCTGCCAACTTTTGCCAATTTTTTTTTCAGTGTTTCAGGGGAGAGATGGGCCTCAGAGTCCCCTACTTTACCATTTTTAGTGATAATTTCATATTTTACTTTTTATGAAACCACCAAACTTTTTTCCAAAATTATTGTACCATCTTACATTCCTACCAATAGTGTTAAACATTCCAGTGTCTCCATATCTTCACCAATACTGAGTATGGTCAGTCTTTTCAATTTTGGTCATTCATTCTGATTGCCTCCTATTTACTCTATTGGTGAGGGTGGGATCCTCATGTTAAATAGCATGAGATGGCTGAACATGAAACACCTGACACTAGACAGATGAGATAGACAGCATGTGCTGGGACACCATATGCCAGGCAAGACCATGGGGAGTTGTGCTAAGGAGAAAAGTGAACTAGCAGGGGCTGTGGGAGGCAGGCTTTGTAATGAGGGAGGGTGGACTGACCCTTGGTTCCTGTGGGAGGATGTAATTGGCTTGTTTGCATCATTCCGTGGGCTAGTAGGACCCAGTGGAGTGTAGTTGGTCCAGTTGACAGAGAAGCTTGCTGGGTGGAGCCTTTCTCTCTGGATGGAGGCATATCCAGCAAGAGCAGGAGAACTGATGGCTAGGTCTTTGGGGCCCTGTGAGGCACCAATATGTGAAGGCAACTCATGGAATTACAGGCCTTACAAAACACCATTCTAATAGGTGAGTAGTGGCATCTCATCACGCTTATAATTTGCATTTCCCTAATAACTAATGACAATGCACGTCTGTTCACGTGCTTATTTGACATCCATATATTTTCTTTGGTGTAGTGATTGATTGAACAGATGAACTTTGGGAAATTGACAACTTAACAATACAGAATCTTCCTACCCACGAACAAAGTATATTTTCCATTTATTGAGGAATCTCAATTCAGCTCAGTTTCCCAGTCGTGGTTCTCTGATTGGCCTCACAGATTCTTACCCTGAGCATCCCTGCTTAGTGTTTGGCCAAAGACTCAAGGGGACCACTGTGCAGCTTTCTGTGGTTTCTTTTTCTGCACAGCTGCCTCCTCTCTGTTGCTCTGCCCCATGAATTCCAACTGCTGCAACAGCTCTAAACTGGTCTTCATTTCTTCCACCCAATAGAACCGCTGCCCCTACTTTGACAATTCTTTGTGGTTTGGAAAGCTGGGCTAAATGTTTCCCTCCTTCCAAAGATCACATTCCCTATAGAATGCTTCTTATATTCTTATATTTTAATAATTGTCTAAGGAAGGAAGGTCAGCCTAATACCTTCTCTGTCATGACTGGAATTGAAAAATCCTCCATTCTGCTTTTTCTTGTCTTTAAATGTGAATGGATAGTTAAGGATCACCATATCTATGAGGGAAGCTTCTTAGATTAACTCAAGAGACCAAAATCAACATGCAAACAAACAACTTGAAAGAGGCAGAAACCGTGTGTGGAAGGAAAAAATTTTAAAAAATATTAGTAATATCCCCAGGAAGATACTGTATCCAAGACCAAGGACAGAATTTCATATCATGATTTTTTAAAAGTAGGAAGCCAGTCTGAGAACAAAACTGCCTTTAAAAAATAAAAATATGATCCAGAAATGTCAAGTTCAATGAAGAGATGGAAAATACAAGGAAAAAAATGTTTAATTTGTAATCCAGCCCAAGAATTCTAACATCTGAATAACAGGAATTTCAGGAAAAGAGAAGAGAGAGAAAAACCAAAGAAATGATTGAGAAATTTCCCCAAAATACAGGTCTCCAGAAAAAGAACAGCCCCCTCGATGAGCACTCTGCACAACTGATGAAAACACACCATCACCAAAGTGCATCGCCACAAAATTTTAGCACACCAAATAAAAGTGTGTATTTTATAAGCTTCCAAGTAGAAAAAAAAGAAAAGTTTTGATTTTTTTTTTTTAAAAAAAGGTGATCGATCAGAATGCTTCAGATGTCTCAACAGCAGCTCTGCAAGGAAACAGACACCTTCAGAATAATGGGGGGACACACCTCCAAGCTGGATTTCTGTGCCAGTGAAGCCACCACTCCTATGTAAGAGTAGATCAAAGGCATTCTCAGACACGTGAGGTCTCCAAGTCATTACCTCACATGCTTCTGATTTCTAGAATCTGTTTATAGAATGTGCTTATACTACAAAGAAGAGAATCAGGAAAGAGAAAAACATAGGATCCAAGAAAGAGAGGCTCTAACCCAGGAGTGAGGGGAAGGATAGTTCCCGAATGATGGTGAAGGGAGGCCCCTGGATGAAAGCCAGGTGCCAGGCCCAGGCTGGAGTGAGCCAGGAGGTTCCAGGAGAGAGTTCCTCAAGAAGTTTAAGTTGCAGACATTTGATGTATTTTTACACAATCGAAAGGAAATTCACCTAACTGGAGGGAAGTTTGGGAATAATATTAGTGATAGATACACGGAGAGACAGATGACAGTCATTACCTCTAGTGCAAACAAAAAGCTGTTCTAGAAAAGGCAAAATAATTACAGTACTATGTGGTTCTGCTGGGAATTGCATTTACATAGACACATTTGATATATCTTGAATAGCAATCTAACCAAATGACAGAGTGGGAAGATGAGGGATTAAAAGCCAATATGGGGGGTGGATTCAGAGAAGGAAGGAAGAGCTAAATTTCCATCTTGCATTATTGAAAGCAACCAATGAAGCTTGAAATAAAACAATCAAGAAGCAGCAATATAAGCATGCTCTTCAGAGACATGAAAATTAATGCTTAAAGAATTAACTGGAAGAACTGAACAGGAAGTGGGGGAACTGCTGTTCTCAGTATAATTCTTGCATATTTCCAACATTTTTACTTTGTATGCATGTAGAACTTTGATGACCAAGAGTAAATTTAAAACAGATAACACTGTGATGAGCATGTCTAGGCAGAAATTTTTTTTTAAGTTTTTATTTTTAAATATTACTTTCAGGAGAGATGTCAATAACATGGCAGAGTGAAAGACGTTCACAGACCTCTCCCCTTGAAACAACAATAAGCCAAACATCTAAAACTCACAAAAACCACCCAAACTGCACACCAGCACATCTGAGTGTGGGATCTGTGCATAAGAGCTACCACAAGTCAGAATCCTGGGTGTTGGGTGGTGGACGGGGAGCAACAAAGAAGCTGCCTCTCACAGTCACCAGAGCTCCCTGTAGGAGGAGGGAGAGGGGAGAAGGTGCAGCAACTTTCCTGAACAGCCCTGCCTGGGAGTGCTGTGAGCTCCACGTGGCCGGCAGCAGTGCCCAGTCATCAGGGCAAAGGCAGAAAAGCAGGGATGGCAGAGAAACAACAGTTGATTTTTACCAGCCATGGTTGCAAAAGTGAGGCTGAGCCACAGCCCCTATCCCCCAACCCAGAGGGCTCCTCCCCCAATACCCTCCGAGACAGAACGCCACGGAGCCCAAGGGGAATCTGAGCAAATGCAACCAAAACTGTCGCTAACACTGACAGGAACTGAGACTGAGAGTAGCAAGCATGATTAAACATCTAGAAGAAAAAAAATACATTATTAAGACTTTATGTAAAGCAGAGATCCAAGAGGCTTAGATGCCACCTATTGGAAACCAAAAGAAAAACACTTTCTTTGCAACAGGCTAGGGACCATTATATAATAAATCTTCTTTCTGGGGAAAAAAAAAATCAGAATACACTTCCATTAATGCCCAGGCAGAGAAATAGTCCATTAAACACCATGAACAACCAAGGTGACAAGACATCTCAGAAAGAAAGAGAAAAATTTCCAAAAAAATAAGCTTACAGACATAGAAACATGCGACTTAAATGACAGAGAATTCAGGATGGTAATTCTGAAAAAAAATTAATGAGATCTGAAACTAATCATATCAATAATTTCAGGAATAGAAAAAAACAACCACATGAGCAGAATGAGTTCTTTAGCGAAGAGATCGAAACCCTTAAAAAGAACCGAATAGAACTTCTGGAGATAAAGAACACACTGCGAGAGTTGAAAAATGAAATAGAAACTTGGGAAATAGAGTTGACCAAATGGAAGAAAGGATCAGTGGTATCGAAGACAGAAATCTAGAAATAAATCAGAAAGAAGAAGAGAGAAACCAAAGAATGAAAAATAATGAAAGAGAAATACAAAAACTAGCTGATACCATCAGGAAAAGAAACATAAGAATAATGAGCATTACCGAAAGGGAGGAAAAGGAATAGGGATTAGAAAGCATTTTCAGACTAATAGTTGATGAGAATTTCCAAAATCTAAGGAATGAGATGGAGCTTGGAATTCAAGAAGTCAACAGAACACCCAATTACATCAATCCAAAAAGACTTCACTAAGACACACTGTATTAAAATTATCAAAAATCAATGACAAAGAATTCTCAGGGAAGCCAGGGAAAAGAAGACTGTAACCTATAAGAATTAGATTATCCTCGGACTTCTCAGCACAAATCTTACAAGCCAGAAAGGAGTGGAATCCAATATTCAAACTATTAAATGAAATGCCAAGAATAATGTATCTAGCTAAGAATAATGTATCTAGCTAAGCTCTCTTTTAGATATGAAGGAGAAATACCTTTCCAGATATACTGAAATTGAGGGAATTCTCCACTATGAGGCCTGCACTACAAGAAATACTGAAAGGGGTCAGCTCACCTAAAAAAAAAATTACTCCCCCCCCTCAAAAAAAAAAACATAATTAGGAGTAAGGTGACTATCAGGCAAATAGAAGCAGAGAAATGCAACCCTTACTAGGAACAAGGCATTTATAAGATTAAAAATAAGAAGAGGATTGCTATAGCAAGATAATAATGAATGTTCACCATACATAGGGACAAATTGAGACAACAATGACTGAAAAGGAGTGGATTCAAAGATACAAATTCACAAAGGGGAATGGAGATAAGGCACGCGCAGAAGAAAAGGAATGACTGTATATATATAACTACCCTTTAAATATTCGTAATGGTAACCACATGCCAAAGACTCAGAACTGAAGTATATAACATAAAACAAGAAGGACCAGAGAGAAAACTCACAAAACCCAAACAAAATAAAGAAAACAGAAACACAAGGACAAGGAAGCAATGGAATTACCGAGATACCAGAAAGCAAAAGATAAAATGGCTATAAGAAGACCTCATATTTCAATAATCGCCCTAAATGTAAGTGGACTGAACTCACCAATAAAAAGGCACACAGTTGCAGACTGGATCAAAAAACAAAACCCAACCATATACTGCCTCAAGGAGACACATCTCAGTTCCAAAGACAAATATAGACTCAAAGCGAAAGGGTGGACAGTGATACTTCAAGCAAATTGCATTCAGAGGAAAGTGGGAGTAGCGGTACCAAGATCAGACGAAATAGACTTCAAAATAAAAAAGGTAAAGAAAGATACTGAAGAACACTTCATAATGATAAAGGGAATCATGCACCAAGAAGACGTAACACTTATTAATATCTATGCTCCCAATCAGGGAGCCCTGAAATACGTAAAGCAATTACTAACAGAACTAAAGGGAGAAACAGACCAAAACACTATCATAGTAGGGGAACTAAATACCCCACTGTCGATATGGACAGATCATCCAAACAGAAAATCAATAAGGAAATAACATTCTTAAATGACACATTAGACCAACTGGACATAATTGACATTAGACATCCCAAAATAGGGCTGACCACATACTGGGACACAGAGATAGTCTCAACAAATATGAGGGTTGAAATCATACCAACCATATTCTCTAATCATAATGCTTTGAAACTAGACATCACCTGCAAAAAGAAAGCGGGAAGAACCACAACTACATGGAGATTAAACCACATGCTACTGAGGAATAACTGGCTCAGAGAAGAAATAAAAAGAGAGATCAAGAGATAGAAATGAATGATAATGATAGTACAACATATCAAAACTTATAGGACACAGCAAAAGCGGTCATAAGAGGAAAGTTCATATCATTGTAGGCCTATCTCCAAAAACAAGAATGAGCCCAAATAAATAACATAACGCTTCATCTTAAAAAACTAGAAAAGGAAGAACAAATGAAGCCTAAAGTCAGCAGAAGGAAAGAAATCATCAAAATTAGAGCAGAAATAAATGAAACTGAAAATGAAAAAACAATAGAAAAAATAAATGCAACAAAGAGCTAGTTCTTTGAGAAGGTTAATAAAATTGACAAACCTCTGGCTAGACTCACTAAAGGATAAAGAGAAAGGACACAAATAAACGAAATCAGGGATGAAAGAGGAGAAATTACGACAGACACTGCAGAAATACAAAGGATCATACAAGAATACTATGAAAAAGTATATAACACCAAATTTAATAACCTAGAAGTACTTAGAAAGATACAATCTTCCTAGACTGAATCAAGAAGAACTGAAAAATCTAAACAGACTGATCAGCGGTATGGAAATTGAAACAATCATCAAAAACCTACCAAAAAGTAAAAGTCCAGGACCAGATGGCTTCACCAGTGAATTCTACCAAACATTCAAAGAAGACTTAATACCTATTCTCCTCAAACTCTTCCAAAAAATCGAAGAGGAGGCAAAACTTCTGAACTCATTTTATGAGGCCAATATCACCGTGATACTAAAACAGAGTAAAGATAACACAAAAAAAGTAAATTACACACCAATATCTCTCATGAACAGAGATGCAAAATTCCTAAATGTGGTACTAGCGAATCAAGTACAGCAATATATTAGAAATATTATACACCACAACCCTGTCAGCTTCATCCCAGTGGCACAGGGATGGTTCAACATACTCTAATCAATTAACGTGATACACCACATAAAAAAATTTAAAAGTGAGAATCATACGATCATATCAATAGATTCAGAAAAAGCCTTTGACAAGATACAGCATCCATTTATGATCAAAACACTCAACAAAATCAGTATAGAAGGAAAGTACCTCAACACAATAAAGGCCATATATGACAAACCCTTAGCCAACATTATACTTAATGCTGAAAAACTAAAAACCTTCCCTCTAAGATCAGGAATAAGGCAAGGCTGTCCACTATCGCCACTCTTATTCAATATAACACTGGCAATCACAGCAAGTGCAATCAGACAAGAAAAAGATATAAAAGGCATCTAAATAAAAAATGAAGAAGTCAAACTGTCACTATTTGCAGATGACATGATCCTCTATATAGAAAACCCTAAAGACTCCACAAGAACACTACTAGAAACAATAAGAAAATACAGTAAAGTCTCTGGATACAAAATCAACCTTCAAAAATCCATAGCTTTCCTATACTCTAATAATGAAGTGTCAGAAAAAGAAATGGAAAAAATAATTTCTTTTGCAATTGCAACAAAAAGAATCAAATATCTAGCAATAAATCTAACAAAACAAGTAAAGGACCTGTATAATGAAAACTATAAGACCCTATTAAAAGAATAAATCTAACAAAACAAGTAAAGGACCTGTATAATGAAAACTATAAGACCCTATTAAAAGAAATTGAAGAAAATGCAAAGAAATGGAAAATATTCCATGTTCTTGGATTGGAAGAATCAACATAGTTAAAATGACCATATTACCTAAAGCATTATACAGATTTAATGCAATCCCTATCAAAATCCGATCGGCATTTTTTAAAGAAATGGAACAAAAAAATCATCAGATCTTCATGGAAGCACAAGAGACTCCAAATTGCCAAAGCCATCCTGAGGAAAAAGAATGAGGCTGGAGGCATCACTCTGCCCGACTTCAAATTATACTACAAAGCAACAATAATCAAAACTGCATGGTCTTGGCAGAAAAACAGACACACAGACCAGTGGAACAGAATTGACACTTCAGAAGTAAACCCATATTTATATGGGCAAATAATTTTCGACAAAAGAGTCAAAAACATACTGTAGAGAAAGGAAAGCCTCTTCAATAAGTGGTGTGGGGAAACCTGGAAAGCCACCTGTAAAAGAATGAAACTAGGCTGTTGTCTATCACCATACACCAAAATTAACTCAAAATGGATTAAGGACCTGAATATAAGACCTGAAACAATAAAATTCATAAAAGAAAACATAGGAAATAAGCTCAAGGACCTTAGACTTAAAGAGGATTTTATGAATTTGACCTCAAAAGCAAGGGAAGTAAAAGCTAAAATAAATGAATGGGACTGCATCAATCTAAAAAGCTTCTGCTCAGCAAAAGAAATCGTCAAGAAGGTAAAGGAACAATCATCCGAATGGGAAAATATATTTGCAAGCAATTCTTCCGATAAGGGCCTAATATCCAAAATATACAAAGAACTCACACGACTCAATAACAACAACAACAAAATGATCCAATCAAAAAATGGGCAGAAGACCTGAACAGACATTTCTTCGTAGAGGACATACAAATGGCCAACAAATATTTGAAAAGATGCTCAACATCGCTAGCTATTAGGGAAATGCAAATCAAAACCACAATGAGATACCATCTCACACCTGTTAGAATAGCTATAATCAACAGGACAAGTAATAACAAATGCTGGAGAGGATGTGGAGAAATAGGAACCCTCATACACTGTTGGTGGGACTTCAAATTGGTACAGTCACTACAGAAAACAGTTAACAGTTAACTAAGAATTAACCTACCATATAATCCAGCAATCCCTCTACTGGGTATTTACCTCAAAGACTTGAAAACCCATATCTGAAAAGATATTTGCACACTAATGTTCATAGCAGCATTTTTCAATATGGCCAGGACATGGAAGCAACCAAAGTGTCCTATGATAGATGACTGGCTAAAGAAGCTGTGGTACATATATACAATGACATATTACTCAGCCATAAGAAGAGATGAAATACTGCCATTTGTGACAACATGGATGGACCTTGAAATAATCATGCTAAGGGAAATAAGCCAGACAGAAAAAGTGGAAAATCACATGATATCACTGATAAGTAGGATATAAACCTAAAAACAACAAATGAACAGGACAAACAAACAGAGACTCATGGACATGGACTATAGACTAGTGGTTGCCAGATGGTGGGGGATGATGGGGGGGAGGGGTGGTAGATGGGGAAGTTTTTAAATTTCTTTAATTAAAAAAATAAATTAATAAAAAGTATATACATTATTTAAAAAAAGAATAAATGTACCCATTTAGAAACTGGAAAAAAAATAAAATAATAAAATAATAAAGATTACTTCCAAAGGGTTGATTCCTAGAAATGGAAGTGTTGGGGCAATGGTGTACTCTTCCTACAGTTTTTGCCACATTTGCCATATTCTGCTCTAAAGGTTCCTTTCTATGAGCACCTGCTCCGACTTGGACTCACACAGCTCCAGATGACACCTAGTGTCAAGCTTCTCTGCCCCAGAAGCCCAAAGTTTGACCACTTAGCTGTGGGTTGCAGGACCGTGGAGGAGAGAGGAAGCCCTCCCAGACACTATTGGGGCAGGCTTCTAGGAAAAGCCGACATTCAAGCTAGATCTTAAAGAATAAGGAAGAGTTTTCCCTGTGGGGAAGGGCTTCTGGTAGGAAGTGAGACAAAACTGTTTTTGTGTTCTTTTGTGTGATGATCAGTCATGTGCAGCCATAGAAGAGATATGGGAAAACAGAGTTTATTATTCTCACAGGACCTAGGGACAGGAGGCAGAGCCATGTGGCAAAGACACCAGGGTGGTTAGGAGGCAGAAGACAGGAGACAAATCAGGCCAGAGCCTCTAATGGGGTTTCTTTGGGAAAGGCAGGGCAGGGAAGGGCAGGGGGAAGAGTTTAGGACTGGCTAGGTGGGCTCTAAGCTCTAGGAGTTGTCCCTAGTTGCCAAGCCCTGGGTTCATTGTGGCAGAGGAGCATTGTCTCTTGGGGTATAGGGCCAGGACCAGGAGGGCAGGCTCTGGACTGGTCAGTTTGCCTCTCACAGACCTGCTCTGGGCCGGGCTCTTTGCCATCTTCAAGGATTGGCTATCCCGCATGGGCAGTCTCCCCGCTGGAAAGTGTGCTTTCTAAGATATTAAAACATCACAATAAACAGAAAATAAAAATATAAACAATACAAAAGCCAACTCAAATTAACGAGTGCAGGGGGGCAGCAGCCTCAAGGACACCTGCAGCCAATGATAGGAATGGCAGCATGGCCTCTCCCTGCCTCCTTCTTATTTCTACCCAAGTGTGTGTTGGCTCCATTCACTCAGACCAGCTTCCCCCTTGGATTGGGACACCGCAGCCGCAGCTTCAGGACCACAGAGAAAGGTGACTTTCTCCACTCCGAGTGAAAAGTTCCCCCATACACACATACACTGCAGACCTCTGTGATCAGGGGCAGGTACTGTGATCACACCAGCAGGTATCAAGGGCCTAATTCTGTGGCCTATAGGTGGTGAGTCATCAGGGCATGGCTGCACGGTCCCTCTGCCAGGCCGGCCTTGCACTTGGCCTTGCTTCTGCCTGGAAGCCTCTTTCCTGCATAGCATGACTCCCTCTCTGGCTCTCTTTAGGTCTGTGCTCAAAGGTTTCCTTCTCGATGAGACCTTTCCTAGCCTCCTGTCCTGCAACAACTGGTGCCCACTGTCCACTAACCTGGCCTTTTGTTTCTCCATGGCACGTATGTCCCATCGCCTGGCTCACACATCCATCCTGTGTGCTTGCCCTGTCTCCACTCCCCACCCCCACCCCATGCACTCGAATATTAGCTCCATGGGGGCAGAGCACTTGTCTGGGTTGTTCCCTGCTGTGTCCCTCATGCCTAGAACGATGCCTAGTACGGTGCCTAGTGACAGTAGGCTGTCAGTAAACATGCAGATCATGTGGCAGAAGTAGCAGGTAGAGGAAAATTTTCTCAAAAGAAAGAAGAACAACATAGACATGGCGCTGGGGCGTCATGGAAGCAAGGAGACACTCTGAGCAGTGTCTCCTATGGCAGGGTCTAGGAAAGCCCCCACCCTCCAAGCTGGGAGGGCCCCCTTGGTCTTCAAGCCCTACCCCCATTGGGAAGGCTCCTTCTAATTCTCTCCCCTCACCCAGACAGAGCTAGTAGGGGTGCGGAGGCAGACAGGAGCAATAAGAGAAAGGATGGCTGTGCCCATGGAGGTGATGGATGGCCACCTAGCTGTTCTTCCACAGGAGTTGGCAGTGAAGCCACATGAACTTCTGGATGCCTGTCCTGTCTGAGACATTCCTTTCTCATCAGTGGAAGCTACCATGTGAGGATGGGGGTCATGGTGGGGAGAACGACACCCTCTTAGGACCCAGAGTGGCCAAGAGGGAGAGTCGTGAGACAGGCAGGAGAGCCTCTGAGACCATAAAAGGGCCAGAGGGCAGGCAGAACCAAACATAGATGCACCACGTGGCTCCAGGCCTCTGTCTCACTTAGGTCTGGCAGGGAAATGGGCTTTCATCCCTGCTGTGGCCCATCCTAAACAGACCCACCCCTGGAAGACTAGCTCCACGGAGCCAGGGATTTGTTTCTTCTGTTCACAGAAGTGCCCTGGCACGGGGTGGGACCTTCATCGATATTTGTGGGCCCAAGGGGATCATCTGCCACTCACTAAGCAACCAATCTAAAGGGACAGTTGAGTCTCCTTCAGGTGGCCCCAAGGCAATACCGTGGCCAAATGTCATCTTTATTAGAGACCACATACAAGCAGCGGGCTGCTGGGGGTGGGAAGAGCTGTACAGACCAGGCCTGCCTCCTCTCCCAAGGCTGACCCTGACAGCAGGCTCAGGTCTATCTGGGCTCCTGCGCCAACTGCCTCCCAGGGATGGGTTGAGCCTGAGTCTTTGGAATAAGCAGTCCTCAGACCTGAAGAAAGCTGGTTTATTCAGGAAAGCATCAGATCTATATTCCCAGTCTCATTCCCCAGTCTGACCCCCTCCTGCAGCTCCCTCTCCTGCCACTTCCAACTGCAGACCTGAGCACAAGCAGGAGGTGGAGACCCTGGTACCCCGACTCTGTGAGAGCTTCCTGGACCTCCCTAACACCGCCTTATGGTTTCTGGTCCCATTGGCAACTCCCTTTATTTCTTGGCTCAGGCCTCTAGCACCCTCTGCCATCCACCCCCTCTCCCCATCCCCACCGCCACACATGCACTCCAAGGCCACCTTTCTGCCACCTAGCCTCACCCAGAATCTCCCCTATGGGTTCCCACAGCCATGTTCCATGCTCCTATCAGGACATGCAAGCTCTGGCCTCAGTCCACTGGGCTACCGTAGGCAGGGATGTAAATCCAGTGCAGACAGGATCCAAGGACATGTGTGGCTTGTGTGGGCTGAAACTCCTTGGGTAGACCACAGGCATCAATGGCCAGGGGCTGGCCCATGCCCAAGTCTGTGCATCTCCCCACCGTCCTGCCCTCTGCTGGCTCTGTGCTGGCTTCACTCTCAAACTGGCTTCACTCTCTAGCCGATTTTATGTGCCCAGCTTTACTAACCCACAGGAAATGGTCCCTACCAAAGTCCCCAAATGGTGTCCTCTCCTCCTGGGTTGAACTCCTGCCCACTTCAGAAGCAATAACTTTGGCAGGGGATGGAATTCTCTGAGTCAGCCTGTGGGCTTCGGCTCCATGCCCGGAATGGGGGTGCTATGAGAGGTGTTCTTGCTGGAGCCCCATCTACTAAGAGTATGGCAGGAGTGATCCCCAAGGGAAACCTGCTAAGAGAGAGTTGATGCTGGGTGGGCATAAAGGACAGATGCTTCACCAAAAGATGCCACATCTTCTGTGTGCTATTATAGCTTACCTGGCATTTCCTGTGTCGTCACTGCGAACAGCCTGCCCAGACCAGACTGTGCCTGGCCCCTGGGCATGCCATTTGGGCTACAGGGCCTTGCCACATTTGCCAGCGCCTGCCCGGCCCCAGCCCAACAGCCTGAGCCCTTTGTAGAAACAAGACTGAGCCAGCCAAGTCCTGCTACTGGGCCCTCCTCACCTTCTCCAGATAGAAGAGGCAATGAGGGGCAGCAGGGCAGGGAGATGCGTCTGTCACTTAACGCCCTGGAGAATTCAATCTCAAACTCTCAAAATGAGAGAGAGTAATTCCTGCTACCTGCCTGAGCAGGGTGAGGACAGCTGTAGGGAAATGCATTGTAGGAAAAGCCACTGTCAAATGTGAGCTGGCCCGTTGGTCTCCCAGGAAGTTCCCCTAAACTGGCACTGAGCTTGGAAAATGTGCCTTGGACCAGGGTGTAGTCCCAGCTCGGCAGCTCCCAGCTGCATCTGTCCATGCAACCCAGATGCACATTGGTCCACTAAAGGTCACTGGCAGAGGGCTCTCTGAAGCCTTGCCTCTTGAGTCTGGCAGAACTGGGAGGGGCAACATCTGTTTTGGGTCCTGCGGCTCACCAACACCTTACTCTAGCTTCAAGATTCTAAATTTCAAGCCTGGTTCCCTCCCTGGAGAACAGGACCAGAGGGTCGCGAGGTCCCAAACCGTTCCCTCAGCCATGCGCAGGCTGACGTAGTTGCTTCTGCATGTCTCTGATCCTGTCCAGACAGCAGAAGGACCTGGAGGCCGCTCACAGGCAGTCATCTGCGTGTAAACAGTGGGAAGAAGGGCTCTTGGCAGCCCCCAAGCACAGAGTGCTTGGCCCTGCATGCCACGAAGCAGCTAACCAATGAGCGAAATTCTGCACAAGGCCTGGCGTTACCCATTCCAAGCTTTATCTTAAGTAGCACAGATAACTGGAGGCTTGGGTCTTGGCTCCTCCCCTCCCCAGGGGGAAGCTGGGCCTGGAGATGAGAGGATGGGGAGCAGCAGAGGGTGCTTGTGGGTGAGGCTATGGCAGTGTTGGGGAGACAGGGCGTGGAGGCTCTGGGCTGAGGCCAGTGACAACCTTGGAATTACCCAGGGCTTCCCAGAAGCCAGAGAACCAAGGTTCAGTGATCAGACCTCCTTTCTTGTTCCTCCTACACATGCCATAGCTGGGAAGCCCTGGGTGGCGCCCACAGGCAGCTGGCACACTATGCTTTTGGCAGAGATTGGAGGTAGGCTGGGAGTACTAACAGGAGGGAGGAGAGGTTCTCTGGGGCCCCGGGGCAGAGGCCCCACCCTACACTCCAGATAAGAGTAGGGAAAGCTAAGGGGAGAGGTGACAAAGGGCCCCCACATTGTCCAGCTGTCTCACAGGAAGAAAGGCAAATTTCAGGACCAGCAAGATTGCTTTCCGGTCCAGGGGCAGCCCCAACAGGCCCCGGAACCACTGCCCAGAAAACTTGAAATGGGAAGGTAGAGGGCATTTCACATTTGTCGACAGAGAGGCAATGTCCTCAGGACGGTTTACAGACAAGAAAATGGGCTCAGAGAGAGGACAGCACAGCTGCAGGCCTGGCCGGTGGGAGCAGCCTCGGAGAGCCCAAGGTTGCTGATTGCTGACTTCAACTGGGTGGGGGAGGGTCTGGTGCACCGGTGGTGGGATGGGGCAAACCTGAGGCAGGTGTCATTACTGACCTGAAGAAGGGGGCCTGACAGTCAGGAAGGGCCCTGGGAGTCAAGGCCAGAAGCCAAGGTGAGGTTAGGCGCAGATGGGGTGCAGGCTGGAGGGCAGAACCAGGTTATGGACTGGCCCAGAGGGCAGGGTTGGAGCAGGGTACCCAGGAGTCCTACCTGGGTCCCCCTCAGAGGCCTCCGGGGCTTCCTGGGCCCAGCCTGGTCTCCCTGGTGATCGAAGCCCTCTGTGCTCACATCTCAACCCCCTCGTGTTCCCACTGTCCCCGCTTTAGACTGGTCAGTGTCTTCCCTTTCCATAAGCACATCAGTCTCATCTCACAGCTGGTCCTGCCATAAAGAGTCCATGCTCACAAAGCCTAGCTTACCAGAACCCTCAGCTCCTGCCCCTCCTTCCCACTCTGCCTCAGCAAGGTCCTCCAGGAAGCACTTCCGAACACTTCAGCCAAAGGGACCCTGAATTTCTCTAGATCCTGGGACATGTTGGCCAGTCAAGCATCACCAACAGAAATACAAGTGTGTGCTGGGCACCTGTAGTCCTTGCTCCTCCGAGCTGACAGTAGTGGGGGTGACAGATGTCCACCGGGGCAAGAGCAAAGACACCAAGGTGACCTGGGAATATGTGATGAAGGGGATGCTCAGTGTGCTAAGGATGGAAATGAGGGCAGGGGAGGAGCTACTAGAGAGAACTCTGGACATCCCTGAGCGGACTAGGGTGCAGAAGCAACAGGGAGACTGGCATGGGGATGCTCACACGCTGAGGACCTGGTGGCACAATGGGCTTTGTTCTAAGAGCAACCGGGAGCCACCATAGGCGCCTAGGAGGAAGCTCCCTCTGTGGGCAGAGTGGGTTGGAGAGGCCAAGGCAGGATCCTGGGACACAACTTTGAGGACATGGTAGTCATCTGATTTAAGGGGATGTTCCTGGGCCAGGGTGACAGTGGTAGGAATGAGAAGTGGATGGACATGGGCAGCAGAATCAACAAGACTTGGGTGGTGAGAACAGGGACTGCCCACATACAGCCTGCATCCCCTGAGAGGACACTCAGACAGCAGCGGACTCAGGGGCAGTGGGAACAGCTGTCAACTATCGGGGACCACAGGTGTCAGATGCCAGTAAAGGAATGGGTGGAGATGACAGGTGCACAAGTTGTCATAAAGGAGCTACAACTCTGAGGCGTGGTTCCGGGTAGATGACACAAACCTGAGAATCCCCATAGGACTGAGGATACTTGTCTGAACCATAGGCATGTCCTGGCTCTCACTACGGAATTAGAAGAGCTAAGTTCAAGTCCAATCCACCACATATCAGCTGGGCCACCAGGACACCTTCACTGCCACCCACCCACGTAGAGGAATTTCACTAGCACCTGGGACTTCAGCCACCACAGGTGTGCTCCCAGCTCCCACACTTGCACCCCCTCCCTCCCCCAGACTCCGCCCTCTGCCAAGCTTCAGGCTCATGGCCTGCTCCTCCCAGACACAGCCCACCTGGGTGTCCTCAGGCACTTTAGACCCTGTTGACCTAAATGAAACTTATGTCCTTCCCTACTCTCTGCCCGCTCCTGCTCCTCGTCCTGTGTCCTCTATCACGGATGATGTCACAACAGCCAGAAACCTAGCTGGCACCTTAGACCAAGGTTTTTCAGACTTGCAGGTGCACCTAAATCACCCAGGGTCTCACTAAAATGTACGTTCTGATCCAGCAGGTCTCGGAGGCCTGAGATCCCACATTTCTGACAAGCCTCCAGGCTTCTGCTGGTCTTTGGAGCACAGCTGGAGGAGCATGGCTTTTCTAGACCCTTTCCTGTCTGTCACCTCCCCTTCTCATCCTGATCACTTCCTCAGTCTCCCCAACTGCTCTCTTGCCACCCCATCCCATCTCTGTAAACCCAGATCGTTTCAGTCGCCTCTTGGCCCATCTTCCCCTGGTTCACGTTGCTGAGTTAGGTATTACCAAAAGTCGAATGTTCCGTGATAAGCATTATTTATCCAGTTAGCTTCCAACAGGGGATGCAGGCCTCCACCCAAGGGCCAAGTACAGGCCGCAAGGTCTAAAACACTCCTCAGCCCAGGCCCTGTACATGGGACTTGGGGCGGGGCGGGGGAGTGGCACCCTGAAGGGACTGCGAAGGTCAAGGCTGGGAAATGGACTCCAACGGGGTCATCCCATCAAGCCCAGGGACTCATCTCACAGTGGGCTTGAAGGCCCTGGACCAAAGCAATGGAGAACCGAGGGTGAGGCCCCAGACCCGAGGGGAGGGAGGGAGGCCTGGATTCGGCGCCTGGTGCTCTAAATCAGTGGGTCCCAGATTGTCATAGCGTGGACCAAAATCACTTGTTAAAACACAGACATCGTAACTCCAACCTAGAGACTCTGATTCTATCACCGGGAGTGGGAGTGGGAGTGGTTGGGGGTGGGGGGGACACCTTTTTAAAAGAAAAAATAGCAAACAAAATCGTACTCGGAAGACGCAGCTGCCCCCGCCCCAAGTCTAAGGTTCCTGCTCTTCGTCACGGTGCCAATGGCTCCACCTGGCGGCCTTCTAGAGAGTTACAGGCATTCCTAAAGAAAGTTACTGGTGCGGCCCCTTCCTGGACAGGCACAGGCTCTGAACACACAGTTATCTTTTCTAATTTCCCAACAGCCCCTTGCACCAGAGAGCCTCATTCCCTTTTCAGTGATGGGGAAACTGAGACTCAGAGAATGAGGATGCGTCTCCAAAAGCAGGATGTCAGGGTTAGACTCAAGGTCTCTCTGAACCCCAGCTCTGCCATCTGTGCCAATCGCTTACAAATCTAGCCAGCAGTCAGTCGTCCAGGGAGCCTCTTCAAGCTAGAGACGAGGCTTCAGGTTCAGCTTCATGCGTGTGGCTCCTCATCCTCCCAAGCAAGAGTGACACTCGGGGTGGTCAGAGGCAGGAAGACTCAGGGAAGAGGCTGGCCACTCCCTGCTAAACCAGGCCTTATGCCATGAGCTGTTGAATTGGGGTCTCACAGGAGCTATGGGGGATACTTAAGGACTCAGGTTAATGTCTGTTTACCAACCAAAGGGGAAATATTTCAGCGTTTTAACAACTAGTGTGTGTATATGTGTATATATGGATATATATACTATCATGGCCTGCTCCTCCCAGACACAGCCCACCTATATATACACATATATATTCAAACTGACATATATATCATATATATATTTAAAGACAAAACTACAAGCATAGGAAGAACAGAAGAGGAACGACAGCAATACAATTTTGGAAGCTGGAAAGCAGACACTTGAGTGGCAACTGTCCTTGTAATGTGCATTCGCTGGGTGTTTTCCCAAGACCCCGTTAGAATGAGAGTAAAGGAATAAAAGCCCTCTAAGCCCCTGATACAAAGTAAAGTGGCTGTCCATAAAGAGACAAATGGATAACACAGTTTGGCCACAAAAAAAGGAAACCCTGCCATTTACAACATGGATGGACCTTGAAGGCATTATGCTAAGTGAAATAACTCAGACAGAGAAAGGCAAATACTGTATGATCTCACTTCTATGTGGTATCTTAAAAATAAAACAAACCAAAAAACCTGAACCAATAGATACAGAGAACAGATTGGTGATTGCCAGAGGAGGGGTGGGGGTGGGCGAAATGGATGATGGTGGTCAAAAGGTACAAAATTCTAGCTATAAAATAAATCCTGAGGATTTAATATACAATATGATGACTATAGCTAATAGTATTATAGTGTTTATTTGAAAGTTACTAAGAGAATAGATCTTAAAAGTTTTCATCAAAAGAAAAAAGAAATTTGACCATGTATGTTGACAGATGTTAACTAGACATATTGTGGTGATCATTTCATTTCACATATATACAAATGTTGAATCATTATGTCATACACCTGAAACTAACATATTACATGTTGATTACACCTCAGTAAAAAGAGGAGTGTCAACGGTAAAGGTTTCTCCAAAGGAATGGGGATGGAGTGAATAAGGCTGGGGCAGCACCTCCTGGGGGCCTCAAGGCCACTGAGCCCAGCGGGTATTTAAGTGCCCTTTCTAGCTGCCCGGTGGGGCCCGACAGTGCTGGGCTGGCCAAGGCCGAGTCTATCTGCCTTTGGCAACCCTGTGCTCCAGGAACAAAGTCAGGCCTGTGGTGATGGTTGCCAGTCAGCGAGCTCTGTCTCCAGTATCCCAGTTGTTTCTTCCCCACACATGTGAACAGAAGATCAAGAGGCCCCGGACACTTGAGGAAAGCCAGCTTCCTAAGGGACCTAAACAAGCACTCCCGCAGACACAGGGACAATTCTAGGAATGGGAAAGGAATCGCAAAGGAAATATCTAATTACAATCCTCAGAGCAGTTACAGACAACATTGCATATTTTATTCTCACCTAAAAGATGTCTGCAACTTGCTCTTTTCTCTCGGTGTTGCTACTGATATTTATTCATTGTAAATAAATCAAATAGTTAATTTTTTCAAAATTCCTTTGTATGCATGTTCCAATTTACTGAATTAAATTGAGGTTGATTCAGTTTTGCTTCGTTTTGTTTTTGCAATCACAAATAATGTCCTGTGACTTTGGGAAGTTACTTTGAACGTCTCCGGGCTTCTGTTACCAGATACTTATTCAGTTTACAAATACTTACCTGTAAAATGGGATAACAGTAGATCCTACCGCAAAGATTTGTGATGTGAACTAAATGAACTCATAAATGTACAACAGCAATGGGTATCAATCAAGGCACTTTTGTACCCAGGGGACATTTAGAAATGTCTGCAGACATTTTGAGTTGTCACAACTTGGGAAAGGAGGCAGCAGTTGTTACTGCATCTGATGGTTAGAGGCCAGGGATGCTGCTTACACATCCTACTATGCTCAGGACAGCCCCACGTGCAAGGAATTACCCAATCTAAAATGCCAGTAGTGCCAAAGTTGAGAAACCCAAGAATAGTGCATGGCACAAAATAAGTACTCCATAAATATTAGTTATTTTTCTAGAGCTGCAATGAAAATTCTTTTTTTTTTTTTTTTTTTTTTTTTTTTTTTTGAGGTGGCCTGTACAGGGAATGAAGAAAATTCTTTTTCTTATCTTCTATATACAACCATGATACTCTCTCACTGTCACTGCCTTCAAATACTCATAGAACATTCATCAACATGGTTTTATTCAGCCATAAAGAATATCTCAATAAATTCTAAAATGTAGAAATTGTACAGAGTATTTTCTTACCATGAAGCAATAATTGAAAAATTAACAACTGTCAACCAATGATCATTGGCACCAATTCAACAGGAATCTCCAATCTGGAGTGTGATGAAGAAGGAAACTATTCAATTGTGATACAGCATGGCTGTGCGGCGGCCCTGGGGTGAGGTGGCCCTGGGGTGAGGCCACTCTCCAGCTGGATACCTCTGCTTTGTGTCACTCCAGTCAGCTCTGCCTGCTCTTTTCCACTCTCATCTGGCGTTTCACCCCAGCATTTCAGCTTCATCCGGGAAACTCAGTCTTTAGTCTTTGGTGGAAAGGGAAAGTGTGCTCTCCAAACCACAGGGAGCTGACTTATATAGACAGAAGTTCCCTACTCCTGGTCCCTGATTTGTCCTCCTCATACTAATGAGGACTCCAAATCCTCGCAGTTTGATTGGTCCAAGAGGTACTGTCCTGATTGGTCAGAATGGAGCCACTCTGATTGACCAGTGAAGATCCTTATGGGGAGATAGTTGTGCAATAGGAGCCTAATGGACAGGGAAAGCCTCAGTCATATTGGTTGAAATACAATTCCAGGAACTCCTTTACAAGGGCTGGCTCAGATGGCAGGAACTCAGTGCAGGCTTCTCCCTGAAGTGCAGTTGTGAGAGGCCTCTGTGCAGAAATGGCTGCTAGGCTCTGTTTTGTTGTTGTTGTTGTTGTTGTTTTAAATTTGAGCCTAGTTAGCCACCAGGAACGCTTCTCGGTAGGTATCTTCTTTCTCACGGTCCACATTACAAAACGAGAGGTTCTTCTTGCCCCACATGTACACTCCAGAATTCCAGAGCCATCCAGAAGTTTTGAAATTTCACAAGTATTTGTTAAAGAAGAAACATAAAGTGAAATATTAATTTATAAAGTAATATCAATGATTATACATATATATATGTGTTAAAAGCCATTGAATATAGCCAAAAGAAAACTCAGGGAAAAAAGGTTTATGGAAGTTGGGAAAATAAAAATTTTTTAAGTGAGCTAAGCACTCACTTGCAGCCCCTAGCGGGAGTCTCACAGCACCAGAAAAACAAAGCTGACCAGACAGCTCTGCAAGGACTCAGAAAACTAAACTCCAGAAAAACAGACGGAACCTACATGTTAAACTGGGTGACTGCCTGCCGACATAGATGAGTTAAGTGGGATTAAGAGTCCCCTCACATAACAACCAAAACGGAAGGGTGCAACAGTAAATCACTTGTAGTGCTAAGAACCAGGAAGAGCACAATCTAAGTGAGATAAGACAACCAACTGAGATGAATCAGATGTTGGAATTGTTGGAATTATCTGACAGGGATTTTAAAGCAGCTGCATAAAAATGTTTTGACAATCAATTACAGATTCTCTTGAAACAAATGAAAAATAGAAAATCTCAGCAAAGAAAAAAGAAGTGATAAAAAAGAATCAAATGAAAATTATAGAACTGAAGAATATCCAAAATTTAACAACTCACTAGATAGACTCAATAATAGAGTGGAAATGACAGGAGATAGAATGGGTGAACTTGATAAAGATTGATAGACTTTATCTGAACATTAGAGAAAAAAATAGACCCCCCCAAAAAAAGAGAGAGTGAACAGAGACTCAGACACCTGAGGGTCTATAATAGAAAATTTGTATCACTAGAGCCCCAGAAAGAGAGGCAAAAGAGTGTGGGCCTGAGAAGGTATTAAAAGAAATAATGGCTGAAAATTTCATGAACTTGATGAAAAACATAAATCTGCATTTTCGAGAATCAGAGAAATCCAAAGAAATCCGCGCCAAGACACATTATAATTAAACTTTTGAAAACTAAAAACTAAGAAAAAAATCTTTAAAACAGCTAAAGAGCAACAATACACTTCCTACAGAGGAACAGCAAGTCAAATGACAGTGGACTTGTCATTTGAAACTACAGGTGCAGAAGGAAGTGGCATAACATTTTTCAAGTGCTAAAAGAAAAATCGTCAACTCTGAAGCCTAAATCTTGTAAAATTGTCCTTCAGAAATGAAGGAGAAATACATTCTCAGATGAGAAACACCTAGGAGGAGTTGCTGCTAGCAGACCTACCCTTAAAGAATGACTAAAGGAAGCCCTCCAGGAAGAAAGAAAATAATAACGGAAGGAGACTGGGGCCTCAGAAACGGAGGAAGAACAATGGGATGGGTAAACAGAAGTAAATGCAATATGTTATCCTTCATCACAGGAGTTTCCTTAATCATACTTTAAGGTTGAAGCAAAAGTTATAGCACCACCTGATGTGGTGCTCGATGTATGTAAAGCAAATACTTAAGAAAATTATATTTTAAAAGGGGGAGGGTAAAAGAACCTAAATGTAGGTAAGTTTTCTATATTTAAAATAATGAAACATCCACACCAGGAGGCTATGATTAAGTTACTTATATATATGATAATACCTAGAGCAAAGCACTAAGAAAATTGTACAAAGTGATACACTAAAAAACTGTACCAATTAATGAAAATGAAACTCGAAAAAATGTTCACATAACTGACCAAAAGGCAAGAAAAAAAAAAATGAAAAAGAGAGGAAACAAGCAGAAAACATATTATAAATTGGCAGATTTAGCCTCAATATATCAATATTTGCTTTAAATGGAAATAGTCTAAACACAGCAACTAAAAGACAAATTTGGAAGAGTGGATTAAAAAATAATAACCCAACTATATATTGTCGGTAAGAAATTGACTTCAACCATAATGACGTAGGTAGGTACAAAGTAAAAGGATGGAAAAAATAGTATCGCCAAGCCCAGATAGTTTCGCTGGAGTGTTTTACCAAATATTCAAAGAATTAACACCAATTTTACACAACCTATTTCAGAAAACAGGAGAGGAGGGACACTTCCCAACTCATTTCATGAGCCAATGTTACCTTGGTATCAAAACCAGAGAAAGATAGCACAGCAAAGAAAACTACAGACCAATATCCCTCACAAACGTAGATACAAAAATCCCCAAGAAAATGCTAGCAAATCAAATCCAAGAATGTATAAAAAGAATAGTAAACCATGACCAACTGAGATTTATTCCATATATAAAGTCGGTTTAATATTTGAAAATCAAGGAAGATCATACGATTATATCAGTTTATGCAGAGAAAACATTTGATTGAATTCAACAGCCAAACCATTCATGATAAAAATGAATGTACACCTGGAATAAAGAGGGACTTCCTGAAACTTATAAAGAATACCTGCAAAGACTACAGCTAACATCATACTTAATGATGAAGACCTATGCTTTCCCTATAAGACTGAGAACAAGGCAAAGATGTCTGCTGTCACCACTACCATTCAACATACGACTGTAAGTTCTTACCACTGAAAAGGCAAGCAAAAGCAAAAAAAAATAAAAAGAAATAACCATGTCGAATAGAAAAGAAGAAATAAAAATACCTCTACTTGTAGATAACATGATTGTCTACATAGAAAATTCCAAGGAATGTACAAAAATCGTCTAGAACTATTAAGTGAATTCAAGAAGGTGGCAGGATATGAAATTACACACAAACATCAATTGTATTTCTATACACTAACACTGAACAAGTAGAAATCAAAATCAAAACTACCATTTAAAATTGCTCCAAAGAAATGAAATACTTAGTTTTAAATCTAATGAAAGATTTATGTGATGAAATTTATAAAATGCTGATGAAAGAAATTGGTGAAGACCTAAATAACATACCATGTTCAAGATTTGAAAGACTCAACAAAGATGTTAATTGTCTTCAAATGGATCTACAGGTTTACCACAATTCCTATAAAGATCTCTGCCTGGTTTATTTTATAGATATAGAAAAGCTTATTCAAAATCTAGATGGAAAAGGAAAGGCCCTACAATAGCCAAAACAATTTTGAAGAAGAAAAAGAAAATAGGAGTAATCACTGTTCCAGATGTTAGGGTGTTACTATTAGTTACAAGAATCAAAAGAGTGTATCTTTTTGAGATTGGGTCAGCATAATTTCTTTGGGTTCGTCTGAGCTGTTGCATGTATCAATAGTTCCATCCTTTTTCATCGCTGAGTAGTATTCCATGGTATGGACATACTACAACTTATTTAACCATTCATCGGTTAGAAAACAATAAGGTCTTGGGGCTAATATTGGCAGAGGAAGAGTCACATAGAGCAATAGGAACATACAGAGAATGAAGAAATATATCTACACAAATAGGCTTAATTAATTTTTGATGAAGAAACAAAGCAACTCAATGAGGGAGGGGTAGCCTTTTCATTAAATGGTACTGGAGCAATTAGGTATCCATAGTGAAAACAAAAGCCAAAAAACTGAACCGATTCTCCCATTTAATACAAATTTTAACTGAAAATGGGCCATGAAGTTAAACATAAAACTATAAAACTTCTAGAAAAAAAGTAGGAGAGAATCTTCAGGACTTAAGGTTAGGCGATGAATTCTTAAAAGAACCAAAAGCACAAGTCATAAAAGGAAAAATCAATTAACTGGAACTTATCAAACTTTAAAACTTTCACTCAACAATAGATCCTGTTGATAAACACAATAAAAAAGAGTCTATTTTTATTTTTATAAACACAAATTACAGACTGACAGAAAATACTTGCAAATGACATGTCTAACAAAGGGCTTATACCTGGAATACATAAAAATCTCTCAAAACCCAACATTAAAAAGAAAACCAATCCAATTAGAAAACTGAGGAAAAGACATGTAGAGGCAATTCATCAAAGAAGATATACAGATGGCAAATAAGCCCATGAAAAGATGTTCAACATCGTTAGCCATTAGAAAAATGCCAATTAAAATCATAATGAGACATTACTACGTACCTATCAGAAAGACCAAAATGAAAACTAGGGGTAACATAAATGCTGGTGAGGATGTGGAAAAACTGGATCACTCATACATTGATGGTGAGAATGTAAAATACTACGGTATAATTTTTTTTAATGCTATCTTGACCCAGTTTTGAGGCCCTGGTGAGAGGCTGGTCAGTCTCCCTTCTTGAGCAGCCTGGTAAGGCCATACCCCCCAGCCATATTTCTTAGTGGGCTCTCACGCTCCTGCCGTTATATACCTGCCCTTAATCACCCCAAGGCCTAGTGCCAGACAACTAAAGACAGCCTCTATTCCCCAGAGCCCACTGATACCTACTTTGCCTCTTCCTTCTTGCGGAAACTACGGTAAAGACACTTGCCCACAGTTTCACTTCCCTCAGCCTCCTGACTAACTCTGGTGCTTCCCTATGTGGCTCCATGCGGAGTGCTGTGTTTTCCCCATTGACCTTGGAGTAACAAAACTATAAAGCTCTTTTCAGTTTTTCTCTCTTGCCTCACCACACCTTACACAAAGTACGTATGGTTAAAACATACAGCCGCTCCAGAAAATAGTTTGGCAGCTCCTTTTAGAACTAAAAATGGAGTTATTATATGAACCAGCAATTACACTCTTGGGCCTTTATCACAGAGAGATGAAAACTTATTTTCACACACAAACTTGTACATGAATGTTTTAGCAGCTTTATTCATATTAGCCCCAAGACCTTATTGTTTTCCAATCGATGAATGGTTAAATAAGTTGTAGTATGTCCATACCATGGAATACTACTCAGCGATGAAAAAGGATGGAACTATTGATACATGCAACAGCTCAGACGAACCCAAAGAAATTATGCTGACCCAATCTCAAAAAGATACATACTACACAATTACAGTTACATAACATTTGTGAAAGGATATGATTATAGAGATGAGATTAGTGGTTAACCAGGGCTCAGGATGGATGGGGGAGGGGAGGATGTGGCTGTAAAGGGGAGCCTAAGGGAGTCTTGAAATGGTGGTACAGTTACATGTCTTGATTGTGGTGGTGGTTCCATGAAGCTACACATGTGACAAAACTAAAGAGCTATGCATGCACACACACACGCACACACACATATGAGAGTGCATGTATAACTGTTGAAATCTAAATAAGCTCAATGGTTTGTACCTAATGTCAATTTTCTGTTTTTGACATGGTATTGTAGTTATGAAGGTTGTTAATATTGGGGTGGTGGGGCGAAGGGTGCATGGGACCTCCCTGTACATTTCTTTGTAACTTCCTGTGACTCTGTAATTATTTCAAAATGAAAGTTTGTTTTTTTAAGGGGAAGGGGACACCGGAGAAAGAAAACAAACAAAACAAAATCCTCAAAAGTCTCAGAAATTGGCATCAGCTACATCTGCAACTGAAAGTTACACAGTTTTTAAAGTGTGAGGGAAGATAAAACCAAGGACAGGAGAAAACACTGAGAAAAAATTAGACCCCAGATCCACCCCGCTCCACCCGCCCACTCTGCTATGCCAGGTGTCTGCCCCTCCCCCACCCCGGGGGTTTGTTCTCTGTTGAGAGTACAGTAGAGTGTGTCTAGATCATTTCTTCCTATTCAGTTCTAAGGATGCTGGGAAGTAAAGAGAAGTTGGGAAATATCGTCTTTATTCTGAAAGAATTATCCTGTGGTCCTGGCACAACTGACCCCATTGGCCTCCTATATACCCACATGCAGCCTTCTTCCCTCACAGAGAGAGAGAGTGCCCCCACTCTCTCCCGCATGGAGCCCTAGCAGCTCAGAGTAATTAGCAGCGCCCAATATGTCTTCTTGTGGTCTAGCAACCTAGGAACTAAAAAACATCTGTCTCCAACACACAGAATATATAAATTAGCAGGAGGAATAGGACAATTGCAGCAAACCAACAATCTAATTCAGAAAGTTAGAGGAGGTAGGTATACAGCAGTCACAGGTTCTTGCCTATTTGGTTTTCCAGGAATGCTGCAGTCTCTCTTCTCTGGAGTCAGAGTAAATTATTGATCAGCCCACCTGACAGTTCTTTGTCCACTGGCCTCTATGGCTTTGTCCTTGCCTTCTGAAAGACATATTTCCTTTCATGGTCATTTGCTTTTGAGGTTGGCTCACCATCCCATTGCACAAACTTAATGAATCTGAGGCCATTTTTGAAACAATCAACTTAGTTGAGAAAGCAACACCCTCAGCCTACTTTCCACCAGCAAGCTTTTGGTTTCTGCAAGGCACAGAATCAATCTTAGGTCCTGCCAAATACACACTTTGATTCTGGAGGAATTCAGCCTAGAGATTGTGTGTGTCTCTGCTCCATGAAGTGTTTGAAAACTAGGCTTCATCTAGCCCCTTTCTTATTTTGATATCATGGGCCTTATTCCCATGGTCCAAGATGGCAATCCCACATTCCAGGAAGCAGGGTAGAGGAAGGGCCAGGGAGAAGAGGTGAAGAGGGTGGAGACTTCCTTGGGGACCGAAAGAGTAGATGTCATTTATTGGAAGAAATGTAGGCGAGATAGCCAGAGGGGTGAACTGTGGCAGACATGGTTATCTGTTCAACAAAATTTCTGCTGTTCCTTCCATTGCATAGATTTGTTGCTGAAAAGTAGCTATTCAGACACCATTAATTATTTGCAAGCTCATGGAACAATTTCCCAAATCTTCTTTGCATTTTGAAGGGATAGGTGATTAGTTCTTGCCAATGGAGTGAAAAGTGATAAGGATGACTTCGGGCTGAGCTGGTTACGAAGCACTTGTGCTTTCTCTCCATCTCTACCTTCTTCACCAAGTATGTAGAGAGGGCTCCGAAGCCTAGCCCAGGAGTTCTTGACACTTTTTTATGCCATGAGCGCTCTTGTCAGTCTGGTAAGGCTTATAGACTTTTGCTCAGAATAATGTTGTTTAAAAGTATAACAGAAAATATATAGGATTACAAAGGAAACTAGCTATATTGAAATACAGTTACCAAAATATTTAAAGTGTTGGGATGCACTTACCAAAATATTTAAAGTGTTGGGATGCACAGTATGCACTTAAATAGCACATCAAATGACAAGATCTACTGGTGGGTCTAATTTCTACCATGTTTTCAAAGTAGTAAATGAGTTCAAGATATCCCCAACATTTTCTTTTTAGGCTGATAAAAATACCCACGGAAACAGAGGAGTTGCCCCTGGGGGCCAAGAGTCCAGGGGCACTGCTTATGTGAGTATCCTCGTGTCGAACCCCATTCCTCAGTTTGCTGACTGTGGTTTCTTGGGGGCCTGAAAGGCCCACTGATAACGTCAGTGTTGGAAACTGTACAGGCCTCATGTTACCTGCCTCAAACAAGAGTCAATTTTCCCTAAACCTCTTTTGGGCCAATCCCCTTAGGAAACATCTTTCAGAAACCTTCCTAGTTCAGGCTCCTGCCCTCATTTCAACACTCTATATCCCTTAAAAAGTGGCGAGGTAATAGAATGTTTTTTGCCCAGGGTAGTAGTAGTGATTAATCTGCCTATAGGCCTTAAATCAAACACCCCTAACACTGCCCTACATTTGGACTTTCAGTCACCGGAGTCAGTAGGTATCCTTATCCACTACGCATGCCTGAGGGGGTTTGGTTTGTTTGTTTGTTTTGTCATTTAAAGCCAAAGCATCATAATCAATTTAACTCTTTGGGCAGAGGCCAGGGATGACACATCCACTTTCTTCTTCATGCCTTTCTCCCATTTAGTCTTGACTTTTTTAAAACTATGACTACAAATTATTTTTTAACATTGAAAAAGATGGTTTAACCATAGAAAAAATAACATATACTTAAAAACAGAAATGGATTTGCTACCTTTCCCTCTTCCCATTACTTCTCTAAGGTGAGTCTTAGGGGAGAGCAGCTGATCTCTGACATGGGAGTGCTTCTTGTCACCCACATACTGAGGCATGGGGCACTTTCTCCCAACTGCGACCAGCAAGGGGCCTGGAGCAGCAGCTGGCAGGGAGCTGTGTGTGTGCGGAGGCTTAATCAAGAACAGACCTTCGGCCTTTGCTTTTCTATGTATCTATTCTTTTTTCTTCCAACAACAAAATCCTCGATTTTTCTCTGGATCCCCCAACTCTTTCCATTTGTACTTTGAGTGAGTTTGAAGACCATCCGGCTCCAGGAGAGGGTATACATGTGACTTCTTCCTGGCCAGAATGGAATGTTGCCCTGAATATGGTGTTTGGTTCAGGGATGTAAATGAGAGTCGGTCCCAGGAAATTTGCTCAGCTGCTAAGAGAAACTCTCTCTTTCCTTCTGGTGTTGAATCCTGCAGAAGCTGGCATCTATTCTACTCCCGTACTGTCCCTGATGATAAAGCCAAAATGACGGTGAGCAGAGAGTAGCATTAGCCCCCAGATGAAGCTGATGGACTCTCTCTGACCTTTTACAGAGATTTGAGCCAACTAGTTCCTTTCTTTCTTTCTTTCTTTTTTTTTTTTTAAAGCGGTTTGGGATGGTTTTTCAATCAATTGCAGGCTAATATAGTGAACCCAGAGACCAAGAATACTTTGGGGAGATGTGACTAGGATTTGCAACTTCATCTGTTATACTGGGTCCTATCTAAAGAAAACTAGAGGCCTTGAGCCCGAAGGAGGAAAGACAGATGGCCAGCATGTGTCCATGTCATTGGCACTGGGTAGGAGTGAGGGATGTTGGTCACGAGGGCTGGCTCCTGGCTGGCAAGTCTCCACCTTGTGAAGAGGCATCAGACTATCAGAGCAGAGTGGCTCAGAGCTGAGTGGCTCTTCAAGGTCCATAGTTCAGGCTCATCAAGCAACCTCTAGCATGATTTCATTTGCCATGTGCTTTCCTCTTGGGAGACAATGAGTAGATCTTCCACTGCAAGCATTCTGGTCACACAGCGGTTGGGTTTGTCTTGCAAATAAACCCTGGAACTTGCTGCATTCAGCAGTTTCCTTGCATCTCAGTTATTGTCATCAGTCTGATCAACCCTACCCATCCCTAGGGACTCTGGGAAGTCCAGTTGCTGGACCCATAAAGTTATGATCCATATTAACCCAGAGTTTGAATTCCAGTGCTCCAGGCATGTCTGAGAAATAGACACCACAGCAACATCAGCAGTCATGCCACCACTTGGTGATTGTTATTCATCCACCCATCCACTGTCCATTACATTTACTGGGCATCAAATGAGAAGTATTTTGATGGCAAGTGATAGAAGCCTAATTCTAACTTAGGCAAAAAATGACTTTTCTGGCTCATGTACCTGAACTAGATCATAGGATAAAAAGAAAAGCTACCCAAATTATGACTTTGGCACCTGGCACCAGGGTTCTGTTACCAAGATGTTGCTATTCATCACTCTCTCATCTGGCTGCCACCAATTCACAGGGTCCTGGCTCAGCACCCCCATGGAGCCAGAACTCTTCCTACATATACACAACAGTCCTGGGTTGGTCACATGCACACCCCAGGGCCAGAGGGCTTCTTTTGAAGTTGCAAAAGAAGCCTATGAGTGGAAAAGACTCAAAAAGCAATCCCAGTTGTTGGTGCGGAGGAGACTGGGATTCAGGTTCGAGAGGCTCACAGATCAGCAGGGAGATGATACCATGATGGCAGAAAAGGGACCAGTATTTGCTAAGAGCTGTGATGGTGGGAAAGGGACCAGGAGCCTGAGAAGACAGTGACCAACTCTGCCAGGGAAGCCTTCCCAGAGGAGGGGGTGAGGTGCAGTCTGTTCCCCTTATTCTGTCCACCCCCAGTTTTCCCAGGGATTGTCCTTTCCTCACTCTCAATAATATTGTCTGCTTCATGGGGGGCTGACCTCAGGCCTCACTGCAGGGGTGGGGACAGGGCTCTGGCCAGGCCAAAATGAGAGCTGCCCTGGGCTTTTGCCAGATCAATTAGGAAAGTGGAGAAGCTGGTAGATTCTAAGTCTGCATGTGGAAGCAGCCATCTCTCTGGCCGGGCCAAACAGCCTGTGTGAAGAAGCCAGCGGGTAGGAGAGTGGAGTGAAGCATAAGGGAGTGAGATTGGTTCTCGATGGCACCTTACGATGCCTGAACTTCAGTTATGCAATACCTGAATACATAAACAACCTCTTTCTGCATAAAGTCTACTTGAGTTGGGGTTTTATAACTTGCAATGGGAAGTCTTGTGTAACATGAACAGCATGCTGATCTGGATCTGAAAAGGTGAGAGGCATTTGCTGGGTTTTTCCTTCAGCTATGCAGAAAGAACAGGATGTACACAGGCAGGCCCACCATTGGTACTCACCCTGTGGACACCCCCAATCTATCAAGATAGCCCCAAATAAGTCTGCCCTCTCCCCCGCCATATGTGCACACAGTTCCTGCATTGCTTAGGTCCTGTACTCTTGAATCTGGACTGGGTTTTAATGCTGAAAGACTCTGGAAATGTTTCTTCAGAAGGCCTGGCAGCTTCCACTTCTTCCCTCATGGAACCTTGGGTTGCCATGCCAGATGTCCAGGATCACCTGATGCAAACAGAAGCCACAAAGAAAAGGGGAGGATGAGACAGGGCACAGAGAAATGCCTCGCTGGGCGCACCAAGGTGCTAGATATCCAACCCCAGCCACCATCTCACTAGAGGTATGAGCGATCCCAAGTGAGACCACCAGAACTGTCTAGCTGGGCACCAGAATCTTGATATAATAAACTTGTTTTATGCCACTAAGTCTTTTGTTATGCAGCTAGACCTCCCCTCCTCTATACACATTGTGCTAATCACAAAAAGTAGATCATCTTCTGGGCAGATGAATTACAAAAAGGCACCCTTCTTTCCAGGCTAGAGCACAGGCTGCCAGGGCACAGCACTCACATGGGGGCAGAGGCCCAGCTGGGTGGTTGTACAGCACCAGGGCTGTACAATTCCAGCACTCAGTAGCCTAAGGTTGGAGGGTGTAAGGGATGCTCACAGGCAGCTGATCAG
The DNA here is from genome assembly GCF_902729225.1 of Pteropus medius. NCBI lineage: Eukaryota > Metazoa > Chordata > Mammalia > Chiroptera > Pteropodidae > Pteropus > Pteropus medius. Next base: position 4,952,381 of record NW_024348533.1, on the reverse strand, counting down.
TCTGCACTTGCTCTAATCAATCCCTTACCCCAGCTAGGCTTTCATGTTTTCCTGCCTTTGCCAAGTATCCCCTGGCACTAGAGGACTGGGATATCATGTTGAATCTTGGCAAATGGTAGGCAATGACCATCCCAAGGCCGTGCTGGGGAGAGACAAACATGGAAACCAAGCAGCTTTTATCCCTCAATATTTTCCTTGCTCTTCCAGCTTTCATTTGCTCCAGCAGCAGCCACCCATCTCCCATACACTCTAGTCCAAGACAGCCTTCGGGTGAGGGAGTCTCTTACTTTATTGCTATTGTTAGTTATTGGAACTAATTTCAATTTTATTTCCTCAGCATTGCTATCTCAGGAAGGAGGCCATATTGGTTTGCCACGCAGGTAAGTGGACGGCTATTCTTTTTCTGCTCACGCCATGCCGGTCTACATGCATCTCTACTGGATTTTAAGTCTATTGGGTATTCCTTTTGTCCCTCGACTGTGAGCTTCTTCAGGAAAGAGTGGGGCCTGATTCATCTCTCAGCTCTGGCCCCAGTACAGAGGCTTGACCATGTCAACTAAGTTGCTCAACCCATCATCGACCAGCCCAGTCCTTCCTCTACGCATCTTCAGTCACCACCTAAAATAGAACACCTTGATGTTTGAACGCAGCCGCTGAAGGTTACTCTAGCTAGGATCCCATAACTGGGATCCTAGACCGAATGACCATTAATGGACTGAAACGGGCCATTAAGTAATTTTTTCTGCATCTTTGAGGCAGGAAAAATCATGTGACTGTTCACAATTGAAGGTCTTGTCTTTAGGCAAATCAAGGTGCTAAGGTCAAAAGTCTGAGAGCTTGTCCGTGTTTCCACGTGATTGACAGGCAAAACGAAGGGGAGGAAGACCAAAGAAAAAGACAGAAGAGAGGAGACAAAAGTGAATGCTCGAGACAAGTAAAAGAGAACTGGATAAAAAACGGAGTCGTTGAAAGGAGGAAGAAAGAGGAGTGACGGGCAGAACCGGAGTGATGAGAGCGGGAAGAGGAGCGGGAGGGCGGCCCAGAGCGCGCCGGGCCGGTCCACCACCTCCCAGCGCGGGGGTGGGGAGGCGGGGCCTGGGGCAGCGGCGTGCGGAGAGCGTCCCCCCGACGCCGAATGGTCGCACCCGGCGTCACCGGCCAATGGGTGGCCGGGATGTTGGAGCGACGGCGGCGGTCGGGGCGCTTGCTGGCTGGGGGACGGCGGCGGCCGCCATGATGCTTGTTTGCTTTCAATGAAAGCGAGGGGGGCGCGGAGGAGGAGGCGGCGGCGTCGGTGGCGGCGGCGTCGGCGGCGCGGAGGCGAAGGCGGCGGCGGGCGCAGCGAGGAGGGCGAGGCCGGGGCCCGAGAGGGCGGGAGGGCGTAGTGGCGGCCCGTCGGGGCGGCTGAGCCGGGCGGCTGAGGCGGCGGCGCTCAGAGAGGGAACAAAGAGCGGCGGCTGAGGCGGCGGCGGCGCTGCAGCAGCGGGCGGGACTGGTATGGTGGTTCCACAAGGCAGACCCCGCTGCGCTCACAGGGAGGAGGCAGCAGCGGCGGCGAAGGGCGGCGCGCCTCGAGAGGTGAGCGAGATGGCCCGAGGCCCGCCGGGCTGCTCCCGCACTGGCCGCGCTCGGGCCCCACTCGGTCGTGCCCCCGGGGACGGGGCGCGTGGGGCCCGGGGCGCGGGCAGCTTGAGCTTTGCGGGCGACGGGACCGAGCGGGCAGCTATGGAGGGCCCCGCGCCGGGCCCCCGGCTAAGGGTGCGGGGTGTTGATTGACGGCGGTGGCGGTGGCGCGCAGGGAGCGGACTGGGGTGCCCTGGCCCTCGGAGTCGGCTCGGATCACCGTGGTGGCAAATCGGTGTCGAGACTCGTGGCCTGGACGGGTGGCGACTTTGAGGAGTGGCCGTGGGATTTCGCGCTGCTGAGCCTGGGACCTTGTAGTCACCGCAAAGCGGGAAACCAGCTGCTTCCCTCCTCCCCTCCCCAAAGTGTTTAAAATTCAGTTTAACGCAGAGTTTTTTTGGGGGGATGACACGGTTAAAGAAGCGTAGAGCACCGAATGTAGGGGTTCACGATATTTAGGGACCCGAGGCAGTCCCGATTACTGGGAGCAGTTTTCTCCAGGAACCACATCACGTCTCTTGTGGTGGTGATTTTCGTAAACGTCAGTGGTTTATTTTCTTCGGAAACTTTTTTTTCCTTGACTGTTTTCCTCTTTCACCTTCCCCAGAGAGCCTCCTAACACCCGTAGCCTTTTCTTGAACTGTCACTGCAAATGACAGCGGTGTTAAGGGTCATCTTGCTCGACCTGCCTACATTTGTTATTGTGTTAAGCGCACGTTGTTTTGATAATCTCCTTGAATTTGAGTTCCCGTTCTTACCTGTTTTCCAAGTGGATTGTCCTGTGAGTGTTAGTGCGGAATCTTCTTCCTTCCTTATATCCGGGAATTTAATTTTGGAGAGAAAGAGAGTGAATATGAACAAGTGAAAAATAAAATGGCATGTAATAGCACTTTGTGTTTTTCATAGTACACAGACCGGGATTTGCCAATTCCGAAACTGTTTTTGTAGGCTCTAGGAGCTGATATGGCAATTGGTGAAAAGGTTTTGAAGACTTTTTTTTTTTTTTTGTAATTGTTATCAGCAGTTTTCACAGTCTTTAGAATGTCACGACTTCTGGAATTAAAAATTGCTTAACATTTTTAGATCACTGATCTAGTCCAGTCGTCTTGCCTTAAACCAAACATTTGAATAGCTGCTGGTGAGGAAACAGATTTGGAAAGGTTAAAGCGACTTGCCCAAACATACTGCATGCAGTTAAGAGGGAAAAAGGGGCAGGTTGTGTCTGAATGTGAGAGCACACTAGAGAGTAATGCAATTGTAGGAGATTATAGTTCTTTAGGGATGACAGAGGGTGTTTTAATGGATAAAAGTTATTTGACGTGGTTAGTTCTCAACAGGTGAACAAGACACTTGAAATGGTCAAAAACAGGGATGTGACAAAACACAAATTTTTATAGTGAGACTCTGAAAATTCGCTCTGAAAGTCGATCCTTGCAGTTTCAAAAGTGTCTTGATCAGTGCTAATGTAGATGAAGAAGCTCTTTTGAATGCCTATTCAATTTGTAGGTATTTTCAGGTTTCTTAAATCTTGGTAGCAGAGTAGTAGTATTGGGAAAATCGAGACTTGAAGATGGTTATAGAACTTGATCCTGACAACAAATAAAGCTGTTATAGGAATCTGCCTTTCGTACTTGTCATTTATAAATATTCATTTTGGTTAATGCTTAGGCACTCTCTGTATACCAATATTAGCCTTCTTATATTCTTTAAAGCATAATACATGTAAAGCATATATTGGAATAAAGGGTCAAGGCTACTCACAGCTGTAGTTGTTGGGCCAAAAGGGGAGAAGGGACCAGTATCTTCAGCATACTTGTACCTTTCCCATATGCAAGGTATACTGGTTGGAAAGCTTTGCTTCTAAAGTATTTATCACTTTGGAAAATCCAGATAGGTTCAGCTAAGAACATATTTTAATGGAGAAAAGACTTGATTTGTGGGTATGTAATGCTTTGTTGTGATTAAAACTAAACGTTACTATCTTGGGAAAAAAGTTTCAATTTTAATTTCCTAGTCTTTAGCTTCCACAAAATCTTTTACTAATGTCCTTTTTCACCTTACCTGCTTTAGTAAGGTAGCCATTTTAAGACATTGTGATTAATTAAATGTGAAATTATATATGTGAAATTAAGAAATGCTGAATAAATTGAACTGTAAAACTTACTGTATGCATAGTCTGTGTGCATTAGGGTACAATGGAATGCACTATATTTTGGTGTTTGAACTAGTAATTAAAGAGGAAGAGGTTATTTGCATCCAAGACTAATTTAGGCTGCCTTAACCTTACCCTTCTTTGGGCTTTACCTCTCCCTCATCCCTTTTTGTTTTTTTGATAACTGAAGTTACCTATAAAGAAATAGTTATGCTGGACACAGTGTTGAACCCTGAGAATTCAAAAACGAATAATACGTTTCTGCCTTCTTGTAGTTTATAGATGTAGTAGGTGTACAAAGTTCCGTGGAAGAAGAGAAAAATGATTAAATTTGTGGAAAGTGTGGAAGCAGTTTACAGAAAACACAGAAAAGGTGTTTGTCAAACTAGAGAGAAGTGGTCATTTCAAACAGAAGGAATGGTGGGTGCACTGAGGTGCCAAGTGTTGGGGTAAGTCCAATGATGAGGTGTTACTGGAACAGGGAGAAAAACTAGAGATGAACCTGCAAAGATGTGTTGGGCCTAGATTTTGAAGGGCCATGCTTGCTAAGCTAAAAGCGAGGTTTATATCTTTATCCTGTAGCAAAGGAGGGAGCCAAAATATTTTTAGTAGGGGAGTAAAGTGATGCAGAGATCACTTTGGCATCAGTGTGGAGGGTTGAGTGGAGACTACATATAAAAGTCGCATTTGAGATAGTGTGGAGTTAATGACTCTGAATCGGTTTTTAATTTGGACATAGTGTCTTGTGTCTGTAGTCCCTTTTATAGTGGGCTTGAGAGCTCTGCCCAATTGCTCTATGATAAAAGGTAATTTAAAATACAAATACCAGGATGTTTCAAAACAATGAAACTTATGAAATGGTACATGTGAAAGTTCAAGTGTTGAATTTGTCTTCCGAGTTAGGCTTAGGCAGACTGTAGAGCTTAAGGTGGAAAAATGAACCTTCTGCTCACCAGAATTGAGAGCCACCCAAGCTTAAAGGTTATGACCATCCTGGTGGTCTCTCTGTTCGGGTATGGGCTGTAAACATTTTTGTGAAATTTGAGGGGAGGGCACTTTTCTCCAGTAAATTATTGGAATTAGAATACTGGAACTTCCTTAAAGCCTAAGAACTCTATTTAGTGGTCCCCAACCTTTTTGGTACCAAGGACTGGTGTTCCTATGAGAATCTAATGCCCGATGATCTGAGGTGGAGCTGAGGCAGTGATGCTGGCACTGGGAACTGGCTGCAAATACAGATGAAGCTTTGCCCCCTCACCGTTCACCTGTTGTGCGGCTCAGTTCCTAACAGGTCGTGGATGGGTACTGGTCCGTGGTCTGGGGTTTGGGGACCCCTGCTGTAGAGAGAAAGACAACCAATAAAGCCTTTATCAGGTTATATGGTAATGAGAAATTATACAAAGCATTTGGGGCATGCTAAGGAAAGAGCAACTAACTTCTGCTTGGGAAGCTTGAGGGAGTCATCTCAGAGATCTTTGAGCTGAATTTTGAAGGGTGAATGGGTTTGTCAGGCCGAGTAGGGCATTTCAGGGAGAAGGAACAGCATGTGTTATGTTACATAAAAGCTCTAGTCTCTGATGTTACACATAACTTGGGCTGTGAAACAGGATGCAAGGATGGGAGGGAGAGGGAGTTTAACAGATTCTAAATAGTTAAAGCATCGAGACTTCCATCTTTATGTAATGGGGATCCATTGGGAGTAGGTAGATCGGGGTGGGGAAACTGTGAGAAAGACTTTTTTAGGAGATACATAGTAACTCCTAAAAAACGTGTAGGCTGGATGGAAGAGGTCAAGAAATGGGTCAGAGTTCATTTAAGTCCTCATCCGAGGTTAAGGACATCAGCATCAGAGCTAGAAAAGCATAGGATAAATACTAAAAACACCAGAATTAGGAACAGACAAGCAACAAGCTATAAAAATAGGAAGGAGTTGAGTATGATTTCAGAAGTTATTTAGGTTGGGTAACTATTGGTATGACTTAACTTGGGAAATAGAAGACGAGGAGCAGTTTTGGGCAAGGAAAGTGGAATAGTTTGATTTTTATTCTAAGTTTGGCATGCCTGTCAGATATTTAAGTGGATATGTCTGATAGGTATCTGGACCAGAGAGTGGTTGGAAGTTTTATAAATTTGGTCATTATATAGTTGGCATTGGAAGTTAGACAATTACTCAGGAAGAGTGAACAAATGCTTTTCACCATTTTGGGGGAGGTAAGGTCCCCATTTGAGAACCAAATTCCAGACCCTGCTGAAGAGAATGAAAGTATGTACACAAGAAGTGTGGAACTTACTCACGGGCCACAGGTTAATTTAGGAAGAGGCGAGAACTGAGGGAACCCTTAGGAGCAGTCAGCATTTCATTTCAGTCAGGATTGAAGTAAAGAGGTTAGAGAGGTTGGGGAACTGGAGAGAGCAGCATTACTTAGAGATGTTAAGGGAGGGGAAGTAAGAGTGCCAAGCGGGAGGGTGTTTTCAGTGGTGACAGATGGTGCCCAGGTTTAGGGTAGGATGAGCTCTGGGGATGGATTTAAAGAGGAGACAGGGTTGAGAGAAGGTAGCCACTTACGTTAGTTGCCAGCCTTCTGTTTTCTTTAAGTCCAAAACTTGGAGAATAAGTTTCAAATATATATTATATGTATACTTCAAACTTTTCCCTGCTATATTGGTTTTTATTTGGTCACATAAAATTATTTTCATTGTGGAATTGGACATGATTTCAAAAACAGTAAAAGAAGTTCTTCCTCATTGGAGATAAAAGTATGTAAAACCATACTTTTAGAACTTTCAGTCCTCAGTTACTAGAAGACTAAAATTTGCATTTCATATTTCTTGTAGTTTTGTACTTATACTGTGCTCAATAGCCCAAAGTTCAGTTTAATATTTGATACACTTTCAAATGTAGAATAGTAGCAAAGAGGGAATCATTAGGCATAGTTATTTTCTTTCAAAGTTATTTGCTACAAATATATACCTAACAAAGTAAACATGTGGAGATCCAACAAAACAAAAATTTAGGCAGTGGTCTTTGTATCTAGAAAAAGTATTACTTGTGATCCTCTAGATACATCAAGAGGTTACATATGGATTTTTTTTTTTTTTTTTTTTTTAACTAGGCAGATTTTGAGTGGGGAAGTATGGGAAGATAGGCGAAAAAATATATTAGTCCCTACTGATTAAAAACCAAACAGAAATGAAGATTTATTAAAATTAAGTCAAATATTATTTGCACTCAGCTTTTTGGGTGGCAAATCTTCCCTAAGATTGTATATAGTTACATATAAACACTAGCACATCATAAAGCAATATCTGATGAAGCTAACTGCTATCTTAGACCAATAACTTCCTTCATATATTTTCATCTAAAATTGTTGAAAATGAAACTGTAGTTTATTTGGTACATCTAAAGAATTGTCATTTGGTTTCTAATTTTAGGGAAACTTACAGAAACTCAGACTTAGGGACTGGTAGTCACAGAAAGAAAAAATTAACTTTGTTGAATGCTAATGATGTGATAAGTACTGTGCATTGCATGCATTATCTCATTTAGTCCTCACACCAAAAATTGTGAGGTAGATATTTTATAACTGAGGAAACTTTAGCCCTAAAGATGAATGTGAATACATCCTTGCAGAGCTAGAATTTGATATGGGTCTGTTTAACTCTAGTGTATGTTCTTAATGACACCGTTCTCCACTCTCCCCCTCTTCCCTCCTGACACTCTCATGGTGCTGTGGCTTGGAACAGACCCTTTGATAGAGAGATTTGATAATAGAGGGAGACCCAGTTGCTGCCACACTTTTATAGCCACTTATATTAATGGCTGATCATGTTGACATAAAATGTTGAATTCCTCAAAAGACCAACATTCCCACCAGATAGTAGTAGCTAGAATATGATTCATTGTAAGAGAGGGAAAAGCAAATAGATTATGGAAAATCTAGCAAAACATAAGAAAGAGAAATGAGTCTGTGGCCATGCTATCCTGAACAAGCCCGATCCCATCTGATCTCGGAAGTTAGGCAGGGTTGGGCCTGGTTAGTATTTGGATGGGAGACCACCTAGGAAGACCAGGTGCTGTAGGCGTAAAAAATAAAAAATAAGGGATTGTAAACTGACAAGGTCCTTACAATCTGTGAGGTTAACCAAGGGTTGCCTTGCCTAAAAAATATAAAAAAATAGAAATGAAAAGATTCCTCTTGGCAGCCATCATCTGATTCTGAGATTGTAAATTAGAGGATTGTTGCTTGTCTAATGCTAAGGAGCAGATTTAGGATTGATGATCCCCCTTACCTTACCTTTTTTATTTTATTTTTTTTATCTTGATGGGATCTTATCACACAAATCATGGTTTTGTCTTAATCTGCATGTTAGTGGGCATTCAGCTTTTGCTAATTAGGTCACAAACCTTGTTTGTCTTGATATTTTTTTCTTTTTTTTTGCTGTATACTTTATAGTTGACTTAAAATATAGAAATCAAAATGTCGAAGCTAACAAATATTTGTATTTATTTTGAGTTGGAATTTGTGGATGACCTACATTTGGGGTACTTTTACAGTTGTATTTTGAGTTAATTTATTGGGTTGAATGAAATTGCTAGTATTTGACCAGTGTGGTTGTTGCAGTACACCCTGTGCTTTCTTCTGACTGTATTTTATATTCACTCATGTGTTATTGGGTACATGCACATGCTTAGAATTGTATTTTAACAGCAGTCCAGTAAACTGTTAATGAGCTATTCATTATGGACTGGGCATTGTGGATGTGAATGTGTGTACCAGTCTTTTCCTCTTAGAGCTGATAATGACTGCTACATCTGCTGTTTAGTTCTAGGTTTGGAGGAATATTTTATCATAATCTAAAAATCTCTGATTTTTGCAGTGGTTCTATTAATTGGAAATTTTAGTTAAACCAGTTTGGACTGACATTTATTCTTGTGCTACTTGAGAAAAGGATGTAAGAAAATTGTATATGAGATTTTTGGGGGAAGGGAAGTGGCTACTGTAAGAAACCTTGAGTTTCTAGAAATATTACTAAGACGTTATTTGCCTTTTTCATTTTCATTCTTTTACGAGTGGACAGGGAAGTTTTCCAGAGGCTAACAAAATGTCTGATATCTGATCAAGATGGAATTCGGAGCAGATACACAAATCCAGCTGTCTTCTAGTCTGTCAGACATTAAAGAGATTTGCAAAAATATAAGACTGTCACTCTGCTCACAAAATTTTACTTTGTTTTAGAAAATAGTTTTTATAAAAATGTTTAACATGTGATAGGTTTATTATATTTAATGAGTTAATAAATATTTTAAAATTTCTTCTGATTTCCATTATAGTAAGTATTGATAAATATAACCCACATAAAGGAAAGCTCTTTGAGGTGCTCGTTAATTTTTAAGTGTTTAAGGGTCCTCAGATCTGCTGTCTTAGAGTATTAGGCAGAGTTTAGGAAAATACAAGTAGAGAGCAGCTTGGAAAATATGATCCATCCGAGAAGGAAATTAGAGGGCTCATGGTCTCAGCACCTTAATATTTGGAGAATAAACATGAAATCTTGGTTTTATTAGTGACAGAATTCTAGAGAGTTGTGTGAGGCACTGATGTAGTAGACTACAGCTTTGCAGCTAGATTCTCAGGTTCAAATCCCAGCTCTGCTACTTACCAAGTGTGCGTGACCTTGGGTTGGTTATTTAAACCCTAGGTCCCAGTTTCCTCATCAAATAAAATGAGCATAGCATCTACCTCATGGGCTGCCTATGAGAATTAAATTGAGATAATCAGGGCAAATATTGCTTAGTGTTTGAAGAAAGCACAGACTTTTTTTTATCAGACTTGGGTTAAAATCACAATTGTGGCACTAATATCTCTGGACTTCCGTTTCTTTATGTAAAGAGGATAGTATTTGCTTGCAGGAATCTGAGGGTTAAAATAAGATAATGCATGTGAAGGGGCCTGATAGGCCTGCCAAGCGGTAAGTGCTCACATGTTAGCTATTACATGCCTAGTGTAGAGTGTGGCAGATAGGCACTCAACACAGTTTTGCTATTACCCTTATCTTTTTCAGGTTTGCTCTTATTTTTCCATATCATGTCATTAAGGTTATGATTATACAGTTTAACTTTTAAATTTGTCCCCTTGATTCTTATCCCAGGCTATCCTAGACCAGTATTCTCAGTTTTTGGCCACTAAAGTCCTTTCTTTCTGATTTCTCTAGATTTTGCCTTCAACATTAGAAGCCTAGATATTAGTTTTTATTACTGGTAAGATGAGCACTGCTTCTGTTAGCATACTTGACTCTTAAAAAATGTTTGCCTTTTTTTTTTTTTAAATATAGCTTCTCCCCTTGAATTCTTATAAGTTTTCTCTGAGTACTTATTATTTGCCAAGCTCCGAAGATATAAAAATATTTAAAATACAAGTGCAAGTTTCTTATATTAAAATAGGTAAGTGAGAAGTAAAAAAAAAAATAAGACTATAATAGTAGAGATTCAAGGTTCAGAATAACTCAAAGCGGGAAATGATAAACTCCTGTGTTTGGGAGGGATAGGGAAGAAAGACCTTTTTAAAGGTGGAGATTTGAGTTGGCATTTGAAGGATGACTAGAATCTCTAAGGTTTTTTTAGGGGAGGGATAGGTAAGGCATTGCAGGTAGAAGCAGTAGCATATGCTAAGGCATGGAGGTTTGCGAAAGGTAAGTGGGAACTGGGGAGACCCAAATGATGAGACTGGAGAGGCACACAAGGGCCAGGTTATAAATACACCATATTTGTTTTATAAATGAATCCAATTTCCTTTGTTTAGTTAGTTCACACATTTGAGCCTCTTTTGTGTCAGGTGCGGTGTTAGACTCCAAGGGTACAAAGATGGAGATGTGGTTTTTGAACCATGCGGTGAGTACCTGTGTTTTTAGGAGATCACGTTGGACAGAGTCTACCATGCATCAGAGTGGGTTTGAGACATTAAGAGCCCAGGGAATTTAGGCAAAGTGGATGAGGGAAAGATTTAGGAAGTAAAATGGGCTATAAGTAGAGGCTATATGTGAAGGCTGTGATTAGATAGGACAGAGTCAAGGATACTACTCATTTCTGCCTTGGAAACCTGGGTGGAGATCATAGGAGAGGCAGGTTTGAAGACTAGGATGACAATTTTACTTTTTAGTAAGATCTTTTTGTTACCTTGTTTCTTTCACTAGCTTTTTATTCTAATCCTTTTGTGTAATTCATATACCTTGCTTTGAGAGATGAGCTGTGTAGTATCATTGGCTGTTTGTAATAGTGGCCTTGAAATCCACAAATCCATTCCATTAGGGTTTAAGTTTTGCTTTTTAGATAAGTGTAGTCATCTTTTGCAGAGTGGTTTTTTTTTTTATATTTGTTTGTTTTGCCACAAGAGCACTAGTGATAGACATTTTGCCACTAAAGACAGCTCCTGAATGAAGTTTATCATCTGTCTAAACTTTTCACTGGCCAGTTGTGGTGGAAAGCTGAATGGAAAGAGAGGAAAACAAATGTGGTGATTTGGTTTTAAAGTGAGATGTAGAAGTACCTTAACTGCATCAAAGCTATAAAAAAAAAATTTTAGGAACTGTAGTTCAAGGGAGCCAACTGGTTTTACTTACAGTAGTGTCACATCATATTTTTCATTTGTAGAATTCAACTAATACAATTGGCAAAAACAGAAGGTGAATAATTTAGAGTGGTAGGCCTGCCATCTCAGCCATAATATAAATTTAAAATTCCAGGATATTTCTATTTTTAAAAAAGTATCAAATTATTGTGTTTATATGACATTTCAAATGTCTTACATGTCTTGGTAGAAACAGATTACAGGTTTCTTGTTACCCCAAAATTTTTAACATACCTGTGACTAAATTGTCATTTGGATTGTATTCAAAGAGGGAGTAATTTTTTTTCTTTTGTGGCGTTAGAATAGTGGCTTGGTGTTTTTCTAATAATGGAAAATAGGTTATTTTTCATTCATGGATATAATTTGATTTCCTTTCTTTGAATATTTCCTTTTCCACTTTAAAATATCACAATTTTCCTACTTCCTTTTTTATCAAGCATGGCTCAGAAATAATTTCTGCTAATCTATTTTGAAATTTGTAGACTTTTTTAGTTGCTCAATAATGAGCTGTAATAAATTTGGCATAGGATTATTGGAAACATGAGATATATTATATTTTAGTTACTGAAGCTGGATTTCAGATTGGTCTTTGAAGAACATAGAATGAGCTATTATTTTGTCCAGTCTTACTTTGTGGAAGGCATCGATGGTTTTAGTGCTGTGGGAAAACATGTTGTGGGCAGTTTGCGACCCCCTGGATGGGGTACGGTGGGGGGGTTAGTATTTGGGCTTAGCTTTGAAGTATGGCTAGAATTCCAGTGTGAAACGCTATGACAAACAGCACGGAGACGGAAATGTGGAACATATTTGAAAGATGGCAGTTTGTCTGCAGTTGCATCAAAAGATACAGAGAGAAAAGTATTGGACAAAAGTCTGGGAAGGTCGAATATTTTGAATTATAAACTAGAAGTTTGAATTTGTTTTTTAAGCAGTAGAAAGTGGGATTGAAGAGAGAGGATGTCATAGAATTATAGTTTTAAAGCTGGAATAAAACCAGAAGTCATTTAGAAACTTTCCAATTCTTTAGTCTGAAGTCTTCTCTACAAAAGATGGTTCTTTTTCCTGAGTTTTGCAAAGTAATTAGAACTTGGCTTCAGGAAGAATAATTTGACAGTGGTATATAGGTTAGTTGTAATCTTAAAGGCATAGATATCAATTATAAGAAGCCATTAAAATAATTGAAAAGACAGGAAATAAAGTCCTAAATTAGATTGATGTCTGCAAAAATAAAAAAAGGGTCGTAGTGCGGTTACATGGTTGTGAGATTTTTGTTTGCTTCCCAAGTAGATTAAGATCATGTATTCCTTATTTATTCTTTATTCCTAGCACCTGATGGAGTGCTTGGCACAAAGAAGGGGTTTAGTAAGTATTTGTTGAATGGATGATTCTGTAAAGAAAGCTCGCTTAAGGAAGCATGATTCAGATGTATTGAATTGCTTTAGGATTTTTCTTGCTTTTCTATGAAAACCTGATTGTGGGTCATGAAGGAAAGAATGTTTAGACCAATTCATTGGCGTAATGTGCAAGGCCTTACACAAGACACCAGGAGATACAGTTTGGGAAGATTGATGTAATAAACATATGATGTGCAGAGGAGGGAATAGTGAACTTGTGCCTTTGTTAAGAAGGGCTTGCAGAGGCCCTCACGCGTGACCTGAGTTGCCTTGAAGGGTGAGTAGGAATTTAGGGTGAAGGTTGTCTTTGGTGAAGGGATTAGCATGTATTGAAAGACTATGTCTTAGCAATAGATTTAATTAGCTGTAGGGTGGTGTGTGTGTATGTGTGTCTTGTAGCGTGCTGCAGTGTGTGCGTCGCGTGTGTGTGTGTGTGTGTGTCTGTGTCTGTGTCTGTGTCTCTCTCTGAAGAAGAGTGAGAAAATCATTGGCTGAGTCCAAATTGTAAAGGACTTTGAAGTTTGGACTTTAGGTAGGTAGACAGTAGACAGAAAGGGCCATCTTAGATTTTTAAGCAGGAGATCGACATGAGAAAGCATCTATGTGGAGAAAGTCGTTTTAATAGTTCAAGTTGAGAAATAAGGAGGGTCTAAATTAACTTAAGTAGCTTTAAACGTGCTGGAGAAGATGGGATAGAAATCCGGAAGACATAAAAAATCAGGTGGATTTAGGGAAAAATTAGATAAGTAAGACCTAGTGAAAAATTGAGTTGGGAGGAGTAAGTTGGTACCAAGGTTAGTGTCACTACCTTTTCATATATGACCTGAGTTGTAGCTTTGAGGGGAGCCTAATCAGCCAAGTAAAAAGGTCTTTCTGCGCATGAGTTTTGCTTCCCTCCCTTCCTTTCCTTTGCCCTTTTTGTCTCCTTACTGTTTGAGAAAGAAGTAAAACACAAAGAATGGAGGAGGAAATGTAAAATAAAAGCCATGTAAAGGAAAAAAATGTTAAATTTAGCATTTTATCTTGTCAGTTGAGATTGGTTATAACTCATCCTCATTTCCCTTGAGAAAAATTTGGTCAATATAATTAAAATAAATTATTTAACTGCAGAGTGCCTTTTAACAGGAAACATCTTTGTACATGGTCAAGATAACATTACATAATTATTAATATTGTAAATATGAACTAAGTATGGAATTTCTCCAACTGGCCACAAAATGTCCTTTATCGCTAATTTGTGGATCCTAAATAGGGACCATTCTTTGCATCTGATTATATTCCTTAATCTAGGTTCTCTTCAAATCTAGAATAGTCCTGACACTAGCTTGTTGAAGGCAGCAGACCAGTTATCCTGCAGAAAGTCCCACATTCTCATTTTGTCCAGTTGCTTCTTTGGTGTCATCAGGCCAGTTCTTCTAGTTCAGGAGTCCCCAACCTCCAGGTCACCGATTGGTGCTGGTTCATGGCCTGCTGGGAAATGGACCGCATAGCAGGAGGTGAACGGCAGGCAGGGAGTGAAGTTTCATCTGTATTTGCAGCCGCCCCTCAGGGCTAGCATCACCGCCTCAGCTCCACCTCAGATCATCAGACATTAGATTCTCTTAGGAGCACTGGTCCCTGGTGCCAAAAAGGTTGGAGACCACTGCTGTAGTTCTTAATCAAGGTAAACATAGTTGATGTGTACTTCATATTCTCTCATATCAAGAGATCCTATAATTCATTATTAGCTCAGTTTATAACCTTTGCATAAAGAGGGGTCATTAGGAATTACAAAATAATTTGCTTTAATTTGTTTTCTTTATCTTTTGTAAAGGAGGACTTCCCTTCAATAGGGTCTGTTTGACTCCTCTGAAATGCAATACCTGGTAGAAGGATAAACACTTAAGTCTTTCTCTTCTGTTACCAATTTTCTTAGTTTAATAGCTGCCACAATTGGTGGCTGATTTGTGTCTATGGCCTTTCTGTCTCTTCCCTCTTCCCCATCTTCCCCTCCTTTTCCTCTCTCCCACTCTTGCTTTCTTGTCTTGATTATTGCAAGTTTCCTTTGCTCCTAATCCATCTTTTACATCACTGCCAGCTCTTTAGCACCAGATAATGATCATGTTATCGTAAATTTTTACTGATCTGTAATATTTCCATTATAATTATGATTCCCCCCCCCCAAATTGTCACAACTTTGGTGAGAAGCCTTCTAGCTGGCTCTTGTATCATGTTGCTATGACATGATGACCCCACTACGCTTAGCTTTTTGGCACTAAAGGATATCCCAGGCTCATTTTATATAATTCCTGCCCCAGGCTTGTAATTGGCTATTTTGCAAAGACCTTTACATTCTTGGTATTAAGAGATCAAAATCAAGATTAAAGAGTGCTGTAATTCTAGAAGTAACATTGCTTCTAGAACACTTAAGTGGCTTCTTAGAAACAAATTAAAAATCATGAGCTTATGTAAATGTTTTCTTACTCTGAAAATCTTGGTTCCTAACATCATTAACATAAATACTTATTTGCTTAACCCTACAATATAAAGTGACTTAGTGTAATCCAAAGTAGTTTACTTAACATCACTTTTCATGGCTGCATGATTTTCCATAGTATGGCTGTACAGTAACTGATTTTACTGTATAATCTTATTGATGGTCACTTAGGGTGTTTGCATTTTTTGTCATAAACAATGCTGAATGAGTAATTATTTAGAAAAAGTACATGAGTTGTAGGTTTTCTTAGTAATCACTTGTCTGAAAAATGCCCTTTTGTTTGTCTTCACACTTGACCAAGTGTTTGAGTATAGAATTTTTTTAGTTGACGTAAAATTTACACAAAATAAAATGTATAGTCCTTGAATGTACAGTTTGAGTTTTGGTAACTTTATATACCAATATAAACCATACCTCCTTTAAGATATCACACATTTTCATCACTTCTGATAAGGGCAACTACTGTTATTATTACTCCACTATAAATTCATGTAAATGGAATCTTTCTAGTCTTTTTCATTCAGTATAATGTTTGAGATTCATATATATATGTGTGTATATATCAATAGTTCATTATTGCTGAGCAGTATTCAGTTATGTGTCTATATCATAATTTGATTATCCTTTCACTGTTGATGGACATTTGGGATATTTTCAGTTTTGGGCAATTTAAAAAGACAATTTATATAAGTGACTTTATGGACATACATTTTTGTATTTCTTGGGTAAATACTGAAGGGTAGATTTGCTGAGTTAGGAGGTAATTACTATCTTAGTTGTTATGTTAATCATTTCATTGCTTTCTTTTTGTCTTTATATGTTTAATTTTGCCTATTTTGCCTTTTGTGTTAGTAGGAATTGTGTTTATGTATTCTTCTGTGGCTTGCCTTTTTTGCTTTCATCTTGTTTTAGAGATTCTAATATTTGAATACTTAGTTTTTCCCATTAGATCTTCACTGTCTTTTTATCTCAATTTATATTGTCCCATACTTTTTTATTTATAGTTTTTGTTTATGATTTTCATGTTCTCTTTAACTTCTTTAAACATGAGAAGCATTTTTTATGAGATTGTTTTGTGTTGTGATTTTTTTTTTAATGATTTTTGTGTAGTCATGCTGTGTGTATGTTTTAAGCTTGTGCTTGACATCAGATGCTCTGTATTGACTTGCTTTTTATTCAGTTACGGTGTGTTTGGGTTCTTAGGCACCTCTGTTGGTTTCCCCTCAGACACTCATTTTAAAGGTTAAGTATAATGGGGTGAGGGAGGAGCAGGCTGTGGCATACTTGTTGGCTGTGGCAGTTAAGATTGGTCATTTTAGCTCTGGTTTTTATAATTACATATCCTTTTCTTTGGGCGCATTTAAATATTGTCCCAAATTTTGACTGAGCATAAGTTTGATTTCTGACAGAAAGATAGACCAGAGGCTCCTATCCTCTTTCCTTATGCTCCTGTCTCCAGCAGCTGTTTCTTTCCACTAACTCCTAGCCAGAGGATGGTCAAAACAGATTGAATTTAAAGGCTGTAACTAGGGAATTATTGATCTATTTGGGGCTGTGGTGGGGGTGTATGTGTAAATTTGTACGCTGGGCCTTTGCGGGTCTTCATTCCAGCCTGCTTCCTTAGTTGTTCTTGTCTCCTTTCTCTTTACATTAGCATCTGACAAATCTCTTATCCTTACAACCCCTCCCTATGAGTCCTGTCCTAGCCCCCTCAATGCTCTATACCTGTGTAAACACACAGCATTTCTGAAATTGTGGGGTAGTAACTCTGGATTCCTGAAGTTTTTCCCTGCTCTAGATGGCAGTTTTTTCGAAGTTTATAGTATGGAGTTAGTTAGGCCACCCTTAGTTTAAATACTCCAGGGTAGTCTTATTCCTGTTATGGTTTATAATTCTGCTTTGCACACTAACATTCTCAGAATGTTACACAGTGTGCTTTACACACTAACATTCTCAGAAAGATACACAGTTCTGTATCTTTAAGCCATTTCATAAAATGTTTAATTATGAAAACATGTCTTTCTGTGCTAAGTAGTGTCCTGTGTTTCTTTAAGGTAAATGGTTGTTTTAAGATATGAAAAACTTGTTTCTCTGAGATCTAGAATGGGGGTGGGTTTTATGCTACCAGCAAGCATCAGTAGTGATGTGTGGCACTGAATTGGAAGAGATTGAATAGTCGGGTGCTATATACCTGCTGACTCTGGCATAGCTATTTTTAAAAAATCTTTTGTAATTCTCCTTAACAGTTTTTAAGTCTATTTTGGAAATCTTTTATTCCTTTTTTAGATAATCTACAGTTACATACTATATTTTTTTAGAGAGTAAGATCAGCTTTGTTGATTTCAAAGCCTTAGGGAAAATCCTAAATTGTATGTATTTACATCCGTTTCTCAACCTGGTCTCCAATGCTGTGTTTTGTAGGACTTTCAGAAAAATGGGTGGGGTTGTGCTTCTCTTGCTGCTCCTCCAGAGAGCTAGACCGTTCAGACCGTTCAGTTTGTTACCATTTCTATTATTTTATCGCCTTTATCTCCCCCTCACTTCCTCATCCTCACTCTCAGGGATTTGGGAAATAGAGATCTCACTGCTCTTGAGTTTAGAGTAATGGCCTGTCTCTTAAATTTTAAGACAGCCCATCTCATGTTATGAAAAACGAAGATGGCTGGCTGCTGAGGCAGAAGTTATGATCCTGGAATGGCCCCAGGTCTGGTGCCCAGTTTTCAGGTTTCTTTTTTTCTTTCCTTTTTTTTTTTTTTAAGTTTATTGGGGTAACATTGGTTAATACAATTATATAATTTTCAGGTGTACATTTGATATCTGTATATTCTATTGTGTGTTTACCACCCAAAGTCCAGTTTTCTACAGCTACCATATATTTGATCCCCTTTATCCACTTCACCCTCCACCTACCCCCCCCTATATTTGGCCCCCTTTACCCCGTATACCTTCCTCCTCCTTCTCCACCCTGCTACTAACCACTACTCTATAGTCCTCTGGTAACCACTAGTCTACAGTCCATGTCCATGAGTCTCTGTTCGTTTGTCCTGCTAATTTGTTGCTTTTAGGTTTATATCCCACATATCAGTGATAGGTGATTTTCAACATTTTCTGGCTTATTTCACATGATTATCTCGAGGTCTATCCATGTTGTTGCTAATGGCAGTATTTCATCTCTTATGGCTGAGTAATATTCCATTGCATATATGTACCACAGCTTCTTTAGCCAATCATCTATGATTGGACACTTCGGTTCCTTACATGTCCTGGCCACCGTGAATAATGCTGCTATGAACATTAGTGTGCAAATATCTTTTCTGATATGAGTTTTCAAGTCTTTGGGGTAAATACCCAGTAGAGGGATTGCTGGATCATATGGTAAATCAATTCTTAGTTTTTTGAGGACCCTCCATACTGTTTTCCGTAGTGACTGTACCAATTTGCAGTCCCACTAGCAATGTATGAGGGTTGCTATTTCTCCACATCCTCTCCAGCATTTGTTATTACTTGTCCTGTTGATAATAGCAATTCTAACAGGTGTGAGATGGTATCTCATTGTGGTTTTGATTTGCATTTCCCTAATAGCTAGCGATGTTGAGCATCTTTTCAAATATTTGTTGGCCATTTGTATGTCCTCTACGAAGAAGTGTCTGTTCAGATCCTCTGCCTATTTTTTTGATTGGATCATTTTTTTTGTTGTTATTGCTGAGTTGTATGAGTTCTTTGTATATTTTGGATATTAGGCCCTTATCGGAAGAATTGCTTGCAAATATATTTTCCCATTCGGATGATTGTTCCTTTACCTTCTTGATGATTTCTTTTGCCGAGCAGAAGCTTTTTAGATTGATGTAGTCCCATTCATTTATTTTAGCTTTTACTTCCCTTGCTTTTGAGGTCAAATTCATAAAATCCTCTTTAAGTCTAAGGTCCTTGAGTTTATTTTATGTTTTCTTTTATGAATTTTATTGTTTCAGGTCTTATACTCAGGTCCTTAATTCATTTTGAGTTAATTTTGGTGTATGGCGATAGACAACAGTCTACTTTCATTCTCTTGCAGGCGGCTTTCCAGTTTTCCCCACACCACTTATTGAAGAGGCTTTCCTTTCTCTACAGTATGTTTTTGACTCTTTTGTTGAAAATTATTTGCCCATATAAATATGGGTTTACTTCTGGACTTGCAATTCTGTTCCGCTGGTCTGTGTGTCTGCTTTTCTGCCAATACCATGCAGTTTTGATTACTGTCGCTTTGCAGTATAATTTAAAGTCAGGCAGTACGATGCCTCCAGCCTCATTCTTCTTTCTCAGAATGGCTTTGGCAGTTCGGGGTCTTTTGTGCTTCCATACAAATCTGATGATTTTTTGTTCTATTTCTTTAAAAAAAAATTGCTGATGGGATTTTCATGAGGATTGCATTAAATCTGTATAATGCTTTAGATAATAAAGTCATTTTAAATATGTTGATTCGTGCAATCCAAGAACACGGAATATCTATTTTTTTGTATCTTCTTCAATTACTTTTAATAGGGTCTTATAGTTTTCATTATATAGGTCCTTCACTTTTTTCATTAAATTTATTCCTAGGTATTTTATTATTTTTGTTGCAATTGCAAAAGGAATTATTTTTTCCACTTCTTTTTCTGACACTTCATTATTAGAGTATAGGAAAGCTATGGATTTTTGAACATTGGTTTTGTATCCAGAGACTTTACTGTATTTCCTTATTGTTTCTAGTAGTGTTCTTGTGGAGTCTTTAGGGTTTTCTGTATAGAGAATCATGTCATCCACAAATAGTGACATTTTGTCTTCTTCATTTCCTGTTTCGATGCCTTTTTTATCTTTCTCTTGTCTGATTACTCTCACTAGGATCACCAGTGTTATATTGAGTAAGAGTGGTGATAGTGGACAGCCTTGCCTTGTTCCTGATCTTAGAGGGAAGGTTTTTAGTTTTTCACCATTAAGTATAATGTTGGCCGAGGGTTTGTCATAGATGGCCTTTATTATGTTTCCTTCTGTACCGATTTTGTTGAGTGTTTTGATCATAAATGGATGCTGTACCTTGTGAAAGGCTTTTTCTGCATCTATTGTTATGATCATATGATTCTTTAATTTTATGTGGTATATCACATTAATTGATTTGCGTATGCTGAACCATCCTTTTGCCCCTGAGATGAAGCTCACTTGATCGTGACGCATAATCTTTTTAATATGTTACGGTATTAGTTCGCTAGTATCTTATTTAGGAATTTTGCATCTGTGTTCATGAGAGATAATTGGTCTGTAGTTTTCTTTTTTTGTGTTATCTTTACCCGGTTTTAGTATCACGGTAATATGGGCCTCATAAAATGAATTGGGAAGCATTGCCTCCTCTTCAATTTTTTGGAAGAGTTTGAGGAGAATAGATATTAAATCTCCTTTGAATGTTTGGTAGAATTCACTGGTGAAGCCATCTGGTCCTGGACTTCTTTACTTTTTGGTAGATTTTTGTTGATTGTTTCAATTTCCATACTGCTGATTGGTCTATTTAGATTTTCCAGTTCTTCTTGATTCAGTCTAGGAAGGATGTATCTTTCTAAGTACTGGTCCACTTCTAGGTTATTAAATTTGGTGTTATGTACTTTTTCATAGTATTCTTGTATGATCCTTTGTATTTCTGTGGTGTCTGTCATAATTTCCCCTCTTTCATCCCTGATTTTGTTTCTTTATGTCCTTTCTCTCTTTTCTTTAGTAAGTCTAGCCAGAGGTTTGTCAATTTTATTAACCTTCTCAAAGGACAAGTTTTTTCTTGCGTGTATTTTTTTCTATTTTTTTGTTTTCAGTTTCATTTATCTCTGCTCTAATTTTGATTATTTCTTTCCTTCTGCTAACTCTAGGCTTCATTTGTTCTTCCTTTTCTAGTTTTTTAAAATGAAGTTAGGTTGTTTATTTGGGTTCATTCTTATTTTTGGAGGTAGGCCTGCAATGATATGAACTTTCCTCTTATGACTGCTTTTGCTGTGTCCCATAAGTTTTGATATGTTGTACTATCATTATCATTTGTTTCTATGTATTTCTTGATCTCTCTCCTTTTTAGTTTAAATATTTGATTAAATTCTTTTCTGGCTTGTAACATTTGTGCTGAGAAGTCCGAGGATAATCTAATGGGTTTACCTTTATATGTTACCTTATTTTTCCTCCCTGGCTGCCTTGAGAATTCTGCCTTTGTTGTTGATTTTTGATAACTTTAATACAAAAATCTTGGCAAAGGCCTTTTTGGGTTGAGGTAATTGGGTTCTGTTGATTTCTTGAGTTCCAAGTTCCAGCTCATTCCTTAGATTTGGGGAATTCTCGTCCACTATTTGTCTGAAAATGCTTTCTAGTCCCTGCTCCTTTTCTTCGCCTTTGATAATTCCCATTATTCTTATGTTTCCTCTCCTGACGGTGTTAGCTAGTTCTTGAATTTCTCTTTCATTATTTTTCATTCTTTGGTTTCTCTCTTCTTCTTTCTGATTTATTTCTAGATTTCTGTCTTCGATATCACTGATCCTTTCCTTCATCTGGTCAACTTTATTTCCCAAGCTTGCTATTTAATTTTTCAACTCTTGCAGTGTATTTTTTATCTCCAGAATATCTATTCAATTCTTTTTGAGGGTTTCAGTCTCCTTGCTTTGCTCATCTAGTTGTTTTTTTAATTCCTAAAATTGTTTATATGACTCGTTTTGGAACTCATTGTTTTTTCAGAAGTACCATCCTAAAGTCTCTGTCCTTTAAGTTGCATATTTCTATATCTGTAAGCTTATTTTCTGGAGCTTTTTCTCTTTCTTTCTGAGATGCTTTGTCATCTTGGTTGTGCATGGTGTTTAATGGACTATTTCTTCGCCTGGGCATTAATGGAAGTGTATTCTGTTTTTCCAGAAAGTAGGTTTATTATATAAAGGTCTCTCTTTAGCCTCTTGCAAAGGAGGTACTTTTCTTTTGGTTTCCAGTAGGTGGCGTCTAAGCCTCTTGGATCCCTGCTTATATAAAGCCTTAAAGTGCCTTTTAAAAAATTTTTCTTGTAGATATTTAATCATGCTCGCTACCCTCAGTTCAGTCCCTGTCAGTGTCAGCAACAGTCTCTGCAGCATTTGCTCAGATTCTCCTGGGGTTCCATGGTGACCGGTCTTGGAGTTTATGGGGAGAGGGACCCTCTGGCTTGGGAGTTGGGGGCTGCAGCTCAGCCTTGGTTTTGCAGCTGGGGCTGGTAAAAATCAACTGTTATTTCTCTGTGGTTGTGTCCCACTTCTCTGTCTTCTGCCCTGATGACTGGGCCCTTCTGCCCAGCGCGGGGGGCTCACAGCAGTTCCAGGCAGGGCTGTTCAGGTAAGTTCCTGCACCTTCACCCTACCCCTCCTCTTGGAGGAAGTTCCAGCGGCTATGAGAGGCAATGAGAGGCAGCTTCTTTATTTCTCCCAGTCCACTGCCTGACACCCGGGGTTTTGACCTGTGGTAGCTCTTAATGCGCGGATCCCACGCTCAGACGTGCTGATGTGCAGTTTGGGTGTTTCTGTTGAGTTTTAGATGTTCAGCTTATTGTTGTTTTAAGGGGAGAGATCTGGGGATGTCTCTCACTCCACCATTTTTCCTCAAAAGTCTCCCCCAGTTTTCAGGTTTCTTAGTTCAGTATCACTTTCATTGATTCTCTGAGGTGTGATCAAATTCTGGATATTGATTCATACTAACTAAGCTCACTTGAGATTAGTAAATCAGACTCCTGAACTTTCACTAAGAAGTCAGATGGATGAATAATTAATTGGACTGAAATATTAATGTCAGTTGGACAGAGCAATTTCTTACCATAATTAAATTCTATTTGGAAAAGCCAATGAAGATCAGGTGGTTGTTTTTTAAGTAGAATCTGGTCAGAATAATGGCAATTCGGCAACCTTAAGGGATGTTTTCAAAGTCTGGTAGGCTTACACAGCATTTTATGTTCCCCAGGTTATTACCAGTATATTCACATCACTCAGAAAGAGCACTTGCTTCACCAGGTTGTCCTCTAGACAGTTCCTGACTGTATAGCTCTCTGTGTTAGGCATTTTTGTATCAGTCTGTTAACTTCAGTCGTTATATTTCTAGTCTGAAGAAATTAACATATAAGAGGACAGTTTTTAAATCAATAATATTTAACAAAACAAATAGATGTGCTGTTTCTTGTGCAGATGATTACTCTTACCATTAATATTCTTTTTCAAGCAGCTTTATAGGATGACTTACCTTCTACGTTTTGACTACATGGTCAAAGCTCATTTCTGTGTTTGAAAAATAGCTCTACTTTCCATCAGTAGGGAGGCAGCATAGCCTAAAGAAAGTAATTTTAACTTTTTTCCAATTTTTTTATGGTGGGAAAATATGCATAAACAAAATTTACCATCTTAACCATTTTCAAATGTAGCATTTAGTGTTATTAAGTACATTTATAATGTGTTGCAACCATCACCACTGTTCATGTCCGTAACTTTTCTTGTAAAAGTGAAACTGTGTCCCCATTCAACAATAAGTCCCTATTCCCCCACCTCAGCCCCTGGCAACTTCCATTCTACTTTCTCTCTCTATGGTCTTAACTATTCCGAATACCTCATAGAAGGAATCATACAGTATTTGTCTTTTTGCAGTTGGCTTATTCACTTAAAAAATAGCTTTAACTTTTAATTAGACACATTCAGAGCCTGATTCTGACTTCCCAGCCTTGTAACACTGGTTAAATTGCTTAAACCGTTTTGGAATTCAGGTTCTTTTGATATAATAGAGTTAATTCCAGCTCTGCATGAAGAACTAGCAAAAGATTAAATCTAGAGAGATTCAAAGGAAACCCAAGAGAAAAGGTATCCAGGAAGCCAAGTGCAATAAGTGTTTCTAGGAGGGAGTGATCATCTCATCAAGTATTGATCACAGGACAAGTTAAAAGGGGGTCTGAGAAATGACCCCTGGATATAACAATGTGAGGTCACTGGTTTTCTTCTTGACAGTTTTCGGTGGAATGTTAAAGCACATACTGATTAGAATGGGTTTAACTGGGAGAAGAGGAATAGGAAATAGCATACAGAGCTCTTGAGGATTTTCGTTTGTAGAGGATGAGAGAAAAAAAGTAACTAGAGCGGGGATAGGGTCAAGACTTTCTGAATAGAGGAAATAATACCATGTATCTGTATACTAAAGGTAAAGATCCAGTATGGAGGGAAAATTTGATGTTCAAGAGAATTGCCAAGTAACGTCCTTGAATAGAGAAGGTGAAGAGGTGGGATTAAGTGCCAAGAGGGCAGGCACTTTGTCCCTAGTAAAAGAGCATAGATGGCCATAGGTCAGAGTTCATAGAAAGAAAGGCCTTTTCTGGTTTTCTGTTTTGATGGGAAAATGGAAGAGAAGGAAGATGGAGGAGTGGGTGTTAGAGATTTGAAGATAGAGGTCTTGTAGGAGAAGGGACTAAGAATTTACAGTATAATTTCTGATCAGCAGAAAGAGTCCATTTGAGGTAAGGGATTGCTGACTGGCTCACTTTAAATTCACATGGTGGTTTTTCTCCAGCTATGTTTAGCTGTGTAGGTGTTCAGAGTAGGCGAACAGTTGGTTAGAGTGGGTTATGGTTTATACAAACGAATAAGGTGAAGTGAAACTGGGACAAGAAGTTTGGGGAAATGTGTAACAGAGTGAAATTTCATTCCATCTAAACATTTCAGAATGTGTCTATAACAGATAAGGATTTAAAAAAATATATCAGCTTATATTTAGATTTTCAAATTTTGTCTGATCTTCAGAAATGCTTTTTACACTTGATTTGTTCAATCCTCCATTTCTCCAAGGAGAAACTGGCTCTTTTTAGTTGCAAATGGTATTTAGAGATCATACTATGGGTGTCTGCTTTTTAAAAAGATGTCATTTTCAGTTATTTGAGTCTTCATAATACTGATTGGTTTCTTTTCTTAATTCAACAGGCATGCCCAAAGAAAAATACGAGCCCCCTGACCCTCGGAGGATGTACACAATTATGTCCTCTGAGGAAGCAGCAAATGGAAAGAAATCACATTGGGCAGAGCTTGAAATAAGTGGTAAGATATGCAAGCATAAATGTATGGTGTGGAAATTAAGATATGGTAGAAAATCAAGTTTGCTAATGCCAGTACACAAAAGAAGCAATGTTGTATTTTACCAATGCTAATCTTAGAAACAGGAAGATCCAGTAGAAAGAACGTGGTTTGAGTCAAAGTTCAAAACCCATTCATTGCTTATTTGCAGTTTCAGTGTCCTATTTTTAAAATGAGGATAATATCAAGGACGAAATGAAAATAACACTTGTGAAGTGCCTCGTGTGCAAAGGTTTGTTCTGGTACTTAATTCTCTGGTAAAGTAGGATTGTTTTAAAATTACAGATTTCCAGTGGGGTGGGACATGCTCATTCTAGTATAAGTTCTGGGATTGATTTGTTTCTCGCTACTTTCATCATTTGGTTTTTTCAGTCTGAGTCTCTGAGGACAGCCTTATTTAGAAACACAAAATCTAATGAGTTTGGAGCTCTTAAAGTTCTCTCTACCTTTAATGCAGTCTAATCATTTTCCAAGAAATATATGAGTCCCCACTTTCACAGAGGATATCCCCAGCATCCCTGATAGTGGGCATGTAGCCTTTTCTTAATCTTTCAAAGGTGGTAAAGGGACATTGTTACTTCTGAAGGCAACCAGCGCTAACATAGTTTTGTGTTAATGTTGGCCTAATATGCCTCCCCATAATTTCCTGAAATAATACAGAGTAAGTTTTCTCTTTTTTCTGCCCTTGATTTATTTTTAATGTAATGCAGCAAACATACTGAGCATGTGCTATGTGTAAAACATTTTGCCAGGCGCTGTACTAGGCATATGGAAGATATATAAATGGAAAAATACAGTTCCTATCATTTTGGAGCTTATGGCATATTAGGGAGCGAGAAGAAGGGACTGATCGGTATAAATAACTAGTAGACAGAATATAGCTGCCACGTCTAGGTAGAAAAGTGCTGTACAGGAAGCAAAAAGGAAATAGTGATAGTAGTATTGCTCCCTTGTCAGCTCCGAATTTCTGGGTAACCTAATGAGTGAGTAAACGTAAACTTCTTCTGCAACCATAGTAGAGGTCAGACCCACACAGGTCTCTTCTGTTTTCTTTTTCTTGATTTTTAGAGTGCCAGCCTTAATTAAGCTGAGTTCAATTTTTTATAAAGTGGGTGTGGTGGAGAGTGAAATTTCTCTCTTCTTTCCCTTCTCCTGTCAAATTTGACTTTCCGGGTCAGAGGATCCAAAAGAGAAATGTGCTCTCATTTACCAGTTACCTTCATAGCACAGGGAGTCACTGTTCCCACTTTGCCCTTTTAATTTCTTCGGGACTGTTATTTAACTGCATTTTCTCTTTTTTCAGCGTGGATTAGCAGTTTTTGAATTGGAACTTCTTTGCTTATAGAGAAGTTTTCCCTTTCTTAAAACATCAGGATAAGCTAAGCTAGAAGATACATCAGTTTGATTTTGAGTCACTGTTCTCTGCTTGCTCTGAACTATGGGATGCCGTTTGTAAATAAGATGGGAAGGAAGAGGGGAGGGTCCTCTAAAGTAACATTCTTTGCAGATAGTCTTTACCATGCATGATGGAGGATAAGCTGTTGGTTGACTAGGTCTCTGGAACAGGACCTCATAGTTAACAAAGCCACTACTAGGGAGGTTTTATTGTCTTAGTCCTTAATATATAAGCTCCTATGTGTAGAAATTGTCAAGGCTGAACTCATTTCATGCTAAGACAGTCATTTCATGTATATGCCGTAGCATCAGTTCCTTAAGATCCTGTGATACAAAATTCTAGGGATCTGAGGCCATTGATCCTGGACCCACAGTTCTCTCATATGCTCCTCTGGGTCCAGGGGATGGATGGTCAGTTCCTTGTGTCACTTGGAGGAACTGGATAACCAGATATGCCAAGTGACTATTAATCATCTACCTTTAAGAAAGCTTTTTAATTGTGAAATGAAACACAGAAAACCACAAAGACAAATATATTAATGAACTATTATAAGGTCAAAAGCCTATAACCACTTACCCAAGTCAAGAATTAGAAGTTTTTCACTTACCTCAGAATTCCCTCCATAAGCCGCAGCCAGTCAGAACACCCTCCCTGCTCCCATAGGTAACCATTATCCTGACTTTTATAGTAATCACTTCCTTTGTTTTCTTAGTCTTAACACTAAATTATGTATACCTATGTATTATAGTTTAGTCTCCCCCTCTTTCGTTTTTCATTTCTTTTTTCATTAGGTGAGCTGCACCTATAAAGATACACTTTCCCTCATGTACTAATTGATTATCCAATGTACAATTTAGAGAGGAAAGGCAGAAAAGAAGGCTTGTTTCTTTCCTTTTATTTACTGGTTTCCAGGATAAACCATCATCCTTTGAGGATGACCAATTAGGTTTTTTAAAGTATCATTATTAACTAGTATTTTTAAACATTTGGGTTTCTTATGTCAAGAGTTGTAATTATTCTCATTTTGATGCTTAAATTGTCCTGTTGGCTAACGGAAGAGCTGCTTGAAATGATTTCTGAGTTCTTTGACACAATCCTAGTTGTCTTCAGTAATTTCCTTGCTATCTGGTATGGCAAGGTTTTTTGGCTTATTTTATATATTTCTTGCTTCAGAACTGGAATATTGTCATTTTTTCCAAGAAACCTAGTTTTTTAGTTGGAAATGGTATTCCAAGACCATAGTACCTGTTGCTAGGGATACTCGTTGTTACTGTGTTGATTATTTTTTCTAGGTCTTTCCACTAGACACAGGTAGTAAATATGACACATCTGTAGTCATACACATTTATGATGAAAAGATATATTTATGAGATAAATAATACACTATTTATATGACATGATATATAATAAAATACCTTTAAAGATATAAATACGTTTGTATATTTGAAGTTAAAATATTTTATGAAAATATACTCATATTTTCTATTTAGATTCAGAATAACAGGGATTTTAGCTAACCTTTTTTAACATAGCTCTTTAATATGAGAGTCCTAGTATTCAGAGACATGGGATGATGGATTAGAATATTTCGTAATTACTTATTTGCTGTATCCCATATTACACACATAACCATCTCAGAATAACTACTAAAAATACCACCAGTATGAGTACCAAGAGCAGGTAAAACTTTGTATATGATCCCCATTCCCTCTCACCCCACCTCCATTTAATAGTTGTACTCTATATTACTTACTATCAGCTTTTCCATTTAACCTGCATAAAACCCCATTTAGACCTAAGTTTGCTATAGGCTTGATGACAATCTGATTTTCTTTCTCTTACTATTATTTGCTCTTTTTGCTTAGATGCTGAAAGGATTTTTTTCCTCTTAAAATCAGTAATTTTACTAGAATATATCTTGGTGTTGGTTGTTCTATCTTGATATTCTCAGGTATAGTATGTTCTTTCATTGTACAGCTTGAATTTTTTTTCTTTCAATTTCAGGAAAGTTTCCTTGGATTACAATTTTTAGTATTTGTTCAGATCCCTCGCTTTGCTTTTTTTCAGAGAGATTTGCTCTCTTTGCATTTTCATCTCTTGAATAATTTAAATATTTTAATTAAGGCGTAATTTATAGTAAAATAAAAATAAAACACAGTAAAATTCTTGCTGTGTACAGTTCTTTTTACAAATACATATAGTTGTGTAACTACCACCACAATTATAATATGGAACAGTTTCATCATCCCAGAAAACTTCCCCATGCTCCTTTATAGGCAGACCTCCCCCCACCCCACTTCCAGCCCCTGGCAACCACTGATTTTTTTTTTTAATACAAGTAGAACAAAAAAAGCTTTATTAGAAGGGAAAGTACACTTCCAGAAGTGTAAGCGGGGCTGAGCAAGAGAAGCATGGCTCAAAGGCCTTTTTTTTTTTTAAATAATTTTTTAAAGCAGTTTTAGGCTCAAGTCAGATTCGATGGGCAGTGCAGTATATGACCCCTCCACTGTCAACATCTCCCACCAGAGTAGTGCATTCGTTGCAATTGATGAACCTGTACTGACATGTCATAATCACCCAAAGTCCATACTTTATGTTAGGGTTCACTCTTGGTGTTGTATGTTCTGCGGGTTTAGACAAATGTATAATGACATGTATCCACCATTACAGTATCCTACAGTTTTCACTGCCCTAAAAATCCTCTGTACTCTGCCAACTTATTCCTCCTTTCCCCTAAACTCCTGGCAACCACTGATCTTTTTACTGTCTCCATAGTTGTGCCTTTTCCAAAATGTCACATAGTTGGAATCATATAGTATGTAGCCTTTTCATGTTGGCTTCTTTCACTTAGTAATGTGCATTTACGTTCCTCCAGTCCTTCTGTGGCTTGATAGTTTTTGTTTGTTTGTTTTTAAGTGCTAAATAATATTCCATTGTCTTGATGGACCCAGTTTATTTAGCCACTCACCTACTGAAGGGCATCTTGGTTTCTTCCAGGTTTTGACAGTTACGAATAAAGCAACTATAAATGTCCATGTGCAGGTTTTTCTGTGGATGTAAGTCTTCACTTCCTTTGGGTAAATGCCAAGGACCGTGTGGCTGGACCACATGGTAAGGCTATGCTTAGTTTTGTGAAAATCTGCCATACCTCTTCCAAATTTTGCACTTCTCTCAGCAATGAATGAGACTTGCTGTTGCTCCTCATCCTCTCCAGCATTTGGTGGTATCAGCGTTCTGTACCTTGGCCGTTCCGATAGGTGTGTGTAGCAGTATCTTGGTGTTATTTTAATTTTAATTTTCCACATGACATGATTAAGAGTATCTTTCCATGTGCTTATTTACTATCTGCATATCTTTTTTGGTGAGTCTGCTCTGGTCTTTTGCCCATTTTTTAATTGGGTTTTTTGATTTCTTGTTGAATTTTAAGAGTTCTTTATATATTTTGGATAATAGTCCTTCATCAGACATGTCTTTGCAAATGTTTTCTCCCCGTCTGTGGCTTGTCCTCTTATTATCTTAATAGCATCTTTCACAGAGAACAGAAATAATTAATTTTAATAAAGTCCAGCTTATTTTTTTCATGGATTGTGCTTTTGGTGTTTTATTCGAAAAGTCACTGCAAACCCAAATCATGTAGATTTTTCTCCTGTGTTATCTTCTAGGAGTTTTATGGTTTTATGTTTTACATTTAGGTCTGTGATCCACTTTAAGTTTTTTTTTTTATGAAGAGTGTAAAGTATCTAGACTTTTTTTTTCTTTTTTGCTTGTGGGTGTCGTTATTCCAGCACCATTTGTTGAAAAGACTTTCTCCATTTTCTTGCCTTTGCTCCTTTGTCAAAGATCAGTTGACATGTGGGTCTGTTTCTGGGCTCTGTGTTCCATTGATATTTGTCTAATCTTTCACCAATACACTACCCTGATTACTGAAGCTTTATGGGAAGTCTTGAAGTCACATAGTGTCAGTCCTCTAGCTTTATTCTTTAATTTTATGTTGGCTATTTTGTGTCTTTTGCTTCCTCTTTTAGTTTAGATGGCATTGAATCTATAGATCAAGTTGAGAAGAACTGACATACAATATTGAGTCTTCCTATCCATGAACATAGAATATTTCTCCATTTACTTAGTTCTTTGATTTCTTTCATCAGAGTTTTACAGTTTTCCTCACATAGATCATGTGTATATTTGTTAGACCTCAGTATTTCATTTATGGGGTGCTAATGATATTTTGTTTTTAATGTCAGATTCCAGCTTTTCATCGCTGGTTTATAAGAAAGCGATTAATTTTGAATTTTTTTATTGCTTCATTTATTTGTGATTTTAAAAAATATATTCTAGCTTTCTAAAAGCATTCTTTTGTGGTTATTCATTATGAAATTCTTTGTAGTTTACTGACTTTTTCTGAATCTTATGTTCTTTCAGTGCTTTTATCATTTTCTTAATACCTTTTAGCTTATTTTGAAATTGTTTATAATAGTTTTGGGGGCGTGTTTGCGATATGCTTTTGTTGTCTATAGACAGTTATTCTGGTCCTTATACTCTTTTTTTCTTATAATAACTTCTTAAAATATGATAACTTCTATAGAATTTGACCTTATAACTTCTATTCATTTTTTTTTAATTTGAGTTTTCTGAACTTTTAAAAGGTGTGCTCAGGAAAGTTTTTCTAAATTCAGAGCTCCCTCCCCCCCAAAAAAAACCCCAAAAATTTAAATAAATAAATGAATAAATAAATAAATAAATAAAATTCAGAGCTCCCTCTTCTGTTTTTGCAGAGTGGGAGACTTTCTGGTTCTGTTCCCTTCTCATTTTTATCTGTACCTTTGGTTTTTGTTTTTTTTTTGTTTTTGTTTTTGTTTTTTTGTTTTTCCATCTCTTTTATTCCTGTCCTAGTCAGATTTAATTCCATTTTTGGAGTTTTTGTCCTCAGTGTGGGGTCATGACTGGTCAGTTTATAGAGTTCCTGGGGCCCAAACTTTTTTCAGACTTACTGTGGACACTTGGCACTTGTTAACAGAATTGCTCTAAACTCCCTCCAGTTGCAGTGATGTTCTCTAATTGGAGCTTTTCAGTGGATACTGGTTGGTTTCTCTATTTTCATTTCCTTTAGATACATTTACATTTATGTAAATGATATATGATTGAGTTTAAATATTGCTGTCATGTGATTTACAGTTGACTCTTGAACAACACAGGGTTGAATTGCACAGGTCCATTTATACACAGATTTTTAAAAATAAATACCTGTACTATTTTTGACCCAAAGTTGGGAGTCTGTGGATGTATAATGCTGACTGTATGCACGGATCTATGCCATTTTGTATAGTGGACTTGAGCATCCATGGATTTTGGTGTCTGCAGAAGTCCTGGAACCAATCCCCCATGGATGCCAAGGGGCAACTTAAGTTTTCTGGGGAGTCAAGAGTTATATGTGATTTTCAACTGTGCTGGGGTTGGGGAAGGGTGTTGACATCCCTGACCCCCAGTTCTTTGTTTCCCATCTATCAATGATCACTATCCTGTGCTGCCTGCTGTTCAGTGTCTGAAATTCAAGTTTTCATGTATTTTTTTATTTTATTTTATTTTATTTTATTTTTTTATTTTATTTTATTTTATTTTTTATTTTATTTTATTTTATTTATTTTATTTTATTTATTTTATTTTATTTTATTTATTTTTGGTTGCTTAGGGTGGGAAGGTAAATTCAGTCCATGTTACTCTATCTTGCTAAAAGTGTAAGTCTGTCTTAGTTTTTTTAAAGATTGTCTTTGGTAACTCCAATATCTCAATCTCCTGGAGTTTCTGGTCTCTTGTTTCTCTTTTTCTCTGGTTTTCAGTTCTTTGGGATTTTTATTGAATGCTGGAAATTATATATGAAATGGTAGAATAAGTTGATGGTTGGGATGGTGTTCTCTTCCTTAAGTTTGAATTTGCTTTTGTGTTTGCCAGGCAGTTGCAGTAGGAGTGGGTGACTTTGATCTCATCAAGGATTCATCTCTCTTGAACCTGGTGTTCAGTAGTTGAGAGGGTTGGCTTACTGCAGGGTCACCTCTAGTCTGTTTGTAGATCCCAAGTGGAATCTTGGTGGTTTAACTAGGTTGTCTTGGTGGCCCCTGTATTCCCATTGTGTCTTCCCAGCTGTGTGGACGAAGACTTAAAGTCATGCTCAACACCTCAGCCTCTCAGTTCCAGTTTTCACCTCATCTGCTACCTTTCTGCTCATGATTCTGCGTTTTCTTCCAGAGATGGTGTGGTGGTATGTGTCCTGCTTATTACTCCCTCTTTGCTTCCCTTCTTTCCAAGTTCTTTATGTCTCATGTCTTTCCTGTTTTTGTAGTTCTCCAGTGCTTTCATTTCACACTCATTTTGTGGGGTTCCCCCCTACTTTTATCTAGTTTTTTTTCCTCCAGTGGGAGGAACAAATTACTCTATTGTTACAGGAACCTGAAGTCCATATGTGTACAAATTTAAAAATTCTGCTTAAAGAATCTGCAGATAACAAATCTCATGTTCCTCTTGTTCTTGTTCCCCATTGTGTGGGGACAGCACTATGGTTGCCTGCTTTTGAGGTGCATCTGTAGCCCAGATAACTGCTTGTTCCAGGCCCTTCGAGTAGAAGTGGAGGGCAGAGAGAAATGCACCAACCAGAGCTACACTCAAACTTTCCAAGCAATAGGGACGTGGCTCTGGACTCCCTGGAAGTCATTAAATGGTCTATGGGTTAGGTACCTTGGCTATAGCCTTTTCTATTTTGTGACATTTTCCAGCATTTTGAAGGCTTGAGTTTAGTGTGAAAGTAAACTCTATTCAGACTATTTTTCCAAGGAGAGTGATGGACCATATCTCTCAAATTCTGGATCAAATTCTGTGTGTGTGTGTGTGTGTGTGTGTGTGTGTGTGTGTGTGTGTGTGTGTTTAAGACTGTGATATTTAACTTGTTGATTATCATAAGTGTAACTCCAGAGTCAAGTGATTTTCATTATGTCATCAACTTGTGCAGCTGCACACCCTCTGGATGACCCTGTGCCTGTTTTGTGGGAGTTCAGAGTTGGGAACAGGTTAAAAGGAGAGGCAGGAAGCCCAGGTGGAGGCAGCAGATACTGAATGGTCCTTCTGAGGCCATTACTTACTCATTGGAAAGCATTTAAATCTCATTCATTTATTTATTTTGAAACTTGTGATGTAGTAGATGATTAGATGTAAGATTTTGGGAATCTAACAGACTGTAAGAGGATACTGTAAAAACCATGATAAATACAGGGCAGAAAGTTTGAATGAACTGTTTTAAGACTATCTTAACCAGCTTGGTAGGATCAGGGAGTACATCCTAGAATAGCTAACTACCTAGTTAATATTATTAGCCAGGGGAAAGTGGAGTTAAGGACATTTAAGAAAGAGGGGCATGTGAAAATATAAAAAAGTAGACAGCGGAAGCCTCTCTTTCATCCCCCCTTTACAGCTCCCAGCATGCCCGCGCACATACCATTCATTCACACACAGCTTCTTTGGCATCCCTCTGGAGCCCTACATGTATACAAATAAAATATAGAGTCTTACTCCACACCTTATTTTTAATTCAAAAGATGTGCTTTTTTTTTAAATGAACTTTGTATTTTAGAGAGATTTCTAAATCAGTATATTGATAGCTCTCCTGTACTTTTTATTTAAACTCTAAAATATTTCTGTCACACCTTTACTGTAATTAAGTGGTACTGTATTGATGGTCAATCTAAAACAGTACTGCAGTGAAGAACCTTATACATTATTTTGCATCTCTGATAATATATCTGTAGATCAAAGAGTATACACATTTGTAATTTTGACAGGTGATACTTGGCTGGTTTTTCTTTTAAATAATGAAATTCACAGTCAACTTGTCTAGTCTTGACATTTTTATCATGATCATGTTATTTTATAAACTAGGATAATTTATTTGTCTTTACATTTGTTCTTTATGTGCCCTTAAGTTTAATATACTTATTAGATTTATTTCTAGGTCTTCTATTTTCCTTTCACCTGGTTATTATATATATGCAAAATATTGTTTTCTGTATGTTAATTTTGTTCTGTTACACTACAAACATTTTTTATATAACAATTTTGAGCTATAATTTACATGCCATACAGTTCACTCATTAAAGGTTACAGTTCAGAGGTCTTACTTTGTTCATGGAATTGTGCAGCCATCAACACAGTTGCTTGAAAACATCTTCATCCCTCAGAAGAAGCCCTATATTATCAGCGGTCACCCCACTATCCCTCCCGACCCCCAGCTCTAGGTAACCAGTAATTTACTTTCTACATAGATAGATTTGCCTGTTCTGAACATTTCGTATACATGGAATCACAATATGTGGTCTTTGTGACTGCCCTCTTTCGCTTAGCATAATCTTTTCAAGGTTCATCTATGTTGTAGCCTGCGTCAGTGCTTCCTTCTTTTTAATGGCTGAATAATCCTTTATGTGGATATCACATTTGGTAAATAACAAAAATTCAGCCGAGTAAATTTAAAGATCAAACTGACTTTATTGTATGATTCAGGAATTGGGCAGCATCCCATCTAGCAAATAGAAAGGAGCTCCACCAAGCTGTAGACAGGGAAAGTTTTTTACAGATGAAAAGGGAGTTGGAAAAAGGAAACTGTTAGCAAAGAATGCACTGTTTCAGGCAAGGTCATGGCAAGGGGAATGGAAAGAGTCTGTGGGGTGAATGACCTCACTATTTCTGACAAGGTAATTCCATGTTGACCTGTTAAAGATTACATTCCTGGGATGCTAAACTAGGTTAAGTGTTGAATCTTGGTTTGCTGACAGGCCTAGCACAAGTGACTTCATTTTGGGGCCTGTTGTATCTTTTTAAACACATTTTATTTGTTCATTAAGTGGTTGATTGACTTTTGGTTTGTGTTATGGAAAAACATTCCTGTGTGTCCCCTCTACTCTCAGTACTCTCCTGTAACACTACTTCACTTGTGACACCAACTGGGTGTCCTGTGATTTGAACACAACCTACCTGGAGATAGTGTTAGGTCTCACAAGTTAAGGGTTCAGTGCCACAAGAGTGCTCCTGCCCAACTTCAAAAACCAGTCATAAGTCCAGGTTATTATCTGTGTACCTGACTGGCTATAAGTTGGAGGTTCCCACGTCCCCCTCCTTGGTTTCGATTAATTTGCTAGATCAGTTCACAGAACTCAGGGAAACAATTTACTTATTAGATTAGCAGTTAATTATAAAAACTTAGGAAAAGCCAAATGGAAGAGTTGCATAAGGCAAGATGTGGGGAAAGGACGAGAAGCTTCTCTGCTCTTTGCAGACCTCCCCACCCACTCTTCACTTCCATGTGTTCATCAGATTAGAAGCTTTGAGAACCCCATAATTTAGGAATTCTTAGGGAGCCTTCATTAGACATGATTGATTGATCAAATTGTGGTGATTGATTTAACCTCCAGCTCTTCTTCCCTCCTTAGAGGTTGGGGGTCGAGGAACTGAAAATTCCAACCCTCCAATCTTGATTGATTTCCCTGGCAACCAGCCCCCATTGTGGCAGCTTTCCAAAAGTCACTTCATTAATGTAAACTCTGGTATTGAAAGGGGCATCCTATGAGTAACAAAAGATACCTGTATTCCTTTCGTCGCTTCAGAAATTCTAAGGTTTTAGGAGCTCTACTGGCAACTGATGAAGACCAAATCTGCATTCCTTGTTATAAATCACAGGTTGTTTCCACTTTTTGGCTTTAAAAAATAATGCTGCTGTGAACATTTGTGTACAAGTTTTGGTGTGGAATTTTCATTTCTCTCAGGTATATACTTAGGAGTGGAATTACTGGGTCATATGGTAAATGCTTAACCTCCTGACTAACTGCCAGATAGTTCTCCAAAGTTTCTGCATCATTTTACATTCTAACTAGCAGTGTGTAGGAGTTCTAGTTTCTCCACTTCTTGGCAACAGTTATTATCTTTTTGATTTAGCCATCTTAATGGGTGTGAAGAAGTATTTCATTGTGATTTTGATTTGCATTTCCTTAATGGTTCATGAAATTAAGTACCTTTGTATTGGCCATCTGTATATCTTCCTTGGGGATGATATAAACTTTTGACAGTGAAAAAGTAATGTAATGAGTTGATGGCAGGAAGTGTACAATGATGATCTCTTTCTCTTTTATTGTAGAGAGTCAAGTTTAAAAGTGAAACTTGATGTTAAAACTATGAAGACTAACCCTTCATGTTTTTTAGAATCTCTTATCCTTAGAAGGGTTTTAGAAAGTCTGTTATGGCAGAAATGGAAAAGTTTGAAGTTCTATAGTTTCATCATTTTTTTCATTTTTTCTGTTAAAGAAGCATGTATAGTTCAATCTATTTTGATTCCTATTCATTTTTTATATGCATATGAATGTGATGTAATGGTAGATATACTGGGTGATAGAATTTTGGTATTTTTAAATGGTCCTGAATTACTTAATAAGTAAGTTCATTTAAAAATAAATTTAAGTTTTTATAGAAAAGTATAAGGTTTAGATATTAGTGACTCAGCTTTGCAATAAACATTACCTTTTCCTAAGTCCAAAAAGTTACTAAATGGTGAAGCTACTTGGTGGTGGAACACAGACTTCTACATTACACTGCGGTGGCCGTTCTATTTTGAACATATTTCACCTTTCTCCTTCTGTCCTTTCCTAATATTTGGCCTTAGCCTTCTAGTCTCTAGGTCTAGACTAAATTTTACCTTCATATCTAATCTCTTAAATTAGAGGTTTAATTTGAACAAGTTGTGTCCTTCCATTGCTATTAGAATGCGAATTCCCTTCCCACCAAAGTTCAGTGGTGTGTACCTTTGCAGTCATGTTTTCCTTTATGGGTTGAAACTTACATTTAAGTTGCATGCTTTGGTGCATTAAGTACGTTTCCTTCTCCATCAACTTTACTATTTTTAAGTTAAACATGGTTGTACTTAATCTGCCAAATGTTCTCTTTAGTGCCCTTCATGTAATTTAATCTGGTCTTGTTTTCTTCCTCTTAATCCAGTTTGCAGTGCAGGTCTTATAGCATAGACTTCCTTTTGTGAGATTGCAGTTCACTTGCTAACAGGAGCCCGAAACCCTAGTCTAACTTCATCGGGAGTTGTGAGTGGAGAAAATTCAAATTACTTTTTCTGTTTACAGTTGATTTTTGCTACTTACAGTTGTTCTGTTTTGTATGGTCACCTTGGACACGACATTAGCAAATACCGAATTATTACTCCCACAGAAGGTACCAACCAGGTTAGGTTCTAATGAACCTAACAATATTTTTGTTCCCGTGATCAACATTTTTATCAACTAATCAGTAGTACATAAGTTTGTTTTATGTGTGTTTCTGTTAAAGACACCCTATTTAATGTATGTCATTGGCTAACATTGAACTCATGGCTAACAGCACTATGTAACTCATGTCTGAAGGAAGCTTATTTATAGCATGGATTTTCTCTATGAGGCACATCACAGCCTTGCACTTAGCACTGAGCTTGGGGGCCATTTTACACATTGAAATCACTCACAGAACACAACTGTGGCACTAAATAGTGAAAGAGACACTTGTTTACCTTGTCAGAGCTGCAACAAGCAGACAGTGTCTCCTTGTTGGACCCCAGCTTGGAATTGCTTTGGCCAAGTACAGTTTTTTGCTACTCCGTGTGTGTGTGTGAATGACTGAAGGTGCTGCAAGAATTGGTTTGGGGTTACAGATGAATTTGAGGGAGTAGGTGAATTCATGGATACAGAATCCAGGAATAATGAAAATCAACTGTAATTCCTGTTTCTTCTAAAATGTCAGAAATTTAGAGGTTCAGTCAAGATTCCTTCTTCCTTGTTTTTTCTAAATCTGCAAGTGCAGAGCTAATGATATTGATTTCTTTGTAGGCACACTAATTACACCCAGTCCCTTTAGTGTAACACTCAACTTCAGGGAATACTAATTAGATTCTTTCTGTCTCCTGATATTTAGCAATGAAGGATTCTGTGCACTTTAGAATGAAGTTACTTATCAAAACAGGGCTCTTAATCTAGGTCAGGATAATCCCAGGTTTTCTCTAAACTTAAAATTGCATATAAATTTTGGAGTGTTTTATGAATATATATAACTTTATGGAGAGGTAAATAAAATAAATATCATCAGAATCTCAAAAGACGACTCCCTTTTGTTCACTGACTTTCCAGAAAATTGAGAACCTTGGGTTTTTGGATTGCATAGTTCTACCAATAGAGATTTGTATTTATCCACAGTATGTTACTTCTGTAACTTGATCTTTTAGCTTTTTTTGCACAAATGGAGTATTGTTTTGAAATTTGCTTTTTTCCAACTTCCTTTATTGTAAACATTTTTCCATATCAGTAAATATAACTATTGCATGCTCTTTAATGGTGGCATTGTCTGAATGAACCATGATTTAAGTATGCGTTATTAATGATCGTTCATGTTATTTCTAATTTTTTCCTGCTACCAACAGTATATATCTTTGCATACTTGAACAGTATTTTCATAGGGTAAATCACTAATTGTGGAATTGTGATGAGGCAAAGGATATTTAAATTTAAGATTTTATAACTGTTACAGGATTGGTTTCAAAATATAGTCGTATCTTTCCCATAATGAATCAGTGTGTGTTTCCCCCTTATCCTTGTCATTACTGGTTATTAATCTTACTTTACTTTTCACTTAGGTGGAAATGAATATTTTATTGTTTAAATTTGCATTTCTTTCATTACTGAAATGAACTTTTTTTTTTTATGACTGGTCCTTTGTTTTTTCTTGAGTGATTTACCTGTTCTTATCTGTCATTCATTTTCCTGTTGTTGATTGTTTTACTTTTTTTTTCCTTCCTTACAGAGGTCACATAAAAAATACTGAGGGTAGGGACTTTGTTTTATTTCTCATTTTGTCCCTACACCAGCATACTGGTCCCTGAAAGTTGACTGAATTAACGGATGTTATCTCTGGCTGCCATGCATGTTAGCATCTCTATTATATTTTATAGAGGTTTTAAATTTTAATGAATTAAACTTGACAGTATTTTCAGTTTTGGATTCTAAGATAGATTTATGTTTAGAAATTTATTACAGAATTTTTCTTTTCAGTGTATGGTACAGATCTGATTTCTCCCCTTCCTCTGACCCTCGTCTGATTGATTTATTTATACATTACTTGATTCTTTTTCCTTCTCCACAGACTTTGTTTTCCTTTCTGGCTACCCTCTTTTTGAGAATTTTATGTCCTTCCTATTAAATTGAAGTATAAAAATGCATTTCTCAAGCCCTTTCAGTTCTTCTTAAGCAGTATCTTGAGTGTAGAGGGCTGGAACACATGCAAAACATGATAGACACTTGCTAAATAGTTTGTTATATTTTAACAAACTATTTATGTTTATGTTATATTATGTTTATGTTTTAGTCATATTGAATATTAGCTATTTTTCATTTTTATGAACTGATAATTAAGTAAATAAAATTTGTTTTACAAATAGTCTATGCTGCAGATTCTACTTAAGTGTTATACAGTAAGGAAAGGCACCTTAGATCAAGATAGATTTTATTACACAGCTCTGTTGATGTATAGTTGACATGTAATAATCAGCATATACATAAAGTAAATAATGTGATATATTTTGACCTGTGTGTACATCTTTGAAACCGTCACCACATTCAAGAGTGAACATACTCATCATTCGTCAAATTTGTAATCCCTTCTTCCCTGCCTCCCTCATTTCTCCATGCCCTCCCGCATTCTCAGGCAACCAATGTTCTTTCTATAGCTATAGATTAGTTTACATTTTATAAACTTTTTAAATAAATGAAGTCATACAGTATGTACTCTTTATTTTTGTCTACTACTTTGAGATTCATCTGTGTTGTTAGTTTTCAGTAGTTCATTCTTTTTATTACTGAATATTAGCCCACTATTTCGATATGCCAGTATTTGTTTTTCCATTCACTTGATGAATATATTTGAATAGTTTCCAGTATTTGGGTATTACAAATAAAGCTGATATGAACATTTATGTACAAGTCTTTGCGTAGGCATAGTTTTTATTTCTTTTGGGCAAACACCTAAGAATGGAATCGGTCATATGATAGGTATACAATTAACTTTTTAAAAAACTGACAAACTATTTTGCAAAGAGGTTGTCTCATTTTACATGCCTACTAGGTATTTT
Organism: Pteropus medius; assembly: GCF_902729225.1. Classification (NCBI taxonomy): domain Eukaryota; kingdom Metazoa; phylum Chordata; class Mammalia; order Chiroptera; family Pteropodidae; genus Pteropus; species Pteropus medius. The sequence goes on along the minus strand of NW_024348533.1, from coordinate 4,911,442 downwards.
TATTCCATACCCTTACCAACACTTGGCAGGATAAACTTTTTAATTTTAGCCTTTTTTCTGCTCTATAGCTTTACCTCATTGTGGTTTTAATTTGCATTTCCCTAATGACTGCTGGTGCTGATCATCTTTTTATGTTGATTATTTGCCATCTGTGTCTGTTCAAATCTTTTGCCCATTTCGAAAATTGGGTTGTTTTCTTATTGAGTTTTGAGAGAGCTTTGTATAACAAGTCTTGAAATCAGGTAGTGTTAGTCATTCTGTTTTTTGTTTTTGTTTTTGTTTTTCCAAAGTTGTCTTGGCTTTTCTAAGTCTTTTTTCAATTTCCATATGAATTTTAGAGTCATCTTTCCAGTTTCAAACTTGCTAACATTTTGATTGGGATGGTGTTGACTCTAAACCAATTTGAGGTCTATGACCATGCCACCCTGAACAAGCCCGATCCTGTCTGATCTTGGAAGCTAAGCAGAGTCGGGCCTGGTTAGTACTTGGATGGGAGACCACCTAAGAAGACCAGGTGCTGTAGGCGTAAAAAATAAAAGAAAATAAGGGATCGTAAGCTGACAAGGTCCTTGCAACCTGTGAGGTCAACCAAGGGTTGCCTCACTTATAAATAAACAAACAAACCAATTTGAGGACATCTAACATCTTAATAATATTGAATCTTCTGATCTGTGGAGACAGATCTCTTCCCTTATTTAGGTCTTCTTTTATTTCTCTCAGCATCGTTGTGTAGTTTTTAACACAAGTCTACACATTTTTTGGGGTCAAATTCACCCCTAAGTATTGCATAATTTTGATTGTATTGTAAATATTGCCATATTTAAATTTTAATTTCTGGTAGTATATAGAAATACAATAGATATTTTATATTTCAATTTATCCCTATGGCTTTGCTATAAACTCACTTATTAGCATTTTTATAGATTTCACAGGATTTTTACATGGATGATTGTGCCATTTGCAAATACAGATAGCTTTATTTCTGCCTTTCCAATTTTTAATTTTTCTTACCTGACTGCACTGGTTAGAACTTACAATATAATGTCGAATGGGGTTGATGAGAATGCAAATTTTTGCTTTGTTTCTCATGTTAGGGGTTAAACAGTCATTCCTTTACCATTAAGCTTTTTGTAGATACCCTTTTACAAAATTGAGGAAAATTCTCCTATTTTTAGCTTACTGAGAAGTGTTTTTAAATCAGGAATGGGTATTGATTTTTGTCAAATGCTTTTTCTGTGTTTATTCAGATGATTTTCTAAGAAATTTTTTGAATAAATTTTTTTAATTGTTCAGCAAACTGAATTTCTTGGCACAAATCTTATCCCCTTATTTTGTTGTTGGATTTGATTTATTAAGATTTTGTTAAATTTTGCATTTGTGTTCATGAGAGATGTTTAGTGGTAGTTTTCTTGTATTTTGCCTGGTTTTGGTAACAAGGTGATGTTGGCCTCATAGAAGGAGTTGGAAAGTATCTTCTTGTCTTCGGTTTTCTGGATGAATTTTTGTAGAACTGATACTAGTTCTTCCTTAAATGTTTGGTAGTTTTCCATAGTGAACCAATCTGGTTCTAGAATTTTCTTTGTGGGAAGGTTTTTATCAAATACATTCATAATGTTGTGCAACCATCGCTACCATCCATCTCCATAGCACTTTTCATCTTGTAACTTGCCTTCATTTTTTGAAAGCCATTTTTGCTGGGTTGCTAAGTTGACAGGATTTTGTTTTTCTTTCAGTATATTAAAGATTTTGCTCCACTGTCTTTTCTCTTACAGTGTTTACAACTAGAAATCTGCATTTTACCTTTGTTTCTCCGTGTGGAATGTAATTATTTTCCCCTGACAGCTTTTAAGATTTACTCTTTATTTTTTTTAGGCCATTTGATTAAGATGTGTTTTCGTGGAGTTTTCTTTTTTTGTTTTTCATGGAGTTTTCATGTGATTGGGGTTCATTTGAGCTTTCTGTGTCTGTGGCTTTGTAGTTTTCATCAAGCGTGGAAATTTTTCCACCTTTCTCTCTTTTCTTGGTAACAGCTTGAGATATAATTTACTCAATTCGCCCCGTAAAAGGTACTTTCAGTGGTTTTTGCATATTCATAGAGTTATATACACATTAGCAATCATCTTCCATTTTCTCTCAACCACCCAGCCCTTGGTAACCATTAATCTTCTTTCTGTCTCAGGGGATTTTTGACCCTTCTGGACATTTCATATAAATGGAGTCATGTAATATGTGGTCACCAGCTTCTTTCAGTGTTTATCCATGTTGTAGCATGTGTCAGTACTAGTATAATACTCTATTGTATGAATAGGCCACATTTTATTTATTCATCAGTCAATGAACGTTTGGGTCGTTTCCACTTCCTGACTCAGAATAATTCTGCTATGAACATTTGTGTGTAAGTTTCTGTGTAGAAATACATTTTCCTTTCTTTTGGTTATATACATACCTAGGAGTGAATTGTTGGCTTATGTGGTAACTATATTGAACCTTTTTAGGAACTGCTACACTATTTTCTAAAGTGGCTGAGTCACTTTACATTTTCACCAGCAGCATGTGAGGGTTCCAGTTTCCCACTCCTTGTCAGTACTTGTTATCGTCTGTCTTTCAGATTATAGTTCTCGTGGGTGCGAAGCAGTATCTCATTGTGGCTTTAATTTTCATTTCCCTGGTGGCTGATGATATAGAGCATCTTTTCATGTGCTTTTGGCTATTTCGTGCATCTTCTTCGGAGAAGTGTCTATTGGATCTTTGCCCATTTTTAAATTGGATTGTCTTTTTCCTACTCAGTTGTGTTCTTTGTATATTCTGGATACAAATAGCTTTTCAGATTTATGATTTTCAGATGTTTTCTCCCTTTTCTGAAGTTGCCTTTTCACTTTATTACCAGTGTCCCTTGAAGCACAAAAGGTTTTGATTTCAACGAAGTACAATTTATCTAATACTTATTTTGTTGCTTGTGCTATTAGTGTCATATCTAACAAACCATTGCCTAATCCTAGGTCATGGAGATTGAAGTCTATGTTTTATTCCAAGAGTTTTTGAGTTAAATTTTGTATATGGTGTGAGATAAGGGTCCAGCTTCATTCTTTTGCATATGGATATCCACTTATCTCTTGCCTTTATTTGTTAAGATAATTTTTTCTGTCCCCAGCCCATCCCTGTTTTGGGGATTCTAGTAACATATATATGAGGTTCTTTAAAGTTGTTCAGGAGTTCACTGATGTAATTTTTTCAGTATGTTTTCTCTCTTTGTTTCATCTTGGATAGTTTCTATTGCTACATCTTCATTTTAGACTTAGCGTTCAATTTTAGAAGTTCAGTTTGAGTGTCTATGCTATCTTGTATCTCTACTTAACACATTTAGTCTTCTAACTTCTGATGATATGGAATATAGTTACAGTAACTTTTAATGTCTACTAATTTTATAATTATTATTTCTTCTGGACTAATTTGGATTGATTGATTTTTCTCTTCATTTTGGATGTTATTTTCCTGTTTCTTTGCTTGCCTGTTAATTTTTTCTTGGGTGCCAGATGTTTTGAATTTTACCTTTGTGGGGTGATGCATATTTTTGTATTTCTGTAACTAGTTTTGAGCTTCATTTTGGTATACAGTTACTTGGAAACTGTATCTTTTGAGACTTGCTCTTAAACTTTCTTAGGAGAGCCGAGGGCAACCTTCAGTCTGTGGCTGATTTTGCACTGCCTAATGCCTTGCGAGTTACGAGTTTACCTCTGGCAGTTGGGAATACCAGCTAGCCTCAGTTGTGTGTGAACCTGGGGGTCGTTGCCTCACCTCCTTTTGGGTGTTTTTTTTCCTTCTGTCTCAGGTAGTTTCTCACATGCATATGCTGATTAATACTCAGCTGAAAACTGAAGGGGCACTTTCTTTAGATCTCCAGCCCTCTCTGTTCATCTCTCTCCTCTCTGGTACTTTGCCTTTGTAAACTCTAGTCATCTTGGCTTTCCTGGACCTTCACTCTGTCTCCTGATACCACCATGTTACCCCTGGCACCCTCTCCACTGTGCTACTGTTTAAGAAGTAAGCTGAGACCGTTGTGGGGCCCACATTTGTTTCCCATTCTTCAGGGATCACTCTCTTGCATTGGTCAATGTCTTATCACTAAAATTTGTTGATTAATGTATATTATCTGGTTTTGTAGTTGTTCAGGTGGAATGGTAAATTTGGTCCCTGTTACTCCATCTTGATTAAAAGTAGAAGTCTCAGGATTGCTTTTCAGCCAATAGAAAATCAGTTCTCAAAGACTGGTATATTTCTATTACATCTGTTTGTTTCATTTTCTCTGACTAGATCCTGAATCGTTAAAGAGATTATGGGGGAAGTTCTTATATGCATTGTAGAAATTACTGCATCTTACCATGAAGTGTCAAAGTGCAGATTTAATATTGCATTGAAGAAATTATTCTCTTCTTAGTAATTGAATCCTGCGTCTACTACTCTTCGATTATGTAGTTATGACTTAACAGAAATGTTTCTTGGCAAGTATTTTTACTTTTACTTATGTGGTACAGCTTTTGTTTAATTACGTGCTTTCTGACACAGCCGTCACTGGAGTAATCTGATTGCAAAGCTTTGCCAATGTGAAGATGCCTCATTTGCCTCTTGTTTCGGGTATAATTCTCATCTTCTGGTATTAGATTTGATTTTTTTTTTTTTTTTTTTTTTTTTTTTTTTTTTTTTTTTTTTTTTTTTTGGCTTAAGTTCAAATCAACCATGTAGAAATAGTAGATTTATCATTACTACAAATTATTCATACTTTTTCTTTTATGTTATAGCCAAGGCCACATTAAAGGATAAAGTCTTAACTCTTGTGCTCTTAAAAATAATAATATAATCTAAATATTTATGTATTGCCTTAAGTGGTTTTTTTTAGCCTGCTAAGTGTAGAGTTTATAATGTCATAATAGCATTGAATTGTCCTAGAATAGGTAAAGTTTTTCCTGTTAACCTCTCTCTCGCAATTTTTTGTACGGTAAATTATTACTCATTAAAACATCTAAATGTTTTTTAATCCAGAATCAGATTGTAAAGAACATTATAATCCTTGCCCCGTTTTTTCTTCTCTTACAGGAAGAGTAAGAAGCTTAAGCTCATCTTTGTGGTCACTAACTCACCTGACAGCTTTGCATCTGAGTGACAATTTCTTGTCCCGCATTCCTTCAGACATTGCCAAGCTTCACAATCTGGTGTATCTGGACCTGTCCTCAAACAAGATCCGGAGTTTACCGGCAGAACTCGGAAACATGGTATCACTCAGGTGTGCAGATTCAGCTTAGTAGATAACCATATACCCCCTAATTAGAACAAGATAGAGTGTTGTTCATTTTCTTAGGAAAGACCACTATCAATTTGACAGTTTTTGACCAAAAGTAAACATAAGTATATATGTATATTTATATAAAGTTTTCTTGGAAAAATTGAATGTCAACTAATAAATAATAAGTCAAGTAGATTCGTTGCCTAAAATTTGTTTTATTGCTATGTTTTGTGTAATATACTTTATTACTGAACCAAAATTTTGGACGAAGTGGGAGTGAACAGATAGAAGACACTCATGTCATCCCACATATACACTCACCTATGACAGATGGTTATGGTATTGTCCCCACTTAATTCTGGGCACCATACCATCCTTAACAGAGGGTCCAGGAAACCACTCCCAGTCAGTGAAATGTTTTTGGCCCTTCCAGGACTTATATGCATGATAGTAATAAAGGCTGGACTTGAAAGAAGCTAGAGTTAGTCATTGAGTTGGGGACTGTGTATAGAGTGTAGGGGGTGGGTAGGCTGTGGAGTCACACAGAGTCAGATCGGAATCCTGACTTTGCCATTTACAAGTTGTGTGATTTGTGATAAGCTTCTTGTCCATTTTATAGTCTAGACAACCTCGGATTTACTCAGTAGTAACAAAGGTTCATTTAAATTCTAAGAACCAAGGATTATAGAAATAGTTCTCATTCATGTGTAAAAAATTATAAATATTTTTCCTATTAAAGAGTCCTTTGATATTTATATTATGGTTATCTGTAAAAAAACAAATCACTAAAATAATCAATGGTAGATAATATAGCTGCCGTTCTTTCTAAAGTGAAACTTTAGTAAATTTAGAGAAATGTTAATCATAAAGTTAATTGTGCAGCCAGCTATCAGAAGTTCTTTTGAGTTGGTACTACATCATTTTCATTCTTTTGGCAATTCACGCTAGTCTGTTTTATCACTTCCCTCAACATGTGTAATAGATGCTACGTATGATAGACTAGTGCTGCTCTCAGGGTGGTCTGTGGGCTGCCAGTTTGCAAACTGTGTCACCAGCCCGAAGTGAGATATACAGCATGTGAGGGAGATTTTGTATCTGTTGAGTCTAATACTCTTGAATAATTGGGGCTTGAATTTGTTGGTCTTTTTATATCTCATTTTGTTTTTCTGGTAATTCATTGTTTTCCTGTATTTTATAAATGTATTGGTCTGTGGAAGTTTGGATTTTTGGTTGTATTTTGTTTTTTAACACATATGATTTGAAAAGCACTATTTTGTCATTCTTAGGAGCTTATATTCCTTGAAATTAATATTGTTGATATTAGCTGTTAAAGGTTAATAATATATCTTCTGACTTCCTGGACTTTTTATATCAACAGGGAACTCCATTTAAACTATAACCTGTTACGAGTTCTACCTTTCGAGCTGGGAAAACTGTTTCAGTTGCAGACTTTAGGCCTGAAAGGTATGACTTCCCATATTTGTGCTTTTTTAGTTTATATGTATGTTTTTGAGTCTAAAGAAGCCGTAAGAGGGAATCATTTTGCCAGGGGATTTACAGGCTCACTCTTCCCCAAATTTCATCAATTTCTTAGGTACATCAAGGGGGTTTCTCTCTTGTTCACCCGTAAACTGTCTACCAGTGTTTGTATTCTTTTTTACTCTTAGCCTAGCCTTGCATTTCTAGCCTTTGTTTCAATCACCTCTATTCCTGAGGTTGTACTTTATTTAATGTCATCATACTGTGAACAGCTATTTTTCCTCCTATGTTCAAATCTCAAAAAAAAATGGAAACTCACATAGTGCAAAAAAACAGTAAATAGAAGGTTTGGACCTATTAATGAAGTTAAGTATTTGAGCATTTTTTAAAAATTTGATTTATGAGAACTTCCGTAGTATATTAGAATTGGAGGGGCATAATTAATCCAGTAAGAACTATTGGGAAATGTTTTTTTTTAAACCAGCAAGATTGGTAGTCACATTTTAATAATATGTCAATACTTACATTTCATCACATTAAATGAGTCTTCACCAATCTTGTAGCTTTCTTTATAATTGATTCCTAAGAAAAGCCATATAATAAAGTATTCACGAATTGCACTCTTATTTCTTAGAAATACAGTTATGAGGTTTTACTCCTATAAATTCATTTCATATTATATAAGTAATAACAATCACAAAAACAAATTAAGTGGAAAAATACAAATAATACATTTACAAATGTATGTAATACCATATTGAACAAACATTACCTTTATAAATGGTTCTTTGGAAAGCTTTTATTCTGTGTGAGACTGGACTTGCTGAGGTTTCTTAAGGTAGAGATCAGGGAAATGTAAGCTGCAGATAGCTTCTTCTGTTATATTTCCCTTTGGTAGCCTAGCTTTTTTATTTTGTTTTTATATTTGATAAAAGTATAAAATGTAGCAAAGTATATCTATATACTGACCACCGGAATTAACAATATTTTGTCACTTTTGTATCTTTTTTAAATACAAAAGAAATGGAACATTATAGAATTAAGACCCTTCTTGTTCTTCTTCTAGTCCCTTTCTCATCCCAGAGGCAACTACTGTTGTGTCCTGTTGGGTCAAGGTTTTACAATCATACAGGATATATTTTATTTAAAAACCTTAGTCTGTTCATTTCTCTAAGGGTTTACAAACGTTATTTGAAGTTAGGGTCATCGGTCATAGATTTTCAAACTGATTTAATGTGCCTCTGAAAGTAAATGTTTGGGTCGTGTAGGACAGTTTTTATGGCACCTTCATTTTTGGTGATCCTTTGCTCTTTCAATTTCAGAAAGATCCTTTACTATTTGACATCTAGGCTTTTACGTTTCTTCCTTGGAAGTATAGTTTCACAGAGATATTTGTTTATCTCAGATATCCTGTTGGACATTGCTACCCATCTGTCTGTAACAGCTGTCTTTTTGCCAATTTCACCTTTTTTGAACAAATCCTATGTTCTATTGAGCTTTGCACACTTTAATGTGCCAGCTACTTCTTAAAGCAAGCACTTACATCATCCTTGCTCTCTGAAAACTTCTATCATTGATTTCTCATGGCACCTATTATTTGGAAGAGAGAAAATATCACTTAGTTCAAAAATCATTCCTTTTTGTTACAGCATCCATTCATACAAAGCCAGAATATTTCTGCATCATGAATCAGTTCATATCATTTTCCTTAAAGTTGATTACATAGAGCTAGCACGCTTCACTGCTTTTTCACATTTTCCATGTTCTTGAAAATTGTTCTACAATGAAAGGTTAGGACTATTACCTTAGATGTACATTCACTTGTTTTATTTTTTATTTTGTGATACTTAGACATTCACATGAACCTGTAAGAAATAATGCAAAACAGTTCACGTGCCCTTTACCCAATTTCCATGGATGGTGGCATCTCTCAAAACTGTAGCACAGAGTCACTACCGGATCTTGACATGGAGAAGTCAAGATACAGAACAGTCTCATCACCGGAGGAACCCTCATGGTGCCCTCTTAGACCCACACCCACTTGCTTCTTGCCCCAGCGTACTCCCTTAACTTCTGACAACTACCCATATGTTCTCCATTTCTATAATTTTGTTATTTCAAGAATATTATAGTAATAGAATCATGCTGTATGTAATTTTTCAAGATCGATTTTTTAACTTCGGTTAATTCTTTATAGATTCACTCAAGTTGTTGTGTGTTTGTGCCTGTTTACTGATGAGTAGTGTTCCACGGTATGAATTTGTCATCAGTTGTTAAACAGTTCGCCTGTCGAAGGACATCTGGGTGGTTTCCAGTGTTTGGTTATTACTGATGAAGCTGCTGTGAACATTCTGTCTACAGGTTATTGTGTGAACATAAGATTCGTTTTAGGATAAATACCTAGGAGTGTGAGTGTTGGGTCATATGTTAGTTTCATGTTTGTTTTTTAAAGAAATTGCCAGACTGTTTTTCCAGAGTGGCTGTACTATTTTACATTTTTGCCAGTAGTAAGTGATCTAGTTTCTTAGCATCCTCACAACATTTGGTGGTGTCAAACTATTTTTGTGTTAACCTTTCTGACATGTGCAGTGATATCTCATTGTTGTATTACTTTGCATTTCCCTGCTGGCTAAAGATATTGAACATCTATCTTTACATGTGCTTATTTATAATCTGTATGTCATCATCTATAAAATATCTCTTCATATCTTTGCCCACGTTCTATCTAATTGTATTTTTTGCTGTTTTACTGTTTAGTATTAGGAGTCCCGTATGTATTCTGGATACAGGGCCTTTGTCAGATGTGTGATTTGCAAATATTTTCTCCCAGTATGTAGCTTATCTTTTCATCCTTTTAACAGGGTGAAAAGATTCCATCATGTGTAAGGGCAGAGATTTCCCCCTCCACACCAGCAAGCAGTTCTAGGACACCAGCTGAGTGTCCTACAATGCAACTCACTCCTAATACTACCTACCTGGAGATAGCATCAGATTTCCCAGGTAAAGAGGGCTTAGTGTCCTACAAGACTAATGCACCCTTACCAAAAAAAAAAAAAAACTTCAGATGCCAGTCACAAGCCCAGGTTATCACCTGTGTTTCTGATGGACTGGCTGCAGATTGGAGTTTCACTAGTTTACTGCTTTATCATAAACCAGAGACTTGGGAATAGCCAGGTGGTAGAGATGTATAGGGCGAGGTATGGGGAGAGGACAGGGAGCTTCCGAGCCCCTCTCCAGGCACACCGTGCTCGCTTTCTTATTGAATTTCCAAGTTCAAAATGGAGGGTCTCTGAACCCTCTCCTTTAGGGTGTTGATGGAGGCTTCATTGCATAGATAAGATTGATAAATCATTGGCCATTGGTGATTGAGTCAACCCCAGTCCTTTCAGTTGTCAGTTTTTGTTTAAAATATTTTGCAGTTCTGCTCTTTGGTGGATACACTTAGAATTGCTATGTCTTGAGGGATTGACCTTTTAACATGACATATAGGCACTGTCTGTCTCTGGTAATTTTTTGCTTCCTCTGAAATGTACTTTGTCTGATATTAATATAGCCACTTCTGCTTTCTTTTAATATGTATATGATTTATATCTTCATCCTTTTCAGCCTGCTTATATTGTTATATTTGAAGTCTCTTATGGACAACACATTATTGGGTTGTGTTTTAAAATCCACTCTGCCAATCTGTCTTTTAATTGGTATGTTTAGACCATTTATACTTAATGTAATTATTGATAGGTTAGGGCTTATGTCTGCATTTTATGTTGTTCTCCCTGGGTTTTGTCTTTTTGATTTCATTTTCCTGCCTTCTTGTGGGTTACTTGAACATCTTTTTGTATTTTTATTTTATCTTGTCTTTAGTGTGTCTGAATTATCCATTCGTATCTTTTTTAGTGGTTGCTCTGAGTATTACTTTATATATATATATATATATACACAACTTGTCACAGTCTGTTATCATTTTACCAGTTTGAATGAAGTATAGAAATCTTAACTCTCTTTATGACCTTTTATTTTCCTCTTATTTCTGATACAATTTTCTTAAATATTTTCTTTATTTACATTTAGAAACAAAGCAGTATTACAAAGTAGTTACAAAAAATTTTTAATTGCCAGTGATGATTTAGAAATTTTAAGAGAAGGAAGCCTATTTTATTTTTAACCATATTCTTTTTCCTTTCTTCCTCATATTTCAAGGCTCCTTTTATCATTTCCTTTCTGTTTAGGGAATTTCCATTAGTGTTTCTTTTAGGATAGATATACTGGCAACAGATTCTCTTAGTTTTCTGTCATAGAGAATGTCTTTATTTTCCCTCATTCCTTAAAGGTTTGTTTTACTAAATATAGGAATCTGGGTTGAAAAATATGGTGCCATTTTCTTCTGGCCACTGTGGTTTGTGATGAGAAATTAGCTGTTATTCAGATTGTTTTTCCCCTACAGGTAAGGGGTCTCTCTTTCTCTGGCTGTCTTAAAATTTTTTTTGTCTTTAATTTTTAGAAGTTTAATTATGATATGTGGCTTGGTGTGGATTCCTTTAGGTTTGTCCTTTTTGGTTTTATCACCTTCTTAAATCTGTAGGTTTATATTTCTTGCCACATTTGGGAAGTTTCCAGCTATTTCTTTGAGTACTTTTGCAGCCTTGTGCTCTTTGTCCTCTGCTTCCATGACTCTGAGGACATGGACATTAAATGTTTTGCTGTGGTCTCACAGGTCCATGAGGCTCTATTCATTTTTCTTTAGTCTGTTTCCTTTCTGTGGTTCAGATTGGGTAATTTCTATTGTTCTGTATTCTAGTTCACCAGTTCTTTCCTCCGACTCTCTATTCTGCAGTTGAACCTATCCACTAAGCTTTTTATTTCATTTATTCTATTCAGTTTTTTCTTTCTTTTCTTTTTTAATTTTAATTAATTTCAAGTATATAGTACATTGGTTAGACATCTATATAGTTAGTAAAATGATCCCCTCAATTTCTCCCTCCCTCCCCTGACACTCCACCTAGCCAATGTATTACTGCTAATTGCATTCCTTATGCTGTGCTTCCCATCCCTGTGACCATCCGTCAGCTACTAATTTGTACTTCTTTAACCCTTTACCCATTCTCCCAGCCCTCCAAACCCCTCTCCCCTCTGTCACCAAATTGTCCACTATATTTGTGGGTCTGTTTTTGATTAGTTTGTTCTTTTTATTCCTTAAATTCCACATGTAAGTGAAATCATATAGTGTTTATCTTTCTCTGCCTGACTTAAATACCTTCTAGATTCATCAAAGCAATATCTTTTTCCATCCCCCTCCTTCTCATATGTAGGGGTCTTGTTTTCTTATCCTTTCAGTCACTCTATCTTTTGGTTGGAGCACTTAATTCTTTTCCATTTAAGATATTTATTGATAGGAGTGTAGTTGTTACCATTCTTTATTCCTGTTTTTGATACATGTTTTTCCTTCTTAAAGAAGTCCCTCCAACATTTCCTGTAATTCTGGCTTGATGGTGATAAATTTCCTTTAGTTTATTTTTGTGTAGGAAGCTCTTTATCTGTCCTTCAACTCTAAATGTTAGCTTTGCTGGATAAATTATTCTTGATTGTAGATCCTGGGTCTTCATTCTGTCGAATATTTTTTGCCAAGCTCTTCTGTCCTGCATAGTTTCTTTTGAGAAATCAGCTGCCAGTCGTATGGGTGTTCCCTTATATGTAATTATTTGTTTTTCTCTTGCTGCTTTTAATATTGTTTCTTTTTATTTAATCTTTGGCATTTTAATTATGATGTGTCTTGGTGTGGGCCTCTTTGGATCCCTGATTTTCGGAATCCTCAGCTCTTAGGGTTTTGTGTCCATTTCCTTCTCCAGGTTAGGGAAGTTTTTCATCATTATTTCTTCAAACAGCTGTTCAACATCTTGATTTTCTTCACTTACGCCGATCAGACGAATATTTAGAGCCTTAATAGTCTCCCATATCCTCCTTAAATTATTTTTATAGTCTTGGCATCTTTTTCTTGCCATTCTGTCTGAGTATCCTGATTTGCTTTCCTGTCTTCTAGATAGGGCATGTGATCCTTGCCTTTATTCACTTTGTTTATTCCTTTGTTTATTCCATTTATATACTTTTCATCTCAGATGTGTTCTCTATTTCAGGCTGGTTCCCTTTTATAATTTCCATTTCCATTTTTATCTTTTTGTTGGAGTTCTCTACATCTCCCGAAAGTTCATTGAGCATCTTTATAACTAGTGTTTTGAGCTTTGTATCTGTTTGATTACTTGACTCCATTATATCTGGATCTCTGTTCTGTTCTGTCATATGTTTTCTGCTTCTTTGTCTTCCCATTTTGGCTGCCTTTCCATGTCTGTTTCTATGTACTAAGCAAAGCTCCTAGTCTCCCGGTCTTATTAGTGTGGATTTGTAAAGTAGGTGTCCAGTGCCACAGTCTTGAGAGGGGTTCACCTGCAGGCCAAAATTAGCCCAAGCTTCTACCCCTCCAGAGCCACGTGTTAAGATTCAGCAAGCAAAATCCACAGATGCTGTGCTTACAGTTGCCTCAAAAGGCCATACCAGAAACCGAGGCCAGCTGCCTCTACCAGAGTCAGCCTCAGCAAAGAGCGCCTGACTCTCTGAAAATACACCTGGATGTGGCTTGGGTGTTGCCCGAGCTAGAGGAGGTGGGGTTTCAGGGAATCTTTTGGGTGGAGCGACCTTTATTATCCAGTTTGATGACATCACGGCAATGGCAGCACTGTGTCTACGCACTGGGAGAGGGGAGGGCTCAACAGGGAACAATGGATACTGCCCGCACTAATGTACAGAGCGAGTCTCGCCTAGTCCTCACTCTGACAGTGTCTCCTTGTAAATCCCTGGTACCCCATGTGCACAGCTGACTCAGCACTGGTGCTCAGAGCAAGCAGGTCTGTCACCACGAAAATCCACTCACAGACACTGCCCCTTTAAGAGGCTCCCGCCGCTGTTGCAGCCTCCATCTCACTCAGCTGCTTGAGACTGGGCAGCCCCGCATCCTCGCCCGTCATACCTTCTGCCGTTGCAGGGTGATTTCTCGGATTTCTCCGTAGTTGTATGGCTTGTTCATCTAGATCTCAGGCGATTTTTCCTTGCTGCTGCTCCTTATTTCTGTCACAACTTTGATTTGATTGCCAGAGGGATGAATAGAGCTTCTATCATGTATGCCATTTTTTTTCCTCCTCATTCTTCAGTTTTAATATTTCCATTTGTTTTTATGTTTTGTTTATTCGTCAAATGTTTCTTTTTCTTTGCTATTTTTTCATTTATTCAGGCATGTTTGTAATTTCTCACTGAAGCATTTTTATCATGCTTGCTCCATTTTGATCAAATCATTCTAATGTTTCTGTCATCTCAACATTGAAATCTTTTACTTATCTTTTTCCATTCATTTTGAAATCTGGTTCTTGGTATAAAAAGTGATTTTCACTTGAAACGACATATTCACTTTATGCTGTGAAACTAGACCTTGTTCAAATCCTGTTTTGACTGGCTTTCTCTAACACTGCATTGAGAGGGAAAGCAGGCACTGTCTCCTTACGGCCAAGGGAGGCAAGAGTTCAGGTTCCCCTTCGCCTCTCTTGACACCTGAGAGTCAGCTGGGTGGAAGTAGCAATTTTGGCTTTCTGTGAGGTTTCCACAGTTACCTCATTGAGGTGACCTCATTCCTGCTGGGAAGTGGTAAAAGTCTTGACCCCCCCTCGCCTCCACTGACATCATGCCCAGAAGGGGAGCAGAGGGCACCTCATTACTGGGGGTAGAGGTAGAAGTCGAGGTCCGCCCCTCATGGTCTCCCCTGCCGCCACAGCGTGGAGGAGGAGGTCTTACTGCCTGGAGTGGGTAGAAGTCCCAGCTGCCTGCTGGGCCTTCTCTGACACTGCCCCACTGCAGAGTTGGGGTGCCTCCTTCCTTCCTCACCAGGGTGGAAGTCTGGGCTCCCTGCTTATCAGCTTTTGCTGACGTGGGTAGAGATGGCACTACATGTGTTTCTTTGGTGTTTAGCTGGAGCAGAGCTTTTATTGTCTAAAGGTTTTGTCTTGTTAGGCTGGCCTTTCTTGGTCTTTTGGCTTTTGTCAGGATTTTTTTCCTGTACCCATTGGTGTTCCATGTTGCTGGCTTCCTTGGCTCCATGTCTAGGATACAGGAGGCAAAAAGTAAACCCAAGGAATTCCTCACCACATTATTCCTCAGGTCCTGAGGTCTCTCTCTAGCTATTCCGCCTTCTCAGCACATCTCAGTCCTACATATGTTTACACATGAGGTACAGGGCTTTAGTGTTACTTAGTAGGAGGAATAGGGAAGAGTATGTCTGCTCCATCTCTCCAGAAGCAAGTCTCGTATTCACTTCCATTCCTTACTTCTGGTAACTCAGTTTTATGTTTTAATTCCAGAATTGTGTTGTTTTGTTAACTTTACCCTATGTATGTTATTTTTCCAGGCGTCGAATAGCAGATTAATTTTTAAATTTAAAGGAATTCCAAAAAGCAAGCAGACATTGGAGGAAATACACCATTTGGCCTCAGCTGCATTTATTAGAGTCATAAATAGATGTTTGTGTTTGGAGATGGTTTTTAATTTATAAAGAAGGATCTTAGAAGGGAGGATTGCATAGTTATAAGTAGTCAGTGGTAGCCTTTAAATATTTTTGCACTAGAAAGTAATAAAAAGATAGCATGAGTGTAGGTCTAGTTAGAATGGGCTGCTTCCCTAGTACTGAGAAACTTTTGTTTGACTTCATTTTCTCAAAGGGTTCTGGTAACTTTCAGGTTATGACTGTTCCTGTCTCATAGGATTGTAGTTAATAAAAATTTCAGGACTTTGGTAGCTATCAAGAACTATACACATGTGAGGGTATGATGCTATTGTAACTTGTCTTCCCGCAGAGACATACTTTGTACTTATAGGAGCACATTTTCACCTTTATAATTCTTAGAATCTTAGAATCTTAAACAAGATCTTAAAGATTAATTAATGTAGCTATTCTTTTCATCCGTGTAATTCTGCTGTTACAAAGGATGCTCTACTACCTCACAGGGCAGGGTATCTCATCTTAAATAGTTCTATTTACCAAACTCTTCTGTTCTGTGCTGGCTTTCCTATTAGATACTACTCTTTGGTCCTCATTCTGCCATTTGAGTCTAGTCTTTTATAAGAGAATAAGAAGGAACCACTTTTCTCTGGGCTGTGATCATTCTTATAGTCCATATCGTTTTGGGGGGGCAGGGCATGGTTTTAGCCAAAAAAATTCATTTTAGCTCCCTTCTTCAATCTGTAGAATTTATTAGTCCTTGAAGTGGAGTGATGGTGGCATTCAGAACAACACACACCACTTGTGCAGCATGGATGAGAACTGTTAAAAATAGTATACTGTACTGTTTTTTCTCACATGTACGTAAGAAGTCCTTCTGAGAGGATCGAGACCCTTATAGATACATATAAATCATTGCTTTTGCTTTCATTATTGGCACTTACAAAACAGTTATTGAATTTACAGATGGCTCACAGCCTTGGAGTTTTCCCCCTTCTTTAGTGACTTAATCTTATACTAAGTCTGACCCATCTTACTACTTTATTCAGTTGAATTTTTAAAAATCTAAGTCCTAGGCTACATTTGTCATTAGGAGGTTTTTTGTAAGCTTGGTTGTATTCTTAAATTTTGGTTCTCTGATTTATTATATTGACTGTTATTGTTCTGTTGTCCAGTCCTTCCCACTCTCCTCCAATCCAGTTTCGCTTGCTTCGGACCTTCAGTAGTAGAACGTTGATGAGGCAGGGCACTGTTAGACATCTTGTACAGCGATATCAGCCCGTTAATTAATAAGCATTGGTTACCTCTATAGAATGAGTATAAATCATTTTTACTCTTCACACCAAAATCTGAAAAAATATTTTCTCTAGTTTGGTATGTTATTAATAACTCTGTATATTGTTTTTAGATGATCTGATAATTTTGGTATATTTTTAAATTTTGAAATATTTTAGTACTTGTTTTGGTTTCATTTTACCTATTTTAAAAATATTTCCAGGAAATCCACTTACCCAGGATATATTGAACCTCTATCTAGAACCAGATGGAACAAGAAGGCTACTGAACTATTTGCTTGATAATTTGGCAGGTACTGCAAAAAGAAGTAAGTGGTCATTTGTTTAAACCATTTTTTAAGGAAGACATATAAGAATATTGCTTAATTTTGTGCTTCATATTCAACTAGTTTCAACAGAACAGCCACCGCCAAGATCTTGGATTATGTTACAAGAACCAGACAGAACAAGGCCAACTGGTTGGTAGCCTTATTTTTTAACTCTTATATTTACTTGGTCTTTATAAACCTAACAGTATTGGCGGCATGTTTTAGATTATGGGCAGTGTTGCAGTGGAGTGCTTATGGCTGATTCGGTTTGGGATATAATAAAGACTTAATTCTTGTTCACCTAGTATGCCATAGAAAGTATGCTGTCGAGCAGTGCTTCTCAGCGAGAGGTGATTTTATCCCCCAGGGGACATTTGGCAATATCTGGAGACTTTTTTTGATTGTTACAACTAGGGGAAGTGCTACTGGCATCTCAGGGCTTGAGATCAGAGATGCTGCTAAGCATCCTACCACGCATAGCACAGCCCCCCACAACGAAGAATTTACCCACCCGCAGTGTCAGTAGTGCCAGTTTGAGAAACCTTGCTATAAAGTGTTGATCAAATTCAGTTACAGTGAATATACAAAAAGCTTTTTATATTGGAGATTTCCAAAGCATATTTGATACTATAAAATTGTAAGATAGCTGAAACACTTACTTGGGAGAGAAATTGAACTAATGACTTCTAATCAACTTAAATTGTTT
Source organism: Pteropus medius (assembly GCF_902729225.1). Classification (NCBI taxonomy): domain Eukaryota; kingdom Metazoa; phylum Chordata; class Mammalia; order Chiroptera; family Pteropodidae; genus Pteropus; species Pteropus medius. The sequence continues at coordinate 4,893,846 of NW_024348533.1, read as the reverse complement.
GAAAATAGTTTGAGAACTTCTGTGATATGTGTAACAGTATTTGGCCTGTGATACCCTTTCCTTTCTTATGAATTAATAATCATTGCTCTATAGAAGAAAACTAGACATGCCTATTAAGAAAAATGCCTATCAGGTTTCCACATTCTATGGTAACGATTGGTGAAGTGTCAGAGGGAGCCCAGAAATGAGGAGGCCTGGTCTTCAAGGCTGAGGAGGGCTCAGGATCTTAGTCTTTTAGCTTCCAAACCTTTTATGCACACCTCTGCAGCAGATCCACACTATTTCATAACTTGTTCATATATCTGTCCTTCTCTATTCGACTTTATTTATATCCACCATGTCTGACGTATAGTAGCTTTTCAATGAATAGATATCGAATAATAAAGTCAAACTTAGCATTCAAGTGAAGACTATTGTGGTGTTTTTTTCTGCCACGTGTGTGAATAAGTAAAGTTATCTTTCCTACAGCCTTGTTTTCTGTCATGTGCTATAATGTTCTTTGTGATAAATATGCGACCCGGCAGTTATACGGCTACTGTCCATCATGGGCACTAAACTGGGACTACAGGAAAAAGGCCATTATTCAAGAAATCTTGAGCTGCAACGCTGATATCATAAGTCTTCAGGTAAGTAACAGTATTTGTTTAAATTGTACTAACGCCCCAGCATTGATAAAGCAAAGAGCAACCAGCAAATGGGTTACATTGACACATTTGACGTCCTACCTTTAGCAGTCTTAAAATACTGGCTTTTTCTGTTTTTAGTGAGTCCTGGGAGCATTCCTACCTGCTTTACTCTGCAGCCCTATGCTGCCAAATTAAGCAAATGGGTTAAGCTGGGTTTTAAGCATTTGCTGTGACAGCTAAATACTCACCTTTCACTCTCTAATGCCCCTGCACACTATTTTTGAATTGGGCAGCAGTGTTACTGAAATTGTGGCATTTTCAAGGTATGATTTTTCTTTACCACCAGAGGTAATAGAATAATTAGGGCATAGTGGAAAGAGCATTGAACCTGGGTGCTCAGTAACTTTGGGTTCTCAGTCAACTTTCATAACTTACATGATCTTGGGCAAGTCATTTTCCCACCTGGCCTGAAATTATGATCTATGAAGTTCCTTCTACCTCTCTGATTTTTGTTCCACATCAGTTCTAAAATGTAAGGAAATACACATGCATAGAGCTGTGTGTCTCACCAGTCATGACTCTTAAACAACAAAGAATTGACATTGTCAGCTGATATCTATCTAATGACAAGTAGCTATTCTGATTGGTTTCAGATAAATTACATCGAAAAGATACTGCATTCTTTATTCTGCAGATTAGTCTTTTGAAATGATTTTAAGCTCTCAAACTATATATAAAGTTAATGCATAGGACTGATTTTTGTCTTATGAAATAACATTGCTGTTTACAATTTTTCAGGAGGTTGAAACAGAACAGTATTACAGTTTTTTTCTGGTAGAACTGAAAGAACGTGGCTATAATGGATTCTTTAGTCCTAAATCTAGAGCTAGGACAATGTCAGAACAAGAAAGAAAGCATGTTGATGGCTGTGCAATATTCTTCAAGACAGAAAAGTAAGTCATCTTATTTTTTAAAAAAATGTTCCCTATTTGCAGATTGGGGACCAAGGGTATGAGATACTGTATTATTATTTACAAATTACAAGATGGAATATTCCAACACAAAACCTAAACAGAAGATGACTACATTATCTTAAGTTGTGAAAGTATTCGTATCAGTAATAGCCTGAGAACAACTTTTAAAGGCTGTGGGAAGCTTGGTGTTAAGTGTGGAGGATTTCCATGTGATATACATGCCATCACATCTGTTAAGGAAGTTTGAGAAAACTACATTTCCCTCAAAGCTACTATCCTTGTGTTCCCAATTTTAAGTTTGTGTCTGTTTTTGTTTTTGTTTTAGATTTACTTTGGTTCAGAAACACACTGTTGAATTTAATCAGCTAGCAATGGCAAATTCTGAAGGATCTGAAGCTATGCTGAACAGAGTCATGACAAAAGATAACATTGGAGTTGCAGTACTGCTAGAACTTCGAAAGGAGTTGATCGAAATGTCATGTGAGTGACCTTTTCACCTTCTGTAAAATTGACCTCCAAAATTTGATAGAAAACAGAAAATTAGTTATATAATAACAGTCTTGTCTAACACCTGAAGAAACTCAGAATTTAAATTTTTCTAAAATATCATATCTCATTTTCTCTACCACAAAGCTAAAGATGAGAAAGCATTGTCCAGAAAAGTATTTGAAATCTTGACAGGCATAAAGTCAAAGAAGAAAAGTTTTTTTGCTCCCAAGAATTTTTCGAATAAAAGAAAATTTCAAGTAAATATTAGTTAAAATAACTGCTTAGAAAGAACTTCATGCACGTCTATAATTTCTTAGCAATAATGATATTCTGTAAGCTAACTTCTCTTCCTGACCTATTTGTTATGACCGTTTTAAAGGTCTTGAGTTTTGGAGAAATCGACCACTTATTTCATATTAAAAAGTATATATAGAGTGACCATTATGAAATTTCTGTCACTTGAGGAACAGTTGGAACTGGGGATATTTAACCTGAAGAATAGAAAAGATGAAAGGTGGAACTTAATGACTTTCTTAAATATATCTAAGGCAAAGGGTATAGATTTAATTTTGCGAGACTCGATTTAGTATATCTAAACTAACACAAGAAGTTTCAAAGGAGACACAATTCTTTAAAAAGCAAGCTGCCCCAAGTAGAATGGGCTGTCTTTGATCAAGTAATGAATACCCAGTGCTGGAAGTACACAACCTGAGGCTTTGATGTCTCTTTCTCAGGTTTCTTGTAGGGTAGATTATCAGATGGGAGGGTGTTCAGTAAATGTTAGGGTCCTTTTATATTTCCAAGACTCTGAGATAGTACTTGCTTTCAGACCCTGTAAGAATATGTGAGCTGATAGGCGGGTTTTGTCTGTTGGGTTTTTTTGTTTTATCTTATGTAGCTGGCAAGCCGCATCTTGGAACGGAAAAACAGCTTATTCTCGTGGCTAATGCACATATGCATTGGGATCCTGAATACTCTGATGTGAAGTTGGTTCAGACAATGATGTTCCTCTCGGAAGTGAAGAACATTATTGATAAAGCCTCACAAAGCCTCCAGTCTAGTGTATTGCGAGAATTTGGAAATATTCCACTGGTGTTGTGTGCAGATCTTAATTCTTTGCCAGACTCTGGTAAGAAAAGAATGTTAGTTTATATAGAATGCTTTTTGACTATATTGTTTTTGTAATGTATTGTTTTTGATAATTCAAAATTATCAAATTTAGTGAAAACAGGAATTCTTTTTGTAGTGGCAGCTGTGAGAATTGGGTTTAAAAATATTTGTGTGTGGAACAGGGGGACCATTTTGAAAGTGAAATGATATGAAAACCTCAAGAAGGACATTAATCATCTTCAATAAACACATAATTGATAACCTGAAATAACTCATTAAAGAACATATAATCATATTTCATTATCTCAGGTCACGTATAATCCAGACTCTGAAAGTGTTTTAAGATAGCTTCTTTGAGATTTCCAGCATGTGGTAATATAATCCAGTTTAAATTTGATCATATATTATAGGATCTCAAATTTTAGTGGGCTTGCTTAGAAAAATATACATCAGATAGAAATTGAGATCCTTCATTTACACAGATCAGGCAAGTGATTTTAACAAAAAACAGGAATTTTAATTTTTATCACAAAGTGGAATACAGAAAGCTTATTCTTGAGTACTTTTTCCATTGATGGTACCATGAACAAACTAGCCCTTGTAATATCAAAACTATTTCTTCATTTTTGTATTTCAACTCCTGTTTATACTTTTTCATATACACAAGAATACTCTTCCTTGGACTTGCTTGCATGCATGCATGAGCACATGCATGCACACCTTCGGAATGGTTAAATTTAGTAGCACATCACCACCATTGTGGTAGATGGGAGCCATTAATAGATAGAAACGATGTTAGAATTTATTTTCAGGGGGAAATAAAGGTATCTAAAATCCATAATTCCTTAGTCTGTCTCATCAAGCTGTCTGGCATTACTGCTAGGAAGCAGTTGAGGGTTATCATCTGTCAGTTTTTCTCCATATTTTCTACCCTCTGTTTAGCTACAAAGTATCTGAGGAGCAAAGAGAGACTTATCAAATCATAGAGATCTTAAAACCCATTTCAGCATTGAAAGTATTTTAATAGTACACAGGAGGGAAAATGTCCAACCTTGCCAACTAATTACATGAAAAAAATTTTTAAATGTTTGCAGAGCCCATCTTATGCTTAGGAAATTGGGAAGATTGTGTCCAAGGCTGGTGAACTTGCTCTGTGACTAAATCAAACGTGTAATTCTCTTAGAATAAGTAGAAACCTACATACTAAGATACTGATTGTGGTGGTAATTCTTTTTAAAAGTAGAAACAGCCTGAATTTAAAAAAACAAAAACTAGTTTAACAAATATTGTACACCAGTCCTGCCTGTTATTATGCAACAATTTAAAAAAGGTAGTTGAGAAGACACATAAGTTCATGCGATATAGTAAAGCAAATATAAAATACTCAATATACTTTCATTAAAGCCATGTAAAATGGATTTAGACAAGTCCTGACAAATGTAAGAAGTTTTAGAAAGTGGGAATGTTTTAGAAATTGTGGCATAAAACTACTTACTGTTGAATTATCTTTTTATGTTTTGTACAGTGACTATTATACATGAGAATGACAAACATTCATTTCTTTTCATTCTAGGTGTTGTAGAATATTTGAGCACTGGTGGAGTAGAAACAAACCATAAAGACTTTAAGGAACTGAGATACAGTGAAAGTCTTACGAACTTCAGCTGTAACGGGAAAAATGGGACAACCAATGGGAGGATCACTCATGGTTTCAAGTTAAAGAGTGCCTATGAGAGTGGCCTGATGCCTTACACAAATTACACGTTTGATTTCAAGGTGGGTTTCGAAATGGATAAACATTTAAATTTCCATTTTTTTAAAGAGGGTCTTGTTACTTTGTCATACGTGTTTAGACTGGAATTAGGACTTCTCGAATTATTTGACAGCTCTATTCTTTTATTACTTTTCTATAGAATTCCATGGGGTTGGAATTCTATAGATACCTGTTAGAATCATTTCCAGGGTAATAAATCAGATGAAATAATAATAGTAAATCCTGAGTTGACCGTTGTCAGCTGTTGGGGCAATTATGTTTCTTGTAGGCTTATTGCCAGCAGCTGGTAATGCAGCACCACATTGCACCAGGCCCGCAAGTAACATTTTTGTCAACATCGTTTCATTATAATGTTGATAAAAGGCCATAGGAACTTACTTTTGTTTATGTCAAGGAGCCTATGGTAAAATTGGCTTCATTATACATAGCTTTACTTAAAGTCACAGAACCATGGACGCCATTAAGTGAGGACTTCCCTATATCTAATTTGCTGTTTTTGGGCTAAGGTGTTTTGTCTCTCATTATGTTAATTTAACTAAAACTGTACTCCTTGAGTGCCAAATGTGGTTTATTATTGGCCATTTTAAAATTGTTAAAATATATTTATACGCCTTCTTGCACAATGAACAGCTTACAATGTGGATGGACCCTTTCCTTAATGATTCTCTTTATTTTTGATATTGGTAGTTGTTTAGGGCTTGTGTTCAACCATCCTTTTTAGCCTCCTTTTGCCTTGATGCTCTCTTCAATCCTGGTTTTCCAGGTCTGACCTGCTGGAAAAATAATGGGTCAGGTTAGATTGTCTGCTATAGTGCAAATTCTGGTGTTAACTGGTTCTTAAATTTGGAGAGGAGGGCATTTTAGACTAGAGAAACTATTGGAAACTATGGTAATTTTTTATTTGACTTTGGAGGATCCCCAGTACTGTAGATAATGACTTAAACCTGAGAACAGAAGAATTTGTCAGGTCATAGAGAGGCTGGAGCACACTCTGTGGAAGACTGACGTGTGGGTGCCAGAATAACCAGAGAGGTAAAGGAAAGCAGAGCAGTGTAGGTGCTTCGCTGCCAAGGAAAGCGGCCTTTCAGGAGAGGAGTGGGTGGTAGGCATCAGGTGTGCAGTGAGGGGTGCGCATCGCTGGAGCGCTGAGCAGAGAGGCTAGAACACAGGGGCTGAAAGGTGACTGAGCAACAAGGTGCTGAGCACCAACTCTGCGGCTCTTAGTCTGAGCAGACTGAAGAAGAAGTGAGGCTGGTAACCGAGAGGCGAAAGAGATTAGGGTTTTTTTTCTCTTGTTCTTGTTGCTGAGACAGAGATAGGAAGAAGACATTGAATGTGCTTAAATACTCCTGGCCATGAGCATCTGGAGAAGGAGCATCTGAAGTCACAGGGAGGACAGGGCAAACCAGGAGATGCCTAACCGTGTGCCAGATGCTGCACCTGAGTGCTGTTGAAGACATGCAGGGTGGAGACATCTCAGCCCTCCTAGAGCTCACTGCAGTGGAGGAGACAGGTCTCGAGCGCATAAATGAGTATGTAGCGGGGCGTGCATCAGCAAGGGAAGAGAATCGGAGATGTAGGAGGTATCACATGGGTGACAAAGGTCTTAGGAAAGTTCGAACTCAACACTTGAAGGTTGAGAAGGAATGAAGCAGATGATAAGAAGAAAATGTTTCAGGCAGGAGTACAGCACGTGTGGAAGCCCTGAGGCAGGAGAGAGACTGGAACGTACAAAGAATGTACCCCAGTTCACCCCCCTCGCCCCCAGTCAAAGGGCTAGTATGGCAAAGGGCTGCAGTAAGCAAGCAAAGTGGCACAAATTAAGTGAGGAGGGAGAAGCAGAGACCATAGGAGCCTTTAGGGCTCATTAAAAATTCTGAAAAGATCTAGGTAGAAGGAAGAGTGAATTTACCATCCCTTAACCTTTTTCATTCTGCAAGATTAGACATTTGGGGAACCCTCTGGTTTACGTACTGCCTGTTTCGACACACTAGTAAGTCCCTTTGTTTAGCAGACATGGCTGTAAGGGCATGTCTCGAGAGCTCTCAGTATTTCAGTGTTATCTTATATGGAGGTCTTGTCTTTTTTTTTCCTTCTGTTTTTCAGGGTATAATTGACTACATCTTCTATTCTAAGCCTCAGCTGAACACATTAGGCATCTTGGGACCTCTGGACCACCACTGGCTAATTGAGAATAATATCAGCGGCTGCCCACATCCGCTCATCCCCTCCGACCACTTCTCACTTTTTGCACAACTGGAGCTCGTGCTGCCTTTCCTGCCCCAAGTTAACGGCGTCCACCTCCCTGGCAGGAGGTAGTCAGGTATCTTCAGAGGATGACCTCAGTTTCACCTGTAAACTCATTTAAAAAATCTGAATATAGGGAGTGAGGGATGGCCACTAGGGATTTTTTTTTTTAATGATGATTTGAGTTTTTAATCTGATTATTTGATAAGGATATAGTTTGAAAGCCAGGTGCTAGCAACAGACAAATTCTGAGCCCAACATGCTTTATATACTGTTAGACAGGGATTGGTGTGTTTACACCTATCTTTAATTTGTTACAAGTAATTTTCCTGTTTCTTCTATCCGATATAATATTTTCATGCCTTGAAATAGGAAAATGTTTGAACAGCATATTCTCTTTGCACAGAAATCTGTAGCACTACTTTTTTGAGGCCAGTAATAACATCCAGAGACCATTCATCCAGACTTTACTCCCTCCTTTTTCAGACATGTTTGTAAAATATAGAATTTGAATTTAGCCTTTATGATTGTATATGATCCACAGAAGACCTGATTTATGAAATTTTGTACTAAAATATCAGATTTGGAAATGATTGTATTGTAAACTAAGGCTAAGTTTTTTTACCTGTTTCATGTGTTATAAAGGCCAGCTTGTAAAAGAAGTTGCAACGGACTTTCTCTGCTGATAATTTGCACTGTTAGGGTTTTGTTGGCCCTTTTGTACTACTTTATTTTTAAATTGTGAACATTGCTTTTTAAATCTGTTTAAAGCTTCAGATATTTTTTCGGGACAGAGGCAACTTATCCATGAATCCTGGGTTTTTATGAAAACTATCTTATCTACCAGGACAGATAAGCTGAGCAGTGAATGATCTGTAGGCATTTATGGACTGAATGTAATGGTTGCTATATGAACATTCTGATATTTTTAAATCTTTAACTTTTTTAAGTTAAACAAATTACAGCTGCTTAGGTACAGCTTTTTAACTCCTTTTGAGACACGTCCTGTCCTATCTCCACTGTGCCTGCCTAAATTTGTTCTCACCAAGCACTGCCTGTGCATGCAGAGAAAATCTGTGCATCCTCTTTTATATTTTTTAAATACTGTTTAACATTTGTGAGAATTTTATGAAAATGCTTTTGTATGAGCTGTGGCTTTTTTCCATTGTGAAGCATTGAATATCACATTTTGGAACCTGTACGTAGGGTGGACCCCTGGGTCTTTGCTCACCAGACCCAAGCACTGCTTCTTGGTGTCACTGCACAGTGCTGTCACCCAGAATACTACTATCATGTGAATTTTTTGTTTTCCATGTATTCCTTAGTTTCCATGTTTTTTTAATCATTCCTTTTTTTAAAAAAGTAATTTTCCATTTATGAAGCAGTATAAATGAGATGTATTTTCAAAACAGGTCCCTAAGACAATTCTTCAGATCATTTTTAAAGTGACTAAGTCATTTTAATGTGTCAACCAAGGTAAAAGTTATATTGTACCCTGTGTATTTTGCCCATAGTGCCATTAGTCGATTAGAGATTAAAGCCCATTTTAACTTTGCAAAGTCAGTTTGTATATATTCTGGTCTCATTCATTCATTCTTGTCTCAAAAATCAAATGAATTCAGTGGGAATGTGGTCCAGCTGCTTTTGTTTCAACTGCAGGCAGGGGAGCAAAAGGACACCATGTGAGCATTAAGAAAAAAATTGTTGAATGTTAACAATTTTTATACATAGAATGAGTCATTTTGGATAATGACTTAAAATTTTATGAAAAATGTTTAGCACTTAAATGTGCTTATTCTGTTTTTAAGAGAAAATAAAATTTACATACTGTTTTAATAAATGATTTTTTTTTCTTTTAAAAATATTCTCCAAAAGGTTTTGATCTTGAATCTTTGTCTGGGACCTGGTTTCTCCTTTGAGGTTTTGTTTTTTTGTTTTTAGATTTTTGTTGTGGTGGATTTTTATTTTTTGCTTTTTGTTTAAGTTGTGCTGACACCAAACACATCCAGTTTATAATCAGTACTTTGGAAAGCTGGTATTATTGATGTAGAACCAATGCATAACTTTTGATGGGGTTTTTGTTTTATTTTATTTTATTTTATTTTTTTGTAAAGTGTGAATAAAAGGTGTGTTTACTCATTTTTCCTAAACACTGTGTTGGTAAATGTGCATCATGACAGTTTCCAGCGAGCGCGAGCTGGGGCTGGTCGGGCTGATGAGACAAAGGAACTGCTTTTCCTCCAATCTGTATTATGTGATAAGTCCAGGGAGCTTTATGGAAGAGGGAGGGGAGCGGCACTTACTCATTTTGCATTTGTTAGTGGAGGATGTATTCTTTTCATAGATGCTGGAACTAGAGTGCACTTGTTAGATGCTAAAGGTTTGAGCTTTACAGAAAATGTTTTCACCTGTACTTGTTGTTGTCTGCAATATATTTGAATTCGGGGGCAGGATAGTAAGATATAATGGCCTGTTATGTCTTGAAAATATTTGCTCTTGCCTCTTCTAGGCATACTGCATTCTGTGGGTCAGTTTGAACAGCTTCTCCACCTTACTGAGATAGTGAGAAATTGAACCAAGAGTGGAGATTTACAACTATAACCTTCAAAAGAGAAATATTTTGGGTCTCCAAAACAGACTGTGATACTTTTGTTAAGCAGGTTTTTGTGTTTTAAATACTTCTGTGTTCTGAAGAATTTCCAATAATCCATAATCTCTAAATGCAATAAAAACTAGTGTGTTTTCACAGGATAGATTTTTTTTTTCCAAAAGTTCTGTAACAAATACATTTAATGTGGTGTTGCCATAATGTAATATCAGTGTTCTTGCTGGGTAAATCCATCTTATGAATGTTTTACAGAAAATTTGGGATATGTTTTCTGTTTTAATGATTAGAAATTTGGAGGCACTCAATTCCTTGTTGTAAATCTCTTGAAGTACAGTTTACCATATAAGTGGGAATTATTTATGCTTTGAGATTTTAAATTATGTTCATCAAAATTAACTTATGGCATAATTTAAACTAAAGTTGTAGATATAAAATGTTGATTGCAACTTTAATTGTCCTAGAAGTTAGGCAAGGGACATCTCCAAGAAATGTGTTTTTATTTTTACCTGATTTGGTGACAGCCAAGAAAACTTTTTTTGAGTTAGCACTTTGAAACCTAAGGACATTATTAAATTGGGTGGAATGCACTTCTAAATGTTGAAATTAAAACTTTGAAGCTCTTCTGATATTCAGGGTTTCAATAATAAATTCCTGTTTTAATATTCCATATTGTACTATTTAAACTCATGGGATTTGTTTCTATAGTGACTTTTAGGTTTTGGGGTCATGTCATATAAGGACAAAGCCAACCTACGCAGAACAGTTACAGTAGTTTGTTCTTTTGATGAACCAATCGGCTTACCCAGTACAAATGCTGCAGATAATTCAAAGAACACCTTCAGCCAGTGTTTCACCCCACTCAGAAACAGTATTTCAAGATGTTCACTTTGTTCTTCTCTTTTGGTTACATACATTTTAATAACCGGTATGTTGAAGTAGTATCTAAATTAATAGAATATTTAGTTTTAATTCACAGTACATTATATTGTGTAATGCACTGGACTAACTTTTGTTTACCATTCATGTAACAAAACCCAGCACATTATCTGCACTAAGCTCAAAGAATGTCGCATTTGCCTAGGCAGCTCTTTGATAAGGGTAACGGGAAACTGAATATGTACCTATGGACTGGAGGTGACAAGGGCTTTTACTGTTCTTTTCAGTGGAACCTTCTTGGTGAAATTGTAACTAGCTAGTATTATATTTATATACAGGGTCTCTTTTCTTTACCGATGTATTTTCCTACTCATAGCCAACCAATAAATTCAATATCTGTTTCAAATATTTTAAAAGTGTAATTTGTATAGCTGTAGTACTGAGTGAAGTTTCAGAAAAATAAGTGTTAATTAGCAGAGCACATACTAAAATTCTGAGTCATCTGGGACAGGGTTATAACTTACCCTTTGAAAGGGACGAGTGATTGGGGGACAGGGCCGTGGTGTTGTAGAAATATGTAAACCTGAGGGTTTCTGCGCCAGCTGTGTTATTCTATGTAAGACTCACGTCTTTGCCAAAGTTTGGGTTTATATTTAGGCAACTGATGGTCCTTTTGCATTTAGGGTTGTCATTACCATATACCTCATGGTGAGCTCATATGTCTTCCGTCTTTTGGACAGAGGTTGACGTATTTTAAATAAATGCTTTTAAATACAGTAGCAAACATTGTGTTGGTGGGGTCCTGCCAAGTTATTGAGTGTTTTACTTGTTATATGTATGTTGTATTGTATATATAATCTTTAAAAACGAGAGACTTCCCAACTCTTCAGGATATTAACTCCATCTGATTTTTAGAACCTACTTCTATAACAAATAAATGTAAAATTTTATATAGATGCTGGAAAATTTATTTAAAATCGGAAGACAAGTTAGATAAAATAAATGTTTGCTGAGATGTCCAGTTTTTAAAGTAGGCATTTTCTACTTAAACCTTAACATGTATTTTTAATGAAGTATGTTCATATTACATTATAATTCTAGTTAATGTCGTTTAGAGGAATAGGTACCTAAGGAAACAAACTAGAATATATGTAGAATAAAGTTTTTAGGTTTTAGATAACAATATATATACTGAGAATTCCCTTTTTGGAGTCTTACTTAGGTATCCAAATTTAAATTGATTTTAAAGATAAGCTTTCACAAATACTATAAAGACAATTTTTAGTAGACCGGTTATATATTAGAAGAATCTTAGAGAAGATATTTTTTACTAGAATTTTACAAGAATTTGAGGAATATTTCTGTAAGCAAATTTCCTCCAAATAATAAACTACAAAATGTTCTAAGTAGATTATTCCCCAGATGAGTCTAACCAATGAGACTAAAGCTAGGAATTGTGAAGACTGCTGGATGACAAGGTGGCTTGAAGACCAGTTTCTACACTTTCCTCAGTAATTTTAAATCAGTTGAGTAAGGAGATGTCAGTTTTCTCACTTTCTTTGAACTAACTGCAAACTTCAGATCACCCGAATCTACTCAAAAGCATATTAAATTATTTTGGGGCCTTTCCTGAGAAACTGCTCACTACCCCAGTGTGACGGGAGGTGGCATCATGCTCTTACTGTGGGACCTCCCAGCCTTCCTGGCACAGGAACGAGTCAGCTGCAGTTTTGGAGAGTGGCCCTGTGGCCTCCTCTTCTCAGTATCTCTGCTTTGTGACAATCCTGCTGGTTCTATTCTCTTCCAAATTTAATGTAATTCTTAACCTATTTCCCGTTTGCCCTGAGTATCCTCGTGGGTGGTGCTTACAGCTGCAGCGTTTACCCCGAGATAACTCACAGATTACAGTCCTAACCTTACCCTCAAAGTTTGCCACGAACTATCTTGCTTTTATTATTATTTCTATTTACAAAATACAGTCATTCTCAATCGCTGAAAATGTCTAGTCCTAGAAAACAGCATTCCTATGCATGATGTTAACGCTGGCAGTGATTCATGCTTTTTTTTTTTTTTTTCCCCCTAAACGGGTAAAGGGTTAAAACTCTGGTCCAGGAAATTCACTGAAAACAGGAATGATGGTGGAACCGAAGCCAGGTAGGAGAAACACACACAATGCAGGATTGCTTTCCTTTTGATGTTCACACTGGTGCAGGTGGCCGCTTCCGGGTGGTGGTGCAGGTGTGGGGCACGGGTGTGAGTGGGGGGCCAGGAAGTGTGTGTGGCTGTGAGTGGAGTGGCGAGAACTCAGTGGAGTTCTCAGTGGGTGGAGACTTCTGCACCTTGATCCCAATGCTAAAGTTGGAACTTCATCTTGTAGGTGGTGGTAACAAGCCAGCCATACAGGGTTTAAACGGGAGTAGTGTCACCAGGTCTCTTTTAGAAGGGTCACTCTAGCAGACTGGAGGATGAATTAAAAGAATAAGACTAGTTAGCTGGGTTCTTGCATGGTTTAGTTGACAGATGATAAGCCGAGGACAGCTTGCAGGGCAGTAAGGGTAGAAAGGTAGGGGAATTTGGACTGTTGAGGAAATAGAATCACGAAGAACCTTGATTCCTGCCTCACTCGTAGGAGAAAAGACAGGTGAGTGAGTTTTGTTCAGTCACTCATTGTTTCCATTAGGCAAACTGACTCAACAGCTCTCCTGTCTTCAGTAGCAAGGCCTTAATTTTCTCTTTACTGACCAGATAAAAACTGGCTCAAAGAATTTTGTTCTCAAGGTGCATTTTAACTTCATTTCCTTTTATTTTTCATTTAGATCTCAGTTTGCAAAAGATCCAGTGTGCCCCTACTAAACAGTTGAGTAAATCCTGAAAACAATAAACAATAGCGGTTGATGCTCGTTTACTTCTAGCTGGTTTCCTTTCGACTTTTTACTATTCCTGAAAATGGATTAAGTGTAAAAAGATTGCTCAGCAGGGGTTACAGGGTAAGACTAGGCATTAGAAGGTACTTTAATAGAGCAAAACACAACAAATGGAAAAGATCCAAGAATTCTAAAGCCAGTTAATTTTCCCCTCACGCAAAGGATTACTCTTGTTCAGTATGGCAGCCTTTAGCCACATGTGAATTTTGAAATCTGTGTAGTGTGACTTGAACTGTAAGTGTTTTTCTGTTAAATGGAACATTTTCGTTAGGACCATATTTCACTTTACCTGTTGCATTGTGTGAGATATGGAACCAGTGTATTGCTTGTTTGTATTACATACAAACATCAGTTATATCATAGAGTTGATTCCATCCTAACAATGTTTTGCTAATAAAAGTCACATTATGTGTTAGTTGAATATTTTATGCAAATGGAATGAGTTAACTGTACCTATGTAAGTCTTAATTAGTCATTGAATTGAGGTACTCACATTTGTTATATTTAAATTATTTTTCTAGCTTAAAAAATAAATATGGACAAATTACTAAATTTAAAATGAGTTCTGAAACAACTGGGAAAAACTGGAGGGCGTATTACAAATTTCGTGATGAATGACAATTGCAATTCGCTACACCAGAGCAAAAGAAAAAAATTATAATAAAAAAAATAAAGGTAATAAAGCAAACAATGTTAAGATACACTTTCTTCAAATACATATTGAATGTAATGCCTCCTCTCAACAGTCAAAAAAGAATAGATGAACTTAATCATCTGAAATGTCCAACAAAGCTTTTAAACAGTTTATAATGGGTTATAAGCTTATATATTTAGCCAGCTGTAAAAGGGCTTGTATTCTTGCACAGAAAAACAAGATTTTAATGAGATACCGTTTTTAAAAAGTAATAAGGAAATTTCATTAGCAAATTATGAGTAAAAGCCTAAAAATTTCACAAAAATGAAATTTCCTTAGTTAAGCCAATAGTTACCTATAGAACACAAGACCTAACACAACTGAAGATCAATTGATTCAAATTCTGAAAAATTGAAAGTACTTGTTAGCTTTCGGTGAGTTGTGTGATATAAGACACTGCCCAGTTAATACTTGTGTACACTTTGTCTTAAAGGGCTTCCAAATTTACAAAGAAATGTAAATTGTCACCTTAATCAAATTTATGGCAGATATTTTTGCATCTTTTACATCAGTCTAAGAATTTTTGCTGGATAAGAAAAAACAAAAACCAGTTTCTATCACTATACATAGTGCTCCAGCTACATTAAGTCAAAATCTAGATTTACTGAAATTTTTAAAGGAACCTGGATTCCCCTTATTTTGTTTTACCTTATGATGCTTATTGAAAATAGTTGCACTCGTTTTTTTGAAACAGATTCTGAAAAGTGTCACAACTGTTAAAATTACTCAGTATATATTGGTTTAAATCAAGGAACCATCACCAGTTTGTGGAAGCTGCTCAGAGGAACAGAGATGGAAGACAATTTAATGATCGTCTCTTTCACTAATGCTTTGTTTATTGAATTACGAAGGAATTTAACAATGGTTTACTGATCTATTAATTCTGTCAACATAAGAAACGTCCAAACCTGTAGAGAATTTTTATGCGTTTATTTGAGCTAAACTGATGACAATTGCCGGGAAGCAAAATCCCAGTGAATTGAGAAAATGCTTGGGAGAAAGGCAGTTGTGCAGCTTGTTTTATACATTAGAATCAAAGGAAGAGATGTGAGGAAGGTTATGTGAAATCCAGTGGGAGTAGATTAAGGAGGAAGAAGGAAGCAAAGCGGGAGGTCTCTGGGATTGGCTAAAAAGTAAAACAGACGCTTCTTTTACATGGTTGGTATAGGATAGTTAATTAACATTTACAGCACATAGAGATACTATGCAGGGAACAAGAATACAATGTGGTCTCCAGCTCTAGTGCAGTGAGTGTGCCCTGAGGGGTCTGGACAAGATGATCACTGACATTTCAAAGGTATGTGTGTGATCTTTGATGCAGACACACAGCAAAAGGGCCCACTTACGGTAAAGGCCGACCTTTGTTAAGGAAGCTGCAGGTATAGGACATGTGACCCACCATGACTGCATCTACTTAGGAATTTTTATGTTGAGACCATCCTGTGTGGTTACTCTCGGTCTCTGAGTTTATAGGGACACTGTGCTGGTATAGTGTTGGCCCCTTTTTTGTCCCTAAATGAAGATACAGCATACCAAAACTTATCAGAGGCAGTCAAAGCAGTACTTAAAAGGAAGTTTATAGCTATAAATACCTACTTTTAAAAGATCTCAAAATAAATCTCAAACCAATAACCTACTTTAAGACACTGGAAAACAAAGAGCAAGGTAAACTCGAGCAAGAAGGGAAGCAATAAGAAATAGAGCATAAAATGAAATAGAATAGAAAAATAATAGAGAAATCAAAACCAATCTTTGGAAAGATCAGCAAAATCAGTGAGCCTTTATATGGAACAAAAAAAGTTACTAAAATTAGGAATGAAAGGGAGGACATTACTACGAACTTTCAAAATAAAAAGGATTATTATGTAATACTCTGGATAGTTGTATGCTAATTAATTAGATTACATACATGAAACAAATTTTTAGAAAGACAAACTACCGAAACTGACTCTTCTTGAAAACAGAAAATCTGAATAAATTTCTAACGAGATTAAAATAAGAATAAAAAAAAAAAAGGCATAGAAAGAAAAGCCCAGGCCCAGATGGGTTCACTGGTGAGTTCTACCAAATATTTAGGAAGACTATCAATTCATGAACTCTCGCAGAAATTATAAGAGGGAATCCTTTGTAACCTTTTATGAGGCCAGTATTACCCTGATAACTAAACCAGACAAAGATACCGCAAGGAAAGAAAACTATGCATTAACAGTGTCTATGAATACAGGTGCGAAAATCCTCAAAATACTAGCAAAACAGAATCCAGCAATATGTAAAAAAAAGATTATACACCACCACCAAGTGGGATTCATCTCAGGATGTAAGGTTGGCTTAGTATCCCCATTTAATGTCATATATTACAGCAATTGGATAAAGGACAAAATGACAGGGCCTTCTCATTAGACACAGAAAAGGCATTTGACAAAATTCTCTAATCCTTAATTTTAAAATAACAAAAACACCAAACTAGGGATGTAAGAGAACATCCTCAACCTGATAAAGGGCATTTACAAAGAACCCACAGCTCACATCCTACTTAATGGTGAAAGACTGGAGGCTTTACCCTAAGATCAGAAAACAGACAAGATGTCCACCCTTGCCACTTCTATTCAACATCGCGCTAGAAGTTTTAGCCAGGAAAATTAGGCAAGAAAATGAAATAAAAAGTATCCAGATTGGAAAGGAAAAAGTAAAACTTATATTTGTAAATGACATGATCTCATACATAGAAAATCCACGCACCAAGAAACCTATTAAAACTCATGAGTTCAGCAAAGTAATAAAGGATACAAGGTCAATATACAAAAATTATATTTCTGTTCACTAGCAATGAACAAACCAAAAATAAAATTAAGAAAACAATTTTATTTACAATAGCATTAAACAGAATAGCATACTTAGGAATAAGTTTAATGAAAGAAATATAAGACTTACAATGAAAATTATAAAACATTGAAAGAAGATGTAAATAAATGAAGGTATTTCATGTTCGTGGATTGAAACACTTAAAACTGTTAAGATGGTGGTACTTCCCAAATTGATCTACAGAGTCAGTGCAAGTCCTATCAGAATCCCAGGTGGCTTTTTGTTGCAGAAATTAACAAACTGATCTAAAAATTCATGCAGAAGTCCAGGGGCCCCAAATAGCCAAACCATCTTAAAGAAACAAAGTTGGAGGACTCAAACTTCCTGGTTTCAAAACTTATTACAAAGCTACAGTGTGGTATTGGCATAAGGATAGCGTATGGATAAGTGGAATTAAATTCAGAGCCCAGAATAAACCCTTACGCTTATGGTCACTTGATTTGTGACGAAGGTGACAAGACATCTCAATAGAAGAAAGAACAGCATCTTCAACAAACGATGCTGGACAATTGAATGCCCATAAGCAAAAGAATAAAGTTGGACCTCTACCTCATACCATATACAAAAACTAACTCAAAAATGAATCAAATATCTAAATGTAAGAGCTAAAACTACTTTTAAAAAACCTTAAAAAATACAGATATAAATCTTCATGACCTTGGTTTAGGCAATAGTTTCTCAAATATGGCATCTTAAAGCAGAGCAACCAAAGAAAAAAGTGGATCAGTTAGGCTTTATCAAAATCAAACACCTGTGCTTCAACAGGGAAAAAAAAAAAAACTAAAATGATAACCCATAGAATGGGAAAAAATATTGCAAATCATATATCTGATGAGTCTGGTCTCCAGAATATATAAAGAGCTCTTACAACTCAACCATGAAAAGACAACCCAGTAAAAAAGGGGTAAAGGATTTGTGTAGACAATTTCCAAAGAAGAGTGACTGCTACTGGATATGGAGTGATAAAATATTCTGAAATTAGGTAGTGATGATGGCTGTACGACATTGAATAGTCTAAAAACATCTGGATTCACTTTGAAGGGGTGAATTTTAATGTTATATAAAAATGTACAAAAATGAAATCTTTTGTATGATTTCTCCTGGGACTCGAATTAGTTGGTAGTATGTTCTTGAGTTTCATTCATGTCAATGCATGCCATCATAATAGCTGTAGTTTAATTTTACTCTAGTGAGATGTTGCATTGTATGAATATTCCAAAATACATTTATCCATTTTGCTCTGTAAGATTCTTTTAGTTGTTTCTAGTTTTCTTCCTCCCCACACCCACCCTTACAAACCATTCTGCTCTGAACATCTGGTTGGTGCCAGCATGTGGGGGCTTCTCTGGAGTATAAACTTGTGACTGGTACTTGCTGGGTGGAAGATCATGCGCGTGTTTGCTATGTTAGATGTGCTGCAAGGTGTGTGTTCCCACTTAACTCTCAGTTCATGAGATTTGTTCATTGTTCCACATCTTTGCCAATGCTTGTTTTTGTCTGACTTTTCATTTTGGGCAATCTGGTAGGTACCATGGTATTTCACATGGTATCATTTATATTCCCCTTAATCATAAAAGGCTTTTATATTTTTTTGGCTATTTCAGGTTCCCCTTATGATTTTCTACCTATTGAAGCTTTGACCTTTTCCAATGGAGTCAGTTCTTTACACTGTCAGAATACTTATCCCTTATCAGTTATGTGTGTCGCATATATTCTCTGAGTTTTAATCTTCTCTTTTTAAACTTTGTATTTGGAAGTGTTTCTGACATATACTAAAGTGCAGAGAACAATTGAATGGATTCGATTCACCCATCACCAAGCTTCAGTTACCATGATGTGGCCGGTCTCGATTCAGCTAGTCCACCTGTTAAGCACACTCCAGGTTATTCTGAGGAAAATTCTAGACATCATATCATTTCATCTGTAAATATTTCAGTATATATTTCAAACTGATAGCATTCTTTTAAGAAAAGATTTAGTGCTTATCAAAGTAATGGGTTGATTTTCTTGTGTCCTCCAAAGATTACCACACAGACTATTTTTTCCTGTATCAAAAACATGGATTTAACCATATGAATGAGTTTCATACCTTGCACTATTTTACTGATATTCGAATTAGCCTATCTTCGGCCCGTGGGAGCTTTATTCAAACTGGTCCCTGCACCTTTTTGGCACAATCCTGATAGTCTTTGGCAGCTTCCTATGCTGGTATGAAAAAATGTTCTAGGTTCATCTTTTACATCTGCTGCTCCAGTCCTGGAATTAGCCATAGCTCTAAAGATTCCTGGTTCCTTTCCTGAGAAACGCTATTTAGAGGTCACTAGCTAGATGCCAGGGATTCTTGTTGCAACTGGATTGGTCAATTTCTAGGTCCTTTCAGGAGACAGATAAGAGATTTTTTCCCCCCTCTAAAGATAAAATACATCAGGCAATTATACTTCCAGTTTGATCAACCTCTAAGTTTTTAATTTAACCTTAATGATCTTATATCGGCATCTCGTTTCAACTTTGCCCAAAATCTTTTTTCAGTGATACTAACGTAATGCCTCATTTAACTTATCACAGAATATGCAGAGAATGGTCTCAGTATAGCAATGCCACCAGCAAGAGAAGTTTATTTCTAGAGTTTTGTCCTGGGGTATACCCACTCCCAGGAGTTAGATAAATTACTATAGTTTCACGTTATTGGAATAACTCCTCTTGGGCGAATATGCCACCACTGTCAACAAAGTTAGGTTTATTTGTTTCTTTTTTATTTCAATTTTTTAAAGCTTTAAAATGTTTTAATTTGGTCTTATATACCATGTAAAATCTTTACATGATTACGAAGTCCAGTTGGCAAAGTAAGACATTTAAAGAAATCTAGCTTTCTCTCCACCATATTGCCCTTTTCCCCAAAATTATGACTGGTCTCTCTTTCCAGAAATCTGCAGGAGGAGGGAGGCGGGCCATCACAGATACCCAGTGATGCTCGTAGTCTTCCTCATGTAAGCACTGTGACTTGCCCTCCAGGAATTTTCTGGGAACGTCCCCGTCTTCCTCAGGTGGAAGGTAGCAGGGCCATCTCAGGATGGGGACATTGGCCTAGCCCCCAAGCCCACCATCAGTCCCAACAGACTATAGCACACAGCATTCTCACAGAGATTCAGGTCAATATTTTAATCCGGTGCTTTAACTGAGGCACTATTACCAGACAGCCCACAAAGACAGCACTATGTCTAGTGCTGGGAGCCATTGGCTAGGTCAGGTTATGTCCCCACTGCCTTCTTCATGAGAGATGCATAACGGCTCATCTCATGCTCGTTAACATTTTTGTCCAGACCAGAGCTTTACACGAGGATCCGAACCCCTGCGGATCTCAGGGGCAATGTGTGACAATGAGATTTAAATGGAACCTGGATCCAGGTTGCCTCGTCCCTGTTCTGGTTTGACTATGAATGTGTCAAAATGGCCCAAAACTAAGTCCCTGAATATCCTTGTCAAAATAGAAACAGAAAAAGGCCAGAGCCATGTTATAATATAAAACAGGTAAAAAGGGATTCAGTTTGTCCACAGAGTGTTGTCCACGGGAGACATGAAGAGGGTGTGCTTCTCCCAGGGTCGTAATTTACCAACAAGGAACTTCCCTGGGCAGTCCCCTCCCCTCTCCCCCACACTTAGGTGGGCATCAGTGTTGTGTTCCGGGCCCTTCCCAGTACCCCTGCTCCTTAACCCCTTGTAGAATCAAAGGAATTGCAGTGGTGAGGTTGTTTCAGTGAAACCACAGGGGAGGCAAACACTCCCTGCGGCCCTCAACCCTGCCCCATTCCAGGGAAGAAATCGAGGCTAAGGCAGGAAAACAAACATTATCAAATATTAGCAACAAACGGCTTCGTTTGGAGAGTTCTCTCCAGTCTTGCTTGCTAATAATTCCCTTGCTTCATAAACAATTACAGGTGGCAAAATTCCCAATTAGTTTTCAAATACCGATCCCTGTCACCTTGAATTGCTGGCTTTGTGCCACCTGCCAAATGTCAGTGGTCTCTCAGTCTCCCCACCGCCCAAACACATACACAACATACACGATCACAGCACATGGTGGGGAGGGGTTGATATGACTGGCATTGAGGCAAGAAGACTCCAGCCCAAAACTGCTCTTAACCATGTTTATTAAGACAGAGTAGGGGAGGGGCACAGTCGGGCCTGGTGCAGGTCCCCAGCCTGCAGGTGGCAGCATCTCGTCCCCAAGCAGGATACTCAGGCCTCCACTCAGCCTAAGAACGTCAGGGCCCCCTAGGAAGGAGAAGCCAGGCTTGAGTGTGTCCCCCCGCCCAAGAGCAGGCGAGGCCCTGTCAGTGAGAGACCTCGGGGGAGGGCACAGCTTCCACTCTGGCTGGGTTTCTGGGCTGGTCATGACACCTGCTGTGCTGGGACACACATGGGCTGTGTCTCCTCGACAGGTGAGTCCCTACCTCACCCCCTCCATCCCTCTGCAGCCCCATGCCATTGAGAATGGTCCATCTGGTTCCCACCTGAGGCTACCGTGCTTCTCGGGGGAGGGAAACGAGGTGGGCCTGTCGTGGGGCCGGGATCCCTGTGTAGGGTTTAGAGGAGTGGACAGGGTACTTCCATGCGGGAGGCTGGGGGCAGGCCAGGAGGGCAGCGTGCACAGGGAGATGCCAGGTGCCCCCTTTACCAGCAGACTGTTCATGGCCCTCATGGCCTCAGGGCTCAGCTCGGCCACGCACTTCCTGGAGCCCTCCACCAGATGCTCCACAGGGATGCCCAGGCTTGTCAGCATGATCCTCAGGGGGTTGAGGCCCTTGAAATAGGAGTTGGCCACTGTCCCGGCCCCAGCCTCCACGGCAGGGGGGACAGTAGCTACAGTCGGGGCCGCAGGCTTAGCCATCCAGTTCATCCAAAAGCCCATAGCTGCAAACGCAATAGAGAAGAGTCACCCACCTGTGCCCAGGCCCCCAAAGAGAACTCCTGAGGACCTGTTTCCTCCAGGAGAAGCCCAGGGCCTCTACAACCTGCTAGCAGCCCTAGCCGGCCTCTCCCTCCCTCACTGACTGCAAAAAGCTATGGTCTAGCAGGGAGCTGGCTGGACAGAGGGTCATAAGAGGTGGCCTGAGGGTGAGCTCTGAGTATGGGCCCCGGCAGGTTTCCCAAAGAAGGGGAGACCTGGGCTGGGCCTTGGAGGATGACCCACAGAGCAGACGAATGTTCCCGGCCCAGGCCAGCGCTCACATTCTCACTAGGCTGGGAGGGCCTGGGGTTGGTGGATGAAAAAGGAAAACTGGAGTAGGCAGGGGCATGAGAAGAGGCCCGAAGGCTCAGTAAGGGGACCCTAATAGAGTGGCCTTGTCCCTCGGGAGCACTGGACAGACCAGCATAAGGAGCCTGCTGCCACAGGTGTGAAGGCAGCAGGGTCAGGACTGGCCGGAGTCGGGGTTGGGAGCCAGGCAGAACCATTGCCTGGGCCCCATGGCAGGGACAGGGAGCCGAGGCCGGAGGGCACTCACTGGAGTGGTTGAGCAGGGCCACGCAAAGCACCAGGAGGGCAGCGGTGAGCTTCATGGTGGGCTGCAGCTCAGTGGATGCACCTGGGACTGAAGACACCCTTCCCAGGGCTTGGCCTGCAGGCTTCATATACCCCATCCCTGGGCCTCCCCAGGGCTGGGCCTCTCCCACCCCTTTCCTGAGAAAGGTGCTGTTTGCTCAGCTAACTGAGCCTGGGCCAACTTCCTGCTCAAGCCGGTGGGCCCTGGGAAGCCCATGCCCGGGTCTTGGGACTTCCTCTTGGCAAGTCCTTTGGTGAGCGCAGGAATGAAGCCATGCTTTGTCTGCGTCAGGCCCACCCAGGCTTCTGCCCTTTCATAGAGCTTGCTGGCCTGACCCGATCTGGCCTCTTGTAGTCCTGCGGGCCTGGGAGTGAGGCAGGGGCAGGGATGTGACCCCAGGCCTTCCCCTGTTCCCAGCCTGGAATTATCATGCTGTGGGGTCCTCCTGGCTCCTTCTGGTCCTGGAAAGGTGAGGGAGGTTGAGTGGTTAGCCCTCACTCCCGGCCACCTCCCTGGTGTGGCCACTGGCAGCTACCAATGCCAACACAAAGGCCCAAACATTTTTCCGTCTTTTAAATCAGTCTTGATGCGAGAGTTTCGCACGGAGAACAAGCAAAACATACTTAACCCATGACACAGGCTCATAGGGAGAATACTTGACTTTTCAGGGAGAGTCTTGGAATCCTCCTACCTGGGTGACAAATGAGTCTTGACCTTTACAGCCTGGGGGGTCTTCAGCACCCCTGAGCCCCTGGGGCCACACTCACCTCAGCAGGGGCCTCCTGCTCTCCCTCCTGCGTATGGTGTGTGGCTTGTTAATAGCTGTGATCACACGTGTGTACAAGCATGTGGTCTCCATTCGTTTCTTACATTTTCCTTGACCATTTGGGGAGGTTTGTGTTATAAAAGTGTTTGGTTGGCCATTGTGAAAGTAATTTCAATAGGACACACATTTTCAACTTGGGAAAATTCACCTTCCAAGGAGTTTTCTAGAAGGAAGCCTGTTCTCAAGAAAGGACAAGACATTTGCGTTAGTGTGGGTGAGGCAAGGTGGGACAGGTGGCTGCCCCATGGCCGCACTGATGGTGCCCGGGCCTTGGCTGCTCAGGGGGCACTTGCTGAAGGGCATTGCTCTGTCTGGCCAGCCCCCTCCTGAAGAGCCCAGGACAGCTGGCAGGGCTACCTCCTCCCAGCCATTGGATAAGGCTGCCTCCCCCACAGGCGGAGGGTGCCAGAGCTGGAGGAAGGCCAGACGGGGTTTCCCTATGGGCTCCTGGAGGCCTGAGGGCTCCCCAAAGCAGAGGCTGGTTCCGAGGTGCAAGGGACAACAGCACAAGATGGGTAAGGAAAGCATGGCCACAGCAGAGCGGTTTCTTCAGGTTTCAAACCCAGATTCTGTCTCTGCACCCTTCCACTTCTTATATCAGCATGAGTCTCTTGTCTCTTTGAGACTTGGGTACAGGGGTCTCCCAAGAGCTGGGGGGGTTCATGCCAGCATGGGATTGGGGAGAAACATTGGCAGTTCCCAGGGCTGCCTGATCACTCAGGTCCCACCACAGCTGATCCACTTGGGCCTGCGGTGGGTGTGGGGGTCACCAGAGAATGGTCAGACTGCCATTCTCTCTGGGGAATCATACTTTCTTCAATGAACATTTGGTTGTGGGACTTGTGAGTGGGATTGAACACTGCCCAGGCGGGGACCTCTCCAAGCTGCGGTCACTGGATCCTTGACCCAAGGAACAGCGCAGGTAGACTTTGGGAGCTGACCTGGGGTACCTCCCACTGTGTATACAGGACCAGGGAGAGCTGACCGCAGGGATGGGCCAGAATGGGGCCGGAAGACAAGAGGAGGTGAAGGCTGCCATCTGTGCATACCCAGAAGCACCAGCTCCCTGGGCTCACGCATTCCGGTGGTCTCCCTGCACCCCCTTCCTGGAGCTCTTTATCTTTAAAATCCGCCCCCACTCTGCTCCTGGCCTGTGGTGGTGGGAGAGGGACTTGTCCCTGGCTTCCTGTGCTGAACAGTGATGGCAGGCCCCCTCACATGCACCCCAAGATTTCCAATTTCAAAAGTACATCCCCACAGCTACCCGGCAAAGTGTGTCATCATGTCCCCATTTCTCCACTGAGGAGGCCAAGGGACTTGCCTAGGCCCCAGAGTTGTAAAGGTCAAGGCCAGGATTCACCCTAGGCCAGCCTGACCCTTCACGAGATACTGGCTCCCAGTGCTGACCCTCTGAACCATCTGCAGCAGGTGGTGGGGGCAGCTGAGGGTCTGGCCTAAACCCAGGTGGTGGCATGATGGGCCAGGGGACACCTCTGTGTTAGTTTCCTGGGCCGACTAACACACACCACTCACTTCGTGGCTGAAAATAGCACATGTTTATTTGCTCACAGTTCTGTAGGCAGATGTTATGTGTCACTGGGCCGAAATCGAGGTATCGGCAGGGTTGTGCTCCCTCCAGAGGCTCTACAGCCTCTCCCAGCTTCTGGTGGCTGCCGGCATTCCTTGACTTGTGGGCTTCATCACTCCAGTTTCTGCCTCCGTGGTCACATGGCCTTCTTTCTCTGAAATCTCTCGGCCTCCCTCTGATAAGATTACATGTGATTGTATTCAGGGTTCACTGGGTAATCCAGGATATAATCTCCTCATCTCAAGATAATTAACTTCATCGCATCTGCCGAGACTCTTTTTTCATATAAGGTAAGATTCAAAGGTTCAGGATTTAAGACTTGGACAGCTGTGGAGTGCTTCTATGCCTACCATACCCCTAAACTCTGCACGGCCTCCTTCCCTGCCAGGCAAAGCAGTGGGGCCCGGAGGGGTGTCAGAGCTCAGCTGGCACAGGGAGAGGGAGCAAGGATAGGCAGCAGCCATCAGCATCCACCTGGGTCTCCCCAAGCCGGCTCCTGCAGACCTACCTCCTGCTGGGAGCAGGCTGAGGTGACATGAAGGTGCCCCTCCTGCTGACAACATGGTCAGCCTGTCCTGGGCAACGTTTGCAGGACATCCTTTGGGCCAAAGTAAACATTGGCACCTGGCCTGCTCCTCCGGGAATGAGGTGCTGAAGGTAGGCAAGAACTTTGGTGGCCCAGGGTGTGGGCCAAACACCAAATTTGATCTGTGGAAGGATCAGAGGCTTACTAGGCCCTGGGAGCCAGGTGCTCAGGTGGAGGGCTGCAGCCAGGAGTCAGCCGCCTCTGCCTGGGCCTCTCTAGTGGCTCTGACTCCAGCAAACACCTGCAGAGGGTGTCTGGCCATCACCATGTGGTGACACAGGCAGCAAGGCCAGGCAGCAAGGCCAGTAGCCCCTTTATGTCTGGCTGGGGGCCCCCCTCCCCTGAGGTCCCGGAAGTTGCCTTAATCTCTTCTCGTTCCCTTTTGGTCAGACCAGCATCTGAGCTTCTGAGTCCTAAGAACCCGCCGAGAGAGTGACTGGGTGATCTCAGGCAGGCAGACTGTGGACCCCAGCCCCGCTTCGGTGAGGCTGTGGGTGCTCTGGGCCCCGCTGCGGGCAGCGGGAGCCCCAGTTCCAGGCCATCATCTTGGTTACTGAGCATCAGGTTACTGAAGTTCTCTTGGGGGATCCTCAGTGCCCCCCTTCTGCTAGTTTTCTATGATAACTCTGTCATGTAGTCTCCTCGTGGTCACTGAAGTTTGGCGGCTGGTCTGGCCAGCCCCATGCAGCATGACTATCTAGTGTTTTAGGACAGGTATGTCATGTTGCTCAAGTATAAACTGCTCTTATTTCGCTTTCCGTGGCTGGTGCACACGCAGGCTTGGAAATACCCGCCTGGTGCCACAGAAGGTGGGCACGGTGGGCCCCCCAGCTTCCTAGGCCCCCGTAATAACCTAGTCTTGGGGACCCCTTAGCTGGCACAGCCTCCCTCTCAGGGAAGTCCTCCTAAGCCAGGACCACACCGGCCAACAGAAAGATTCCTCCCTCTCCTCCCAGGAGGACAGGTGGGCACCCCTGGGCCTCTTCTGGGAGCTCAGATGAGGCCATCCCAGTGGAGCCTTGAAGTGGCTAGAGAAGGAGCAGGCCAAGGCCAGGGCGTGAGGGTGGCTGGGCTCACTGGCCAGGTGCACAGCTGGGTGTCCCGCCCAGGGTTCACACCAGGAATCTGCCAGTACCCACCTCAGCTTCCTCTTCCTCATAACTCGGTCATCTGTGTCCTCAAGCTCTGGGCAGTGTCACCAATGTGTCCTGGTCCTGCCTCCATGGGCACTTCACTTGGGTCAATATTGATCTGGCTCCATCAAGCACTTCCTTCTGCGAAGGCCCTCCCTTGGGGAGGGTGGACAGGGTCAGCTGCCGTCCGCATGGTTTTTGCTGTGTGGGCTTTGGGTAAAAGTGATGGAAAAGCTGGCCTGCATGGCTTCAATTAAGCAAAGATTCCATTCTGTTTTTTTCCGAGGTGTCTTCCTTAAGGTTACAAGCTATAGGCAACAGTGCCAAACCTCAGACACTAATTTGGGCTCAGGGGGACAAACTGCTGTCCTCAGGAGCCTCCCATGAGCTTTTACCAGGCCCCACTGCTCTAAGGGGCTGTGCTGACACAGCAGCTGTGGCCAAGCCATATCCTGTATAATTAGGTCCAGTTGTCGTGTGTCAGCCTGGGCTGGAGTAGGGTCCCACAACCCGTGGACTAAAGAGGTAGCCAGTGGTGGTTCTCTAAATGGAATGGGGCTGGTGGCGTGGACAGTATTACCCTTCCAGACCGAAGAAATGGAGCTCAGAGAACATCAGTGACCTTCCCCATGTCTCCCTGCCAGTTCCAGGTCGGTCTGCACAATCCCCCGTACCTCTTCCCAGGACTGGTGCCCCCTGGGACTGCAAGGTCCCCCACTGTCCAGCACTCCGAGCAGCCGCCTGTCAGGTGAGGGGCTGGAGCTGGGTCGGACCCCAGGGAATGTCCCAGTCCAGACTCCAGACCTGGGCCCCACCCACATGGAGATGTACACACTGCCAAGTGAGGCCTGATCATACACTTAAAACCCAGGGGTTTCATAGCAACCCTTCTGTTACTCTTGTCTCAGAGGCTATGGCAGGGACCGTGACACCTGGCCCTCCATTCGTGGGCGGAGGAACCGCCTCTCAACAGGGGACTATGCCCGGCCACCGAGCTGCAAAAGACTAGCTTTGATGGATTTGGGTGGCATCGCAGAGCAGCACGGAGATGTCTCCCGGGGAGCCTCGCTCATGGCTAACTGGACCTTCACTGATGCTGCCCCATCACCTTCTGAATCCCTCAGTCCTCTCCTTGGCCCCTCTGAGCTCCTCCCTCTGCTCCTCTGGAGTTGCCCCTGTCAGTAGATCCCACCCCACATCTGGTTTATGGTGAACTTTGCCACCTTCGGCTCCAGCTGGAAAGTAAAGGGGTTTCTATCTCTACCTGCAAATGCTGGTGGCGCACCCCACTGAGGTCTGGGGCAGGAATGCCTCGCCGTCCTGCCATGGCGGCTCCTGAGTAGATGAAGAGCAGGTCCACAGGGGTGCTCACCGACCACCAGAACGCCTGTTTGGTCTTGTACAAGGGGTGCCTTTTCCCCTATTAATATCACTTTGACCTGAATCCTTCTAAAAACAGGCTGCCCACCTGTCTGCCTGTTGTGCTCACTGAAGGCCTCACATTAGCTGAGAATGCCTCTGTTTTCATTCTCAATGGCTGCAGCCCCAAATGGTCTCTCTGTGGTCCCTGACGGGGGTGTTTGTGTGCATGGGTGTCTGTGGATGAGGAAATGGATGGATGGATGGATGGGTCGATGGGTTGATGGATGAAGTGATGGGTTTCTGGGAGATGGGTAGATGGGTGAGTCAATGGAGGAGAGGGGTCAGGGTTGGATGCCACTGCAGACAGTATCTTTCCCAGTTGACTTTTAATGTTTTCAAAGGACAGACTTAGTGGGGGCAGGGCTTCCTCGATGTGGTCACTTCTAAGGGCATTTCAACTGTTATCACCAAAGCTCTACAAAGTGGCAAGTCGCAGATGAGAAAATGAGGTCCCAAGGGGCAGTGCCTGGCTCAGGATCACCCAGGTTCAGGTGCCACATCAACCACCCTCAGCCCTGAGCATCCTGCAGAGCCCAGCCTGGTCCAGGCTCTCTGCCTGGCAGTTCGGGGCACCAAGGCCTTGCTTGGTGGTCCCGAGAGCAGACACCCTCTCGGTGATGCTGCAGTCCCCTCTCTGAACCTGCATGTGGACATCTGGTGGGGCTGCCCCGGGATGTGGGTGCTGGACAGCATCCTGCAAACTCTCTGTGACTGATTATATGGGCTGAGCACTCGCCTCAAGAAGAAAAGTGGCCTACGGTGGCCCACCATGGAGAAGAGGAAGCCAGCGTTTGTGCTGGAGGACTGCCCTTGAAGACTACTCAGGAAAAGGGTTTTTTTTCTGCGTATCCAGCCTGGATAAGGACCCAGCTAACCACATAGCTCCTTGTCCGTGTCTCCCAGCCCACAGCCGTCCTCTGCCACTCTTCCGAGCTGCCTGGGTGCAGCCAACTCTGCCCACCAGGCCCCACCCCACCCCATCTGCAGATGCATGCTTCTCAGAGCATAAACCTGAGTCAGAGCACACCACGCCTTTCCCCAAAACTTCCCTCTGACCTTGAAGTAAAGTCCAACTCGTAATTTTGGGCTTCCAGGCCCTATAGGATGGGCCCCTGCTGACCTCTCCTGCTCACCTCCCAGCCCACTCCTTCCTTCTCAGTGAGGCCTTTGTAGCCAATCTTCCTCCTGTGCAGAGATCTGCCCATGTGCCACTCCTCACTCCATGGCCTGTGAGCTCCATGGGGACAATGACTCTGCAAGTGCCCCACAACACAATGTGTGGCTCCAAGCAGGGCCCAGGAGCTCTGCCTCCTGGGTGCGGGTCCCTCAGCCTGTAGTGCCCGACCAATGGCATCAGGGGACACTCAAGCGTGCCTCTGACTTCTCCTAAAGGAGGCGGTTCACAGCTCTGGCAGAAATAAATACCAGTGCGGCACTGGGAAGGTGGGGAAGTGGGGGGAGGAGTGGGTGGGCACCCAGGAAGGGCTGGGGCCTGAGAAGAAGAGAGGGGAGGAGAAGGTTCCTGGGAGGCGGGAGGGGCCGAAGGACCTCGAGGTGGGACTACACCGTTGCCTGGTGGCACACTTCCCATGGCCACTTCTCCTGCTGGCCAAGTTTTCATTCACACCTGGAGTCCTTAGTGCTCTGGGGAGTAAGAGTGGGGCTGGGACCTGGAGACACTGAGTACAGCCCCGAGTGCCCAGCCCAGGCAGAATCAGAGGAGCCCAGAAGTGTGAGCGCGGGCCCACCTGGAACCAGGTGCACGAGGAGCTGGCTGCACCACACGTGGATGTGCCTGGGCTGGCACCCTGATGGCCAATGCCTGGGCTGAAGTGTTCATCCAGGGCAAGTGGCTAAATTCAACCAATGATATTATGTTAAATATAGTGTTAAAATGTCCAAACCCAGTGGGAGAGGTGTCTTTTTTATATTCACATTTCGGTTTATTATAGAAGTAAAAACAACAAATCCACCACCACCAGCTGCCTTTGTGGGGCGGGGCTCTTCTCATGAGAGTTAAAAATGAGGCTTGAACAGTGGCATCACAGCTGGAGGGTGGTAGGGTGCAGGCCCCAGGTCCCAGAGGGGTGCAGAGGGCTGGATGGGGCAGGCACAGGACCTGGCCCACAGGGTGGCTCAGGGTGCTGGGCTCTGTCTGCTCCCCTGGACGAGGTACCCACAGGACTGTGCTGACAGCCATGCCTGGCCCACACATGCCTGGGTCCAACCTACGGCTGGGTCCAGGGGTCATCCCTCCTGAACCTACAGGGCTGTTGCTGGACCAGCCCTTGTCCGGAAGCCTGCTGAGTCTGCATCCAGATGGCCAGTGGCATGCCCCCATCTGCAGCCACTCCTGTGCCAGTTGCTCACTTGTGAAGTAATGTCACAAAGGCATCGCTGGGCAGGGTTGTGAAGGGCCCTGCCACACTCTGCTGGCTGGAACTCATCTTGCTGGGTGGGGATCGAAGCCAAGGTCCCAGCTTGGACCCTGACTTCGGAGTCTAGGTGCACACTCAACCAGCAAGGTGACCCCAGGTAGGCGCTGTACCCCTCTGGGCATCCTGAGATCACAGGCATCTGTTTCATGTGGGGAGACAAGAACTGGCAGCAGGGACCCAGGCTGGGCTGTGCTCTCAGGCCCATGGGCCACCGGTGCTCAAGGCCTGGGGCAGCATCTGGTTCTAGTAGGAGGGGACAAAGTGCCATGTCACTCTAGACATAAAGTAGCTATTAGGGGAGCATCTTTGTAGTGTTCAGAAGCCAGGCTGGGTGCTTCCTGGTGTCCTGGTGCCTCCCGAGCATCCTCTGCTGGTGGCTTTGGGAAAAAGGGGTCCAGGTTCAGAGGTCTCTGCTATCCGTTCCTTTGGTGGCCTGTCCAGTGGCCTCATGGGGCTGATGATCAGGTGGGAGGAAGGCTGAAATCAAATCTTCGCAGAGAGCTGGGGCTTTAGTGAACCCATTCACTGTAACTCAAAGACTGCCATCAACTTTATTATTATCTTGTTAAATAGTTTAGATCTTTTTGAAACACATGGTATGCAAGGGCGCGGTAGGTTTTTTGCCCAGCACATTTTTGTGAGTGACAGTAAAGGTGACACAGACAGGCAGTGTGTGTGTGGGGAAGGGCCTGGGGGCCAGGCCCTGCACCTGTGTCATGCACGTGGCTCCTATGACAGCCTCTGGACCCTCCACCAGGCAAACCTGAGACCCAAGTCTCACAGTCAGGTGACATCAAGAGAGCAGGTCCAGTGGGGACAGCGAGGATCACTGTCACATGTGCACTAGATGTATCCTAAAGAAACAATACACAATGGGGGAGTTTTGTTGGCAAGCCCTTGCTCGCTGCACGGCCGCCTGTCCTGCAAGCGTCTCGTGGCGTGACAGTGGGCTGTTGATCTCTGTGGTGCTGACTGGGACGGGGGGGTCTCTCTCCTGCCGTGGGGTGGGGGTGGCTGGGCAGTGTGAGCTGGAATTGGGGCACGGAGCTGAGCAGATTGGCTCCAACCTTCAGAGGGTCCTTGGCCGCTCCCCTCTTAGGGCCGAGGCTTGAAATGCCAGGGCACTGACGTCAGGCCAGCAGGCAGAAAACAGGGTGCCCCTGAAGCTGTGAGAATGTCTGCTGATTGCCTACTGGCATGAAGCAATGCTGGGAGGCCCTCTGGGCCCTCCCTGCAGGCTTCCTGGGTAGAATCCATGGTGTTCATCTCTCATTCACAGCATGGGAGGTGCCTCAGGTGCAGACCCAGGCCCTGGAGGGAAGAACCGGGTGTTTCTCAAATGGGGCTCTTCCAGACTGTCAGCTGCTTCGTCTGATTCTGGGCCAGGCAGGAGGGGCTGGGACCTCCTCCAGACATGGCCACAGCTGCGTCTGCTATGATGGCACCAGCTGCAGGTCAGGACAAGGAATCGTCTAGATTCAGAAAGGCCTTCCCTGGGCTCCCTTCAGATTGAAGTTATGAAAAGTCACAGCAGCTCAAAGAGTCTCTGAAGTTCTCATGAAAAACAATCTGTAGACTCGTTCTTCTCACACTCAGGGGAAGGCGCATTGTAACTGGTAGTGTGGCAGAGCCCATGGCCCCTGGTGGTTAGCTGCTTGGCTGGGCTCAGGGGAGGACCCCCTTCCAGTTCCTTATTTGTGCTTTGAGATAGGAATATGGTACACCCCTCTTTGGCCCTGGGGAGGCAAGTGAAAAAAGGCCTTCCCCAGGGAGGGGAGGGCTGCGTGGAGGGACAGCATTTAGGGAGGGGCTTGGGAGGCCGCAGCTCAAGTTTGGCTCCACCAAGATCACTGTGACAGTCAGACTCTCAAATTCCTTATCAGAAAACGGGGATCACGCCACCGCCCACCAGGGTGAGAAGAAGCGATCAAAGGGACATTCCTGTGGGAGCTCCTGGCCCAGGACTGGGCCCTGTAGACCCTAAGCTATGTGGAATCTGATCTGAAGGGGAGAAGGGCTGTGGGAGTCCATGGGCCAGCCCTGGGCAGTCGTGGTAATGGTGTATGGGGGGCCCTGGAGCCTGGGTTTTGCTCTCCATAGCTAGGAAGAATGCAGACAGGGAGAAGGAAACACCTCCAGGCTGAATCAAAGTAGATGAGCTCCCAGCCTGGGCCCCAGCCCTCTGCTCCCCGACTAGGCACACCCTCAACTATGGGAGGCCAGAGCCTGGCGGGCTTTGCTGGGGCCTCCTTAGCAGCTGTTGTCTGCGAAGAAGGGCGCTCGGGCTGATGGGGTGAAGTCGCTCTCCTTGCGCGGCCCTACCAGCTCCCCGTACTCGCTGTTGTAGAACACCTGGCCTCCCCGGGCTGCCCGGTCTGGCCGCCGCCGCCGCCCCTGGGGGTCAGGGTGCACCCTGGTCACGTCCACATTCCAGCCAGGTCCTTTACAGCTGCCGAGACAGGGAAGGTGGTGTCAGTAGGACACGAGGAAAGAAGAGACTGGACCTGGGGCAAAGTGAGTGCAAAGCCAACGGAAGCACACGCAGATTCCACCTAACTCGCAAACCAGACCAACGTGACTGTTGGCAAACACTGGCGTTTTCTCCGTCCCCAGCCTGGGCATGGGACGACAGACAATGCCCAACTTCATCTCCTCACACCTGCTTCTTGCCCAGTCTTGCCATAAATGGCACCAGTGTGGACTCTGTGGTCCACGCATCTGGTTGTCATTCTTGCTCCCTCCCTTCCCCATACTCCCCATATCCAATCCATCCAGAAGTCCTGTCCGTTCTATCCCTGACCCTCTCTTTACGTCCTGCCCCTGCTCTGGAGCAAGCAGCCACCACTGCGGGCTGTGCGCCATCCTCCCAGCACATCTCCGCCCCCACTCATCCCCCGCTCTAGTCCACTCCTCACAGGTCCTTGAAGTTAGATGTCCTTCTCCTGCCAACATGCCCTCCAGTGGCTTCCCATCCCTCCCAGCATGAAACCTAAGCTTCTCACCCTGATCTTGGAGGCCCTGCAAATTCCAGCCCCGCCTGCCACTGACGACCCTAGGATGCTCCCTTCTCAGCTCTTGCTTTCTTGGTGTGAGCTCTTTGAAAATGCTGCTTCACTGCTTTTGTTTTGTTTTTGCTTCGCATGGTGCTAGCCTGATGCCAACCTCTTGTTTTCTTTGCGAGTTGGTCTTTTTGCCTGAATTCCCAGAATGTTTATCTTTAAAATCTAATAGTTCGACTAAGGTATGTCTCTGAGTTTACTCTCTGGGCCAGTTTTCCCAGATGTATATTCGGGTCTTTTAATTAGGAGAGTTATCTAGAATTACAAGTTTAAAATATTAGTTCGAGTCCACTGTCAACATTTTCTTCTTCAGAGACTCCAATTTTCCGCATATTGGTTCTTTCTTTTCTACTCAACTTCTATATCACTTTCTTTTTTATTCTTTTCACCTCTTTATTTCCATTTTGTTTTCTTGACTCCTTTCATGCCCATCTTCTGTGACCTCCATTGTAAGTCTGATGACATCTATTGTCTCTTAGGTACCCTAATTTTCACATTTCAACTTCTTTCCTGAATTTAGTCAGATTCCATTTGATATCTTCACACTGTCTTTTCTAAATTTTTGAATTTCTGATTCATGGTGTAGCTGCTTGTTTACTTATATGTTTTAAGTCATGTTAGAGTGTTGTATCACAGTTTTTCTCTGAGCGTTTACATCTACTGAAAAGTTTTCATTCTTTTTTTCTTTAGTGCTTATTTTTTCTGTTTATGATTATTCATGCTGGTATCCTATGGAAGGGGCTAGGGATATGGGTGGCTTCTTAGGTTTCTTCACTCAGGAGTGCTGTGTCACACCCACATCTTTAGTGTCACCTTGAACTCCTTCGACTGTGTCCTTTCCAAAGGCTCCATTCATGTCCCATATCCTATCATATCACCACCAGGGACCAGCCAGTCACTTAGCTGGGAGTGCTAGGCCCCCTCTCAGCTGCTGCCACAAGTCCTGGGTTTCCTGACCTTCCTTTCACCTGCAGACTTGGATAAGATGCCTCACTGTGGGGTATGGGATCTGGCATCCTGAGTGGCTATTGAAAGGGCTGAATGAGCCACCTGGAAGTGAGGTCAAGTTAACTCATCACGGGGTGAGTGCTGGTCAATGGTTAATAGGAGACAGGAAAGGACTGAGCAGATAAACACCCTTCTTCTACACATTCTGTACTTGCACCTATTTGGAGAATGTTCCATATGCCAAGTGAATGCACCTGACAAGTGACGTGCTGCACCTCTTTGTAGCTCATCACGATGTGTTTCTAAAGGAACTTGTGCACAGATGTTGCCACTACTGTGAGGGAAAGTTTCTCTAAGGAATGGCTCCCTTGGGTGTATGTTTGTCTTCTTTATTCTTGATATGATCTTGCTTTGGTAGGACTCATCATCTGCAACTTTCTTCTTCCTTCGCCAGCAAGCATCTGAGGTGCACACTCCCTGCTCACTGCCCTTCAGAGCAGTGCCTTCTCAAGATGGCAGCCCCAATGCCTCAGACATGCCCTGGGAGCCCTACTGTTCCCACCGGTCTCAACCCCCTCAATATCTCCCCAGTCTGGGGCCACTGTCTCAGGAACCCTGTCACAATCCCCTCTCCTGGAGTAGTCCCTATCTGACTCTCCTTCCACCATGGCTCACTCAGAGTTCTGCTGGTCCTGGTGCTGAGTCCCCTCTCACATATAAACCGAGGTCTCTCTTCTGGCTACATCACAGGTATGGGCTCAGAGCAGCCTTCCATGTGTTGTTTTTAGGAAGCTCTATGGAGATTTAAATTTAAGTAGCTATCATCCCCTGGCTTGCCCTCTTACAGAATTACGTTTTTTGAGAGATAAAATACTATTTGATAAAGAAACATTAGCCAGAAATTATTTGTCAATGCAATTAGCATTAATTTTCCAAAAACAGATTACTAAGAGATCACCGGGAAGCAATAAAAATAAAAAAGGAGGCGAAGCTGCCCCATTCAAATGTATAATTACTCCGGGGCATTTGACCCTACAATGCCAGTGTTCACAGTCCTGCGAGCTCTCTCTTTATAGTCTGCTGGGAAAATAACTGATAGTTGGTGCTGACCCAAGAACAAATGTACCTGTTGAGAAGGGCTCCTGGTGGCTAACGGGGCTCTAATTTATAAACAGAACCTAGCAGTCATTGCCAAGCAGGGGCCTCTCATGTAAGCCATGGATCAGAGAGAAGCCGGCACTGAACTGCCTGCCTGCACTGTGTTCTTGCTATCTGAACCAACCCTTAGAAAAGAGTTCCTGGAATCATATTTCAATCGATAAGACTGAGACTTTCTCACTTCCGTCGCAGCTGTGCAACTATATCCTCATTAGCATCTTCACTGACCAATCAGAGAGGCTCCATTCCAACCAATAAGGACAGTATTTTGGGGGCCAATCAAATTGTGAGGATTTGGGGTTCTCATATGCATGAGAATGGACCAGTCAAGGACCACAGGCATGGACTCCTCTCTACAGAAGTTAGCACCTCTCTGGCTCGGAGAGCACACTTTCCCTTTCCACCAAAGACTGCGGACTGTGGTTCCTTGGCTAAAGCTGAACCGTCAAAAACATCTCACTGGACCATAGTGGAGCAGAGCTGTCTTGTCTTGGCAGACTGCAGCGAAACAGAATAGAATGGAGTGGAGCCATCTAGCTGGAAAGGGACCTCATGCCTAGGGCCACCGCATGCCCAGGGTCACCTCACAGTCACACTGTTCCACAGCCATGCTATGTTACAACTGAACTGTAACACTACTGAGCTGTCTTACAGCCCGGCTGGTCTGCAGCTGTGCTGTATCGCAACTGATCTATCTGCACTAAATAAAGCCTCTTCCTTCACTGCACCCCAAATTGGGGATTCCTGTTGGTGTTGAATTGATGTCATTGTTTGACATTGGTTAAAGTTGGAGAAGTCGCAAATATATCTACCAGAGAGGTGAAAAAGGACATCAATTATCTTTACGTGGCACAAATAAATACTTGTGGTTTAGAGTAAAATATTCAGTGACAACATATAAATTGATTTAAAAACAGCATAGGCAGGAAAGAGAAAAAATGGATTAGACAATAGAGGCTCTATTCATCCCTCTTGCAACCAAATCAAAGTTGTGACAGAAACAAGGAGCAAACAGCAAGGAAAGTCGCCCGGGATCTAGATGAACAAGCCCTACGACTAGGGAGAGAAACAATCACCCTGCAAGAGTAGAAGGTAGAAAGGAGTGAAGACTTGAGGCTGCCAGTCCCGAGCAGCTGAGTGGGACATTGGCTGCTGCAGCGGCAACTGCAGCTGCAGACACCTCTTAAACGGGCCGTGTCTGCAAATGGACTTTCACCCGGTGACAGACCTGCTCACTCTGAGCACCAGCGCCGGGTCAGCTGCACAGGGGGAACCAGGGACTTACAGGTGGACACTGAATTGTCGGAGTAAGGGCCAAAGTGAGACTTGTTCTGTAACAGAAGTGCCGGCAGTATCCACTGTTCCTCTGTTGAGCCCTCCCGCTTCCCAGTGTACGGACTTAGAGCTGCCATAGCTGAAATGTCATCAAACTGGATAATAGAGGTCGCTCTGCCCAGAGGATTCCCTGAAACTCCGCCTCCCCTAATTTGTGGTCCCACCCAAGCCACATCCAGGTGTGTCCTCAGTTAGCCAGGTGCCCTTTGCTGGGCAATGCCTAGACTCACACTAGTGGCAGCTGACCAGTTTCTGGTGTGGCCTCTTGAGGAACTATAAGCACAGCATATGTGGATTTTGCTTGCTGAATCTTAACACATGGCCCTGGAGAGACACAGGCTGAGGCTAAATTGGCCTGCAGTTGAACCCCTCTCAGGACTGTGCCGCTGGACTCCTCCTTCACAAAGCTGCACGAATAAGACCAAGACTTAAGAGCTTTGCTTAGTACATAGAAACAGACATGGAAAAGCAGCCAAAATGGGAAGACAAAGAAGCAGAAACCATATGAGAGAACAAAACAGAGAACCAGGAATAATGAAGTCAAGCAATCTAACAGATGCAGAGTTCAAAACACTGGTTATAAAGATACTCAATGAACTTAGGGGAAGTGTAGATGAATTCAGTGAGAAATTTATCAAAGAGATAAAAAACATAAACATGGAAATGGAAATTATAAAAGAGAACCAGTAAGAAATGAAGAACACATTATGGAGATGAAAGTATATTAAATGGAATAAACAGAGTGAATGAAGAAGAGGATCAAATGACCTATATAGAGTATAGGGAAGCCAAGACACTCAATCAGAACGGCAAGAAAAAAGGAGCCAAGACTATAATAATAATTTAAGGAGCTTATGGAACATTATTAAATGTAAAAATATCCATATCATAAGGGTACTGGAAGGAAGACAAGATGGTGAAGAGTTATTTGAAGGAATAATGATGGAAAACTTTCCTAACCTGGTGAAGAAAATAGACATAAAACCCCAAGAAGCTCAGAGAGTCCCAAAAACCAGGAACTCAAAGAGGCCCACATCATAATTAAAGACACATCATAGACACATCACAAATCAAGACACATCATAATTAAAATGCCAAAGATTAAATACAAAGGGACAATCTTAAAAGCAGCAAGAGAAAAGCTTCAAGGCCTGCCTTCAAGGGAGCACCCATAAGACTGACAGCTGATTTCTCAAAAGAAACTATGCAGGACAGAAAGGCTTGGCACAAAGTATTTGATGTGATAAAAACCCAAGATCTACAACCAAGAATGCTTGATCCAGCAAAGCTATCATTTAGAGTTGAAGGACAGATAAAGAGCTTCCCAGACAAAAATAAGCAAAGGGAATTTATCAATACTAAACCGGTATTACAGGAAATGTTGGCGGGACTTCTTTAAGAAAGAAAAATGTATCAAAAACAGAAATAAAGAATGGTAATAACTACATTCCTAATGGCAAGTATCTCAAATAGAAAAGAAGTGCTCCAATCAAAAGCTAGAGTGGCTGAATGGATAAGAAAACAAGACCCCTACATATGCTGCCTACAAGAGACACACTTCAGATTAAAAGACACACACAGACTAAAAGAAAGGGGCTGGAAAAAGATATTGCCTTGATGGGCCTAGAGAGTATTGCGCTGAATGGAATGGGTTGGATAAAGACAAATATCTCATGATTTCACGTACATGTGGAATCTAAAGAAAATAAACCATAACAACAACAAAAGCGGAAATAAACTCATTGATACAGAGAATATTTTGAGGGCTACTAGATGGAAGGGGTGTTGGGGGGGACAGCAAAATAAGGCAATGGGATTACGAGGTACAAACGGACATGGAGATATAGAGTGTAGCATGGGAAAAATGGTTAATAATGTTGTAATAAATATGTAAAAAGGAGGAGGGGTACTAGATTTAGTGGGGTGATAACTTTGTGAGTTATGTGAATCTCTGATCATTATGCTATACAACTGAAACTGGTATGTTATTGTATGCCAAGTATAATTGAAAAAAAATCATTGAATTGTACAATGTAAATACAAATGACTAATTGTCTATTATATTTAAAGAAAGCTAAAATAAAAAAAAGATATTAATTGATTTAAGAACCGCATAGGCAGAAGCCAAGACTGGGCATGATGGGTCATATTTAGTTTTAAGAAGAGGTGGTGTTTGAACATCTGTTAAATGGAAGGGAGGTGTGGGGACCAGAACCAGGTGTGCTGGGTCAGGAAGGTGATGGGGGAGGGCACTCCTCTGGGAAGGCTGGTGGCCAAGGGCCTGGAGTCCCAGAGTGCCTTGCCTTGAATACACAGAAAGGTAATAGGGAGCCATGAAAAGATTTAGGCAAGAGAGTGACGGGCATGTGCAGGCCCAGCCTACCTCCCTTAACCCCTTTCAGAGGAAGAGGCTCAGGAGGTCCTACCTGAGCCCGCCTTCTTGTTTGTGCCTGCTCTCCAACCGCTCAAACTCCTCGGAGGCCAGCACCATCCCACTGTCTGTCTGGTTATCCTATGCAGAGAGAACAACCCATGGCTGTGGGCCCCACCGAGGCCGGGCTGCAGGCCTCGGTGTAGGTGAGGCCACATGGACCTGCATAGCCGCTGACCTAACACCTGTCCTGTGGGAAGTGAGCAGAAAACCGTTCCCTCACTGGAGTATACAGGTGAAGGTCATACGTCCAGCTACAGAGGGAAAAACTGTGTCTGGCCCATGCTCAGGAGGTGGCAAAGCCAGGACGCCTCATGCCAAGGGACCCACAGGCAGCCATGCGTGTGTTCAGGGCACCGGCAGAGTAGGAGCACCCGGAGAAACAGGGAAAGTATCAAAAGAATCCTCATTGTATATAAAAATGATCTTCGTGCAGACACATCCCTGGTTTAGAGGACCTTGGTCACCCTTCGATCGTGTGTGACTTGGCGTGGTTTTCATTTTGAATTCCATAGAGGACAACTGCCCTCTTGTCAGAGCTGGGGGTCCCCTGACATCATCTAGCCCTGGGGACGCAAGCTGAGCCACAGGTGGCTTTCCCGTGTCCTGTACCCCAGCCTCCTCCTCCAGTAACATTGGCCCCTTCTCTCTGGCCACATGGCTTGGTAGTTACCAAAGGGTGAGCCAATAGGAAACACCCAGAAGGAGGTGCCATCTTTCCACTGCGGTTGCTGGGAGAGAGAGGGCTGGGGCTGTGTGAGTGAGGAGGGTGCAGGAGAAAGCAGCTGAGGCACTGGCATGGCAGGAGCACCCAGGCCCGGATGTGATGAGACACAGCTAGATTTCAAGGGAGAGATGACGTCCTTTTCTGAGCTGGTTTCTGTCCCTTGCCTTAGGAGTTCCCACCATCTGCCTCCCTGCAGAGAGCGCCCAGAGGCCCTGATCTGGGGTGCGGAGCCCCCTCCCACTTACCACCGAAGCCTTGTAGTTCGTTGGGGTCATGGGAAATTCTTCGAACGTTTTCATCCTGGAGGGACCCTGGGTCCCTCTAGCCAGGCATCCGGGAAAGGACACACAGTTGTAATATCTGGCAGGGGTGGGGACAGAAAGTGCTGAAGAAAGCCATGCCAGCAGCCCTCCTGAAAGCTCTGGCCACCTCTCTGCCCTCCTCCTCGTGGGAGGGACCCCAGGTCTGGGGCTGGAGTGCTGCTCTGGGCTCCTCTCCGCCCTGACACCCCAGCACCTCCTATGCTGCTAGCAGGGGCGGGGGGATGGGGTGCAGAAGGGGAATGGAGTACACCAGCCCGGTGTGTGAGAGACAGAGAGCCTTCACTCTAATAGGGGCCCCCATGCAGGCCAAGCAGTCCCAGTGCTGTAGGCCACCATCTGGCCTGTGTGCGTGTGTGTACGTACGTGTGTGCAGCACGTTTGTGTGCATTGTGAGGGACTGGTGGATGGAGCCTGCAAGAACCAGTTAGTCTTTCCTGTCCCCAGGCCTGACCCTGCTCCATGCTGGGGCAGAAGGGCAGGTGTCTCAGAGCCCTCCTCTCAGGAAGGCCAGCGGGAATGTGGAGTGTTAGCAAAAATTACAAGAGATCTCTGATCCAGCTACATTCTCCATCCTGGATTCTGGTGGGTGGCCTGCCCTGCTCCCAGGGTCCCTGCCAGTGGCCACTGGGACTCATTGTCCCTCCCTTTTCTCTTCTTGCAATGTGAAGCTAGCCTGGGCACTGTACTCCAGGTGGGCGCTCCCTCAAAATTGGAGAGTCTCTTAGGCGGGGCTAGGAGTGAGTGCAGGGACACTGGAGGGCAGAGAGAAGGACTGAGAGGCATAGCAAGAAGCAAAGTCACAAGGCCATGTGGCCCTGCAGGGGCGCCTGAGGCTGCCCAGGAGGGCATCACCCAGGACCGGCATCTAAGATCACTCGGCTCTGAGTTGGTGGGCAGTGGTCTCTAAAGTCCTTGTAGTTTGTCTTTTCCTTGATGGTTGACAAGGGTAAAATACACCAGGCCCAAACTGCTCTCCCCCTGCCCAGGGGGACCCTGGGACCCAGGAAGGGCAGCTAACCTGGCAGCCAGGCTGTGCTGGTTTGGTGGGCTGCCTTCCTCGGTGGCATCAGCCTCAGTGACATGCAGGGCTGTGGTGGACGCCTGCAGGAAGCTGCCCTCCTCTGAGCTTGAGCTGCAGGGCGCCATGCAGTCCTCCTCTTCCTCCTGGTGGCAGGAATGGGAGAAGTAGCCAGGTCAGAGGCCCCTATGTCCCCTTAGCCTTACCCCTTTACCCTCCCAAGGGCCCCAGACTAAGGGACCAGTGCCAGCTCTTCCCACCCTCTTCTTGAGGCAGAATAGATACCAAGTGCTTGTCCCCAGCCCGAAGTCAGACAGAAGGTCCCAAAGCGTTGTGCTGTCCTGAGCCAGCCCTGAGCACCCCATGGGGATGGTCACACAGGGCAAGGGCTGGGGCAGGGCTGCAGGAGGTGGAGGTGCAAAGAAGGGGTGAAGGAACACAGGCTCTCCTGCCCAGAGACAGGGACTCCTAGTGAACCAAGATGGGCTCTGACCATCCCCGGGGTGGGGGCTGGAGGTCACTGCAGTAGGACGGAGCGAGAAGGGCTCACCTGCCGGCCCCAGCCCTGGAGCAGGTCCCCCAGAATGTCCACCAACTCCGAGAACGCGGGCCTCTCCCTGGGGTCTCCAGACCAGCAGCTCAGCATGAGGTGGCGTCTGTGGGAAAGTGGCTGGACTGGGGTCTGAGGGTACCCCGCTGAACCAGCACACTCAGCTCCTGAACCCTGCCCTCACGCCCACCTGCCCCTTACCCCCAAGGCTCAGGCACCCAGTGTCCCTCTTGCGCAGGGAGGAGGGAGGTGCAGTGAGAGACCGTCTGCAGGCCTCTACCCCCGCTGCTTCCCTGCTCCCCTCCCCCCACCTGCATGCCCCCTTCCCGTGCCTGCACACAACACCCCTCGTGCCCACACCTCTCCGGTGCCCACCTCTTCTGACCCCCAAAGCCTGCTCAGCCAGTGGGAGACTCACATGGCAGGAGTGGCCAGCTCCGGGGCCCTCATCCGGGTGCCCTCTTTCAACCGCTGGCAAAACTCCTCATTGATCTGCACCCCAGGGTACGGGGAGGCCCCTGATGGCAGGAATGGGGTGGGTGGGTGGAGAGCAGGCGCCTGCTGGTCAGCCTAGCATCCCAGTCACCTCTGCCCGGCCCCCATGGTGGGGTGCTGGTCCCACAGCTCCTGGCAGGGCTTGGGCAAGGTGCTCCCCTCCCCCAGCGCGAGTTCTTCATTTGGTTACAGATGGTGGCACTGCCTGCTATGGTTTAGAGACACATTAGCAGAAACACGGTTCTGGGATCATCAGGGTCCTAACGGCCTTTGGGTCTCCCTGTGCCCCCCAAGACAAGCTACATAGCAGCATGGCGACCCATAAGACACGAATTAGACTGCTCCCACCCTCCCTCAAAGCAGCGTAAGGTCCTCATCCTGTCAAAGGAGCTGCAAGGGTCACCTCTCCTACCTCCTTCTGAGTCTCCTGACACCGGCCCTGCCTGCCTCCAGCACGGGGCGACCATGGGCCTGGCTGCCCCGACTCCCTCCCCTGGCCCCCCCGCCCCCCTCCACACTGCTGTCCTCCCAGGCCCCCCTGCCTCACTCCCTCAGCCCCCTCACCCAGCCCGGCCCCCCTGAGTCCTGCCTGGACGCTCCACGCTCTCACTTTAGTCACAGTGCTCCTCCCACAGTGGCCTCTCAGGGCTTTTGTGTTCCCACTTGGTCACTGCCTCGCCCCCAGACTAGTGAAGGAGCTTCATCTTGGTCCCAGCAGGCCCAGGCTCCCACGTGGGGCTCGCATGAGTACGAGGGGTCCTACGGTGAGCACCCAGCCTCCTGCCCTCTGCTCCCTGCCCTCGAAGCAGGAGCAGTGTCCCCACAGAGGCGAGAAAGGGTTCAGCCACAAGAGAGGTGTAGGAGGACCCACTATGCCTCTTCCTCTGGGACGTGCTGAGTGAGCACGGGCTCTGCCCTGGCCCAGGCTGGAGCATGCCGCCCTGCAGAGATGCCAGGTTGGCCCATGCTGAGGGGGTAGGAGGGGGCTCTCGAACCACCTGCCTCAGAAGGACCTGGACTATCTGCTCCTGGGTACACCTCTGGGCCACTCAGCCTCAGTCACCATGGAGGCAGTGGTACAACCTGGAGCCCTGGAGCCACTGACTCCATCTGTTCCCTCCCCTGCGCTGCCCTGTCTCCTCCCCTGCCCTGCCCTGCACTCACCCAGAGAGAATATCTCCCAGAGCAGCACCCCAAAGGACCACACATCGCTCTGCGTAGTATACACCTTGTCAAAGATGCTCTCAGGCGCCATCCACTTCAGGGGAAGCCGGGCCTGCGGGAGGAGGAAATGTGTCCCCACAGGGAAAGGAAGAGGGGAGGAGGCCACACCCTAGGCAGCCACCCCCCCAGTCCCCAGTCTCCCCGAACTCTGGGGCCAAAGAAGGGCTTTCTGGCCACATGCACCCATGTGTCCACTCAGATGGCTCCCACGGTTTGCCCTGCAGGTACCTGTCGCTTCCTCTTCCCTGCTGCTGTCCCGGGTCCCTACAGGCCCTCCTCCCCCGCACCTCACCTTCTGACTTGGTTCTCACAATGGAAGCCTGGTGGCACTCCTGACCCCTCCCCTTGTGGCTCCTGATGTGCTTCCCTATGCTCTCTCTCTCCACTGGTGGCCTCTACGTGGGAGCCAAAAAAC
Source organism: Pteropus medius (assembly GCF_902729225.1). NCBI lineage: Eukaryota > Metazoa > Chordata > Mammalia > Chiroptera > Pteropodidae > Pteropus > Pteropus medius. The sequence goes on along the minus strand of NW_024348533.1, from coordinate 4,849,443 downwards.
CACAGCCCTTCCTGACTGGCCTCTGCTCCACCCTAGGATGCACTTCCATCCCCACCTCCACAGGCCTCCCACGCACCTGCCCCTCACTTCCACATGCCCCATACACCTGCGAGTTACAGTGAAAGACAAAAACCTTCTGCACAATGGCCCGTCACAGCCTGGATCCATCCTGGCCATTATCTCCCTCCAGCCCCCTTCTCCTCCAGGGCAAAGCCTTAATCAGCTCTGGGTGCTCATTCAGGTGCCTGCCTGGCTGCCTCTGAGTGCCAACAACAAGACACACGCTGCACCTAGCACCCATAGGCATTTCTGTGACTGCCCTGTCCCCGGGTCCACCACTGCACGTGCGCCCCTACAGGGCAGGCATGGGAGTCAGTGTCTAAATAATGGACCAAGGTGCAGACCAAACACAAACTCCAATCAGAGCACTGTGGTCTCTGATCCTCAGCTCCTGTCCCCCGCCCTAGGTGCCTCGGCGGTCACTTGGGTCCCTGCAGGCCCTCAGACCTTCCATGGGGATGGGGGCGAGTCTCCCACCCGACTCCTGGGTGGGAGGCTGCAGCCTGCACTCACGCTGCCCTTGCGCACGTAGTCAGGGTCCTTGTAGATGTCCCGGGCCAGGCCAAAGTCACAGATTTTCACCACATCGCTTTCCGACAGCAAGATGTTCCGAGCAGCCAGGTCTCTGTGGATGCACTAGGGGCGCAGGGATGTGTGAGGGAGTGGTCAGCACAGGCCTGCGCTGGACCCTGCTCCTCCCGGCAAAGATTTCTGTGCACCCGGTGACCATGGAGAGGGCTGCTGGAGTTGTGCGAGGAGCAAAGGAGGCTGTGAGGTGGGTCAGATTCTGATTCCATATCCAGCTCTGCCACTGACAAGCTGGAAATCTTGGGAAGTCATTTCCACACTTTGGGCTGTTTCCTCCTCTGCCAAGCGGAAAAGAGGGACGCCCCTCGACCACAGGGTCACTGTGGGGTGAGCTAGGACTGTGCACCGTGCTGGGGGGGTCTGTGCCCTTCTCCCCTCTGAAGGGCCTGCCAGGACAGTCACCTTGCGGGAGGCCAGGAACTCCATCCCTCGGGCCACCTGGAAGCTGTAGCAGACAAGATCTTCCATGGTCAGTGGGCTCAGCCACAGGTCCTCGGCTGTGCAAAGGAGCAAGGCGGGCTCAGGAGGGGCCTCCTCCATGACCTCTGTCTTCCAGGCTGCCCCAAAGGGAGTATTTGTTCACCCGACTCTGGCTGCATCTCTCCTGGCTGGGCCCCTGAGGTCCCTGGCACTAGCTAACAAGCCTGTGGCCCTCTCCTCTTCACCTTCAGCCTCCACTCTCTACAACGACCACCAACTACTCCCAGGTCAGTGAATACTGCTGCACCACTGGGCCTTTGCGCCTTTGTCTGCCTGTCTGCTCCCCTCCCTGTGTGCAAGGCAAATTCCTGTTGGTTCAGTGAAACCCAAATCAAACGTCAAAACTCTGAAAATTCTCTTTGAGATGTTGTCCTTTCCTAAGGCAGAACCCATTACACGCTTTTCCATGTGAGTCTCTCTCCTATGTAAGCCCCGCCACGAGGGGCCCCAGGCGGACTTATCCCACAGCGCCTTGGGATAAGATCATGAGGTATCATGGTGCCAGCCACACCTCCTGGGGAAGAGGAAGCCAAGCTCTTACCTTCTTGGACCGGAGGGGCCCGCCCCACCCCGCCCTTGCCCATCAGGAGCCGTGTGAATAGGGCCCTGTCGCTGCTCCCCGGCCTCCTCCGGTCAGCCTTGGCGCCCTCCACCATGGCGCGGAAGCGCCGCCGCTGCTGGGGGGATTTCTCCTGCGGACGCACAAAGCGGGTCGGTAAGATGAGGCGCACCAAACACCGCAGAGGCATGTCCCCTCCACCCCCGCCACCCCCGCCCACTTTGGCGCCCCGCCCGCTCACCGCAGAGCTCTAGCCCTGGCGGGGCGCCCACCTACCGCGTAAGGGCTGAAAGCCTCCCGCTTGGCGCGCAAGAAGTTGGAGAGGTTGCCGTACTTGCAGAACTCCACTATCACCATGAGGGGGCCTGGGGCGGGGCAAGGCCAGTGCTTGGTGATGGAGGGCACGCCGGAAGGCCAGTGCGCAGCAACGCCCCCCTGCCCCCTCCCCTCCTCCCCCTTCCTTTCCAAGCTCAGCCAGCCCCTCGCACCGCAGACCTGTGCACCCTAGGGCCTCGCCCATTAGGCTCCGTACCATTAGGCTTCGTGCACGCCCCCAGGAGGTTGACCACGTTGAGGTGGTTACCGATGTGGATTAGGATCTTGAGCTCCGACATCAGGGCACGGTGCTCGCTAGCTGTGGCACCCTCTGAAAGGGACACAGGGGCTTCACCCGGAGCCAGGCCGGCCCGCCTTGGCCCCAATCCCTGTGCTTAGCTAAGGCATGGTCAGTGCTCATGCCAGTGGAGTTGCAGGGTCCCCAGCGGCCCAGCAGCCCCTCTGAGGCAGGGGATTCAGATGGGACTGGGAAGCATTACTCGAACCTGAGCCCCAGGCCCGGCTCTGAGTCCCATGGACTCCCTGTAGAATCTGGGGTGAAACCCTGGCTATGAGCCTCACATCCTCTTCCTACACCACAGAGCCACTGCTCCCCACCAGCTCGGCAGCCCCCTCCGCCAGCTGACCTTTCAGCATTTTCACAGCCACAGTGTCACAGCTGCTGCCCTTGTTGATTCCAAAAGCTGAGGCTTCCACCACTTTCCCGAAGGCCCCGTGGCCCAGGACTTTCCCTGTGGGGGCAGGGAGCCGGTGCCAGGTGAGCTGCATGGAGGTGAGGGTGGAGAGGGATGGGCCACAGGGCAACCCAAGTGGAGGGCCAGGAAGGAAGGCTCAGGATGGGGGAGGAAAGTTGAGAGCCCCTCTGCCAAACAGGAAGAGCCTGTTTGGGAGCTGAGAGGGCAGAGGGAGAGGAGAGGCAGACAGGAAGGCCTGCATCCTCTCCCAGCAGCAGGTGTGGTGGGCCCACCCTGCTCGGAGTGGCAGGACGTGACCTCGGGGGCCTGGGAACTGGGAGCCCTGGCTGGGGGTCTGGGGACTCACTCCGGGATGGACAGGTCAAGCCAGGTGGGGGATAGGCGGGACTTTCTGGCATTAGTTCTGAAAATGGATGGCTTTCAGGACTCCAGTCTGATGGTCCTGCAGCAGCTGAAGCTGCCTCTGCTAGGTAGGACACGGTGGGTGGGGCAGGCTGGGTGCTGGCCTCACCGAGGTGCAGCCGTTCCCGGGGGAACTCCCACTGGCTGGCATCATAGGACAGGTATTCACACTGCTCCTCCAGAGGCACCTCCCCCGGATCCATGATGATGGACAGGTAGCCGGTCTTGATGTCTGCATGGGCTGGCTGGGGTGGGGGTAGGGACGGTTCATTGGTTAGGCCATACCGCTGTGGCCTGGGTAAGACTTTGCCCAGGACAGATGGGATCTCCTTCCCAGCTCTTAGTCAAGGAGGGAACAGTAGGACAAACAACCTCTGGTGGCCTAAGAGCCTAGCACGGTGGAGTCAGGGAGACGTCCCAGGAGATGGGGCTTCCAGGTGAGCCAGGATGGGGACCTTATTCCTTATCTTAGGGACTGTCCAAGGTGGACAGATACCACAGGAGGTGCTGAGGAGAGGAGCCCTCACCTTCCTCATGTTACAGAAGATGAGAAGGAGGAGGACCCAGAAGAAGACAGCGATGACCCCAGTGCCCACGAGGATCACGATCTCCATGCTGCCTTTATCCTCGGAGCCTGAGTGGCCAAAAACGGTCATGTGGTGTGTGTGTGTGTGTGTAGGGGGAGAGGGTGCACCTTGCAGGAAGCGCCCCTTCTGGTGGGCACGACTGGCATGAGGTGGCCACAAGAAGGCACCAAGTGCAGGTGGGAGAAGGGCGGAGGGACATGAAGGGGAGGCCGGACCTTCCACGGCCACGCTGGCAGAGGAGTTGACGCAGCCCTTGGCGTTGCACACGCTGCAGAGATAGTGACCTGCGTCCTCCTCGCGCACGCGCTGGATGCTCAGCCTTTGGTTTGAGTCAGCCAGGTCGATTCCTGCAGGCAGCCGGTGGAGGTTCAAGTTCAGATGGGCCCGGGCCTTGGCCCCACGAGCCTCCGCACCTGGCCTTCCACCTGCGGCCAGCCCTACCTGACTCTTTCTCCAGCAGCCTCTCGTCTTTGTACCACACAATGCTGGGCACGTGTGCTCCGGCCACGGGGCACCGCATCTCCAGGGAGTCGCTCACGTTCACCAGGAGGTCAGTCAAGTTCTGCGTAAGCCGAGGGGCTTCAAGGGCTGGAGGCGGGGTCGAGAGAGAGCTAAGTGGAATGCCCAAAGCGGAGGCGGGGGAGGTGGCACTGGGAAGGTGCCCTCCAGAGAGCAGAGGGTGAGACAGATTGTGCAGAAGCTGAAAGAAGGGACAAGGTTTGAGCGCCGGGTCGGGGAGATGTTCGTGCGGACTCCCACTGGTGGATGGACTGCCCAGGCACCTGCTGGACTGGGGGCAAAGGCTCCTTGGGAAGCACAGTCAGCCCTCCCCGGCCAGCCCTGCCCACCTCACCCTGCACTGACAGGTACTTCTTGTGGCAGTGCTTGTCGTGGCTGCGACGGTCCTGCACCTCGCACACATAGTCGCCTTCGTGCTCTGGCACCACGTGGGGGATGGTCAGGCTGAGCGTGGTGTGGCGCACCCCAGGCTCCGCCTCCTCCAGGCTGGCGGCCAGCGGCGTGGCAAACAGGTGCACATTTTTGCAGTCCAGCAGCAGCGGGTTCCCATGTGCATCGTGCAGCGTGGACAGGTTGAGGCGGTACCAACGCAGATTCTCGTAAGTGTAGTTGTCCGCCCGGCAGCTGAGGCGCACAGCCTGGCCTTCTAGTGGCTCCTCCGATGGTTCCGATTCAATACTGAAGCCATCAGGGATGGCTGGGTGGAAGGAAGAACCACTGTGACACTGCACCAGTGACATAGTGACATTGCACCTCACCTGCTAGGTGCTGGCTCTCCCTTTCCCATCGGACTTTGATTCACTCAGCTCTCAATCAAAGGTATGCATCACGTGGATCTGGGCCAGGGACACCACCCAGAGCCCTCTTCACCCCTGTCCCTTCCCCTCACGGACCATGGGGCCAGCCACAGGCTCTCCTCCTGACCCTGTCTAGCTCACTTCTGGACAAGCACCAGCCAGGCTGCTACCCCCACCTCCCCCAGGAACCCAGTCGTCCGTGAGATCCTTATCACAAGACTCAGTGGGAGCCTGAGTGCCCACCCTTCCTTGCTGTTGACCGCACCCCACCACTGTCTTCTTGAAACCATTCTCTTGTTTCATTAGCTTTCAGTAATGGCCTTGCTTTGATTTTGGATTTCCTCTGGCCACTCCTTGCCATGTTCCTGAGGGTTCCCTCCTGGTTCCATCTCTCTTCCAGGTGTCGTCCCACACCCCTGGGCCCAGTGACTTCCCTTTCATGGGCTTCTTAGCTTTCCTGAGGTCAATAACACGTTTGAAAATCTGAGGAACCTAGGGACCTTCTCCCCAGAGCAAAACACAGGCGAATGCATTTTCTGATCCAGGGCTTGGAAAGAGGGTGGGAGGCGGGCAGAGGGAGGTGGAATTAGATAGAGCTGCAGGCATCATAGACTATTCTGCCAGTCCTGGGGGTGATGCCTCCAGGTTGAGGGCAGAGGGTGCTCCATCCCGGTGGGCCAGCACCCCAGTCCACATGCCATGGCCTCCAAATCTGTCCCTCTCGCCTACACCTAAGGGCCCAGTATATCTCCTGAGTGCCCCACGGTCACCAGAACCTCAGTGGGCCTCAAGCTGGTCTCATCTTCCTCTCCTAGGCTTGTTCTCCTCCTTGTTCTCCTCCTGTGCCCACCTGGTCCCTGCCCTCCTCCAGGCCCGCCCAGGTCACTCACTGGTCACGTAGAAGTAGATGAGCCGCTCGTCCTGGCCCACCTTGTTGAAGACCACACACTTGTACATGGCAGACACATTGGCATCCTGGATCACCAGCTTGCTCACCGTCTGGGCAGAGCACAGGCAGAGTATCTGTTTCATGCCTGAGTTCCCCAATTCAACCTTCCCTTTCTGCAAGGAGGCCGCTGTGCCCACCAGAGTAATGGGGGAAACTGAGGCTCTGTCTGGAGGTGACAGAGCTCAGAGACAGGACCAAGAATGTGAGGCAGGGAAGAAAAGGCCTTCGGGCAGCAGAGGGGAGGAGTGCCTTGGAAAAACTAAGGGACAGTGCTATGCACAGTTGGCATCAGCAGTAGCTAGGGTCAGAGGGCAGTGTTAGGCTGTGGATGGGTTCAGCTGTGGTCATGTTGAGGTCAGGATTTGGGCTGGGGTTACATCAAGGGGTTATATCGTGGCCTAAGATGAGCATCTGGTTGCTGTGTGAGAGCCTCGTGATATGCCCACATTCACTCTAGGGCTGCCCACAGCACCTCTCCCAGTGGCCTGGGTAGTAGCAAGGCGAGGGGCTGTGTCCTAGACCTCAGAAGGACTCTGGCCTGGGGGTGTAAGAAACTTAGAAGCAGGGGAGGAGAGAGAGCCATAGGCCCTGCCTACCATCCAAAGACACCCTCCCCTTCCCTGCCCCTCCCCTCCGCCCACCCCAAGCTGGGCACTTCCTGGCCAGGCCTGGAACAGGAAGAGGCTCTGGAGGTGTGTGGAAAACAGGAAGTGATCGTAGGAAGTGGGTGCCTTTGTTCAGTCACCTCCCCCGCCTGGCCTCTTCTAGGCATTGCCCCCAGGTTGGGCCAGCCGCTTAGCAGCCTTTGGTGGGGACTGGGGCAGCCTGGTTGTGGGCAGCTGGGGCCCATGGCCTGGCCAGGTGGCCTTGGAAAGCAGCTGGAGGTCTGCCCCCCACCGACAGGCAGGCAGGGGAGCTGAGGCCCAGAGACACTGCAGAAAGGTCACCGACTTAGCTGCTATCCCCAGAGCCCTGCAATCCTGATGGAAACCAAGAAGCTGCCAGGAGAGGGCCCCTCCCCTCCTCCCTTCTCCTTCTTCCCTGCCAGTCAGTGGCAGGGCTGGCGAGTACCTTATTCTTCCCCTCCACAAACTCGGTCCAGGTGTCCAGGCTCTCAATGGGGTTCACGGCATCCTGCACGGTCACCTCCCTCCAGTCCTGGCACTGCGGCATGCGGTCTCGCTGTTGCCGCCGGCTGCTGGGGACCAAGACAGTCGAGGTCAGAGGTACAGGCAGGGAGGGCCCACATGGGAGTGGGGTTGAGCCTTTGTCATACTCAGGGCCTTCTCCTACACCGTGGTGGGCAAGGCTGGCCCTTGGCGGTGGTGAGCAGGGGGGCTGGGGCTTTGCTTCTGGAACACTGTCTTGCACACTTTATGCTCAGGGCCCTGTAACCCAATCTCCAGAGACTGCCAGACACTGCCTTCCCGGATGGGCCAGGGCCTAATGCCTGTTGAGCAGCACACACACACACACACACGGTGGCTCTGTGCCCACCATCCCCAACTCGCAAGTGCTCCTCCTGCAAAGTCCACCTAGATCTCCAGGGACAGCAAAGTCACCACTGCTACTCCAAGAAGCCTTCATCTGCTCTCCCTCTCCCCGTCCCTCTTCCAGAGCTGCAACCCTTCCCCGGCCCAGGTGGGTTATGGGTTCCTCCCCTTGGGTGTGAGGCCCCAAAGGAGGCTCTTTTTGCCCCGAGTGGAGTGGCCCCAGGGCACTGTCATTTGGTGCAGAGCATCAGAGGGAAGCAAATTTGGAGGTACCAGCAATGACCCGCAGCCTTATGATCTAGAAGAATCTCTTATGAGCCTTGGACATTGTGGGCTGGCTCAGGCCCACAGGTCACCCCTACTGACCACACTGGGGCCACAGCCTCTCTACCAGTGTTGCTGCCCTGTCCCCACCCTCAGTTCCCAGCTTCTGTCCCTCCCCAGCCTGTGTGACCCTCCACCCTGCCCACAGGGCTCTCTGGCTACATGGCAAATCTAACCTCTCACTCCTCTGCCCAGCACCTTTCCCTGGCTCCCTCATGCCTCTCGGACTTCTGCCACTTCAGCACCCCCCTCTCCTGTCCCTTGCGTGTCCAGGTTGTCTCTGCCCTGAGCGTTCTCTCTGGCCTATATGTCCTGTTGACGCCCAACTCAGTGCAAGGGAGCATGGCCAGCAGTTGGGCAGGCTCTGCTGCTTAAAGCTGCGACCTTGGGAAAGTCATGTCCCTTCTTGCACCCCCAGTTCCCTCTTCTGTAAGGGGTGGTGAGCGCTGCACAGATGAGCTCACACGCATGGGCATGCTTGTTTTTTTTTTTTTTTTTTCTGCAACATGAGAACACATTTAATGCTACATGCAGCTTGCAGCCTGCCCAGGTTCGTCCCCACACTCCATGAATCCTTGGCAGGAGGTGTCCTTCTGGGTGCCCAGCCTTGGTCCTCTATGAAGATGCTGGTATGTGTCTGGGGACTTTGCTCTTGGGAGAGATGGGCGGGGCCTGACTGATACAGGGAGGGTCTGAGCTTTGTTCAGATGGAGTGAGGTCGGGGATTGGCTACAGTGTAGTTGTAGCAGGATTTGAGTTTAGAGCAGGGCTCTGGGGAGGGGGAGGTATAATAGGTGGGGGTCATGGCCGAGGTTGGGGACTAGGCTGAGCAGTAGAGAGAACAGACTGGAACCACACTCACGGGCTGCGCTGGGTGAAGGTCTTGCAGGGTGTCCATGGCCGCCAGTGCCACTGGACACTGAGAGGAGGGGGCACCCCGTAGGCAGTACAGGTGAGGGCCTGGCGGCTATGGCGGGAATAGGTGCTGGGGGAGGAGGCCTCCTTCTCATGGATGTGGGGAGGCACTAGGAGCACAAGCAGGCAGCCAGTCAGCAGGTGGCGCAACCACACCTGTCTGTCCGCTGTCCCCTCTCCCACCAGCCCTCCCGTACTGCCCCTACCATTCACAACCAGCTCCAGGCTGATGTTGCGCCTCAGGCCAGCTGCGGAGTTCCACAGAGAAAGGGTGTAGATGCCTGCACTGGCCTCTGTCACATCCTTGAGCACCAGGGCATGTGGACTGTGGCGCCCCGACACAGCCTTTCTGTCCTTGTACCTGGCCCAGGAAGGGAGTTCAGGGGGGCTGCGTGGACCCTCCTCAGCCTGCCCTGGCACTCTTTCCCTGCCACAACCCAGCCTCTACAACCTAATGTCAGGAGGCAGGACCCCTCCAGACCAGATGGGGGGAGGAGAGCGCTCCTGGGAAGGGCTAGCAGGGGTGCAGGGCAAGGTTATGGGGGTGGTCTCCAGGCACGACTGCAACCTCACCAGGCTCAGAACACCGGAGATCTGAGACAGCACACTCACTAACTCCCCAAAGGCTCAGAGGCCCAGACCAGGAGGGTCCTGCCCACTGTCCCTATTGGAGAAAGGCCCTGTCCCTCTCTCACAGGCTTCAGCTGTGCTAGGGGGTGGGGGTGGGGTTGAAGGGGAGAGGTGCCATCCTGAGGAGTACAGCCACAATCCTTAGAACCCTCGCCACTTGGGGTCCTGCCTCCTTCCCTCCTCATGAAGTCGAGTGCCCTCTCATCAAAGAAGCTGTCCTGTCCTGTGAGCCACTGCAGCCCTTGGCTGTTTCTGCAGCCTGCTCATCTGCACTGGCTGTCACACACATGTCTACTGACTGTCCATCTGCCCCACTGAGCTGTGAGTCTCACAAGAGAATGTTCCTTTACTGCCATGTCCCCTACACAGAGAGCAGCGCCGGGCACAGGTAGATGCCCAATGCATGTTTGTTGCATGTGTTAACAAACGGGTGCCTTGCACTCCAGGGAAGGGCCCTCCCCAGTCCTGAGCTGGGGGTGCTGCAGGGAGCTGCCTCTGCAGCCCAGTCTGGACTCTGCCTGGGAACGAACCGCCTCTCAGGCAGGCACCCTCCCCGGTGTGCTAGGAACGGCCCCCTCCCCAGTGGCATCTCTGAATTTCTGAATAGGAGGGTCCTGGAGTGGCATCCTGTTCAGAGGGAGGCCTAGGAAACCTGAGGCTACTGCTGCAGGGCTCTGTGATGCACTCTAGGTGGCAGGGCCCTCAGAGATGCTGAGCAGGTGCAGAAGGCAGTTAGAGCCTCGTGCTGTGCTCAGCTCACCCACATGCAACAGGAGGCCAGCATTTTAAAGCTTTCAGTTTAGCAGTCCCCAGGTCACCCTTCCCTGTGGCTGAAAAATCACATTATGTGCATGTTCCTAGAATGCCTTCCATGCGGGTCCCCACAAGGTCTTGGCAAAGGCTCTGCCAGGAAGGATGCTGTCATTCCCACCCTGAGGTCTGGTCTGAGCTGGGTCTGGCAGGTAGCAAGGGGCAGAGGCCAGGGCTGTACCATTGGAACTCCGGTGGAGGGTATGCTGCCAGCTTCACGGGCAGCTTCACCAGCTCATCTCCTGCTGTGGCCTCTAGGACGGGATCTTTGAGCCACTCGACGCTGATGAAGGGTTTTTCTGCCAGATGGGAGGTATCAGCGTAAATCTGGGGCCCAGTGTCACTGATCCACTAGTTCCCAGGGACTCTCAGCCACAGCCCCGTACCCCCAGCAGCCAGACACCTGCAGACTGGGGCTCACCCTGCCCTCCAGAGTATGGGGGACTGGGCAGCCCTACAGCTCACAGGCCTTCCTTCCCTCACGCTGGGTTCCACCTTGCTTGGTGCCCTATGACCTCTGACCCTGGACCCACACTGCACAGGAACCCTTGTTCCCCAGGCTTGATGATTGACCCCGAGTCCAGCCAGGCCCTGCTGGGCATGTCGACCCAACCCAGGCCGTACCATGCACAATGACCTCGGTGCTCTCCCGGAACCGCTGGATGCCATTGTTGGCCTCGCACACATATGGGCCCAGGTCATGCTGGCTGACATTGTGGATGGTCAGGATGCTGGAGAGCTCTGTGTGAGTCTGCTGGGAGCGCCGCTCTGGCACCCATGTCCCCCGCTCAGCCTGCCCACACCCAAGGGAAGCCCAGGGTCAGAGTGGGCAGGCTCTGGCAGAGCTGACCACCAAAGGCACACACCCAGCCCAGCCAGCAGTGGCTTGAGGAGCCTGGGACCCAGACCCAGAGTGGTCCTTGGGATAGGAAAACTTCCCCATCAGACCGGGGCTTCTAGGGCAGAACTGGGTCTGCACCTCTTCTACACAGAGGCCAGTGAGTGCCAGGCCAATGCGGGCATGGGCAGTGATGGGGACTCCTGGGGGTGGTCCTGGCACAGCCCCTGGCAGGGCTGCTGGCTTCACCTGCTTCCCTGGGTAGTCCCAGTCGAAAGTGACACCGGAGTTGAACTCAGCCCACACGGTGCAGTTCAGGACCAGCTTCTCCCCAACCAGCAGCTCCAGCGACTTCTTGGGGAATAGCTGGATGTCATAGAGCTCGTTGCCTGGTGACATACGAACAGTGACCCCAAACCCCTCACAGGACAGCGCATACAGAGGGCAGGGCACCCACTAAGACTAGCCGTGGCACCTATAGCTCCATACTGGGAACTGGGGGTTAACCATTCTCATCGTGCTGTCCTCCCAGGACACCGGGAGCTGTCACTGGGCCAGCACCCTGAGGCCCTGGGCGCCTTTACCTGTGATATGCACAAGGAAAGGGTTGGATAGGAAGGTCTGGCCGCCCCAGGTGGTCTCGCACTGCAGGTACAGGGCATCACGCAGCAGCAGGGTGGGCACCCGCATGCCCCGGCGGTCGTCCCACACCACCTCCTGCCCATCAGGCCTCAGCACCGAGCTTTGCTGCAGGGACATGGCCATTGTCAACATTCCAGCTGCCCCTTCTTCCCAGCCAGATTAACAACCCAGGAGATGGGACAGGAGGGCTGGATCCCAGGGTGAGGCTGGACTGGGGCTGTACCGAGCGCAGCGTGACGTTGAGGCCAGGAATGGACACCAGGCAGGGCACCCACATGGAGTCCTTCCTGTTGACCAGGAGCGTGTCTGGCTTATTGATGAACGGCTGCTCCAAGTCTGTAGAGGGGGAGCAGGTTGTGGGAAAGGCAGGTGGGGCTCAGGGGTCTCTAACCAGGTGGAGGGCAGCAGGGCAGACCCATGGGGTCCGCAGGCTAGGGGTGAGGGTGCAGATGCTAGCTGCCCCTTCATGACCCAGGACCCTACCTGCCCGCGCGGACAGCTGCAGGAGCGCGGGCTGGCCCTCACCTCTCACGAACACGTAGGCACTGGCCGCAGTGGTGCCTTCGATGCGGGCCTTGATATACTTGTAGTAGCATTGGTAGCTGCCCGTGTCGTTGGCATGGGCCTCGCGCAGCAGCAGCACCTTGCAGTAGGGCCTGGCGTCCGTGCCCTCGCAGTCTTGCACGAACCCCGTGTCCTCGCTGTCTTTTCCCCCCGTGGCTGGCACCTCCTGAGCCCCTGGCCAGGTCCACTCGAGGGGGTGCTGTCCCCTGGCAGAGGACATGGAGATCAACAGGGGCCCCACAGGGGCCCCACTGCAGCCCCAGGGGTCTTCCCACAGCTTGCCTTACGCGGAGGTCAGGACCACCCACTGTCAGGGCACACTCCAGGACCCAGCCCAGGGGTGCACTCTGGGCCTCTGCCTGGCTCCTGGGCCTCCATATGGCAGGCTGACCTACAGGCAGGATAACCTGTCTGGGGCCTGTGAAAGAGGGTAACTGGCCTACGTGAAGGGTGGCTGGAACGGGTATAGGGTGACCTGGGTGGTGGGCCTAGGGCAGCCTGGGCTCAGTGTGCGGTGACCCAGGGGCAGGTGCAGGGTGACTGATCTATGGTCCATGTGAAACGACTAGGGGTGCGTGTGGGCCAAATGGGTATAGGGTGCTTATGTCTGCAGGCTCCCAACCCAGGCTCCAGGAGCCCCACTAAGCCTCGAGGCCTCTCTGCCCCTTGGGTCCTCTGCCCCCACCTCCTGCCTCAGCTCTGTAGTCTCCTTAGCCTGCTGGGTAGGAGGGACCTAGGCCCTTGCTCCTCTGGCCGGGCGCTGAGTACCTGCAGGATATGGACAGGCTGTCACTGGAGTCAATGACGTGTGTCTCCTCTGTAATGTCCAGGGTCGGGGGGGTCATGGAGTAGCCACTCACTGGGCCTGGAGAGGGAGATAGGGTTAGCGTGGCGCTGGGTGGTGAGTCCACAGGATGATGACCGTCAATCAGGTGCAGATCCCTCCCCAGCACTGGGCCCCCAGGCAGCATGGACATGGCCTGAGACAAGCAGTAACCTCCACTTCAGACTGCTCCCTGCCCCTGGCTGGCCACCCCCAGAAGAGCCCTGATAGAGACCTGGACTGAGCCTGGATCTCTGGCTCATGTGAGCTGAACTGCCAGCATGATGTTGACGAGGGAGACTGCAGGCCGCCTCCTACTTTGTGGAGGCTTGGAGCACATCACCTCGGCATTGTGACCCCCACATATATGCCTGAAGGCCCCTCTCTCCTAAACTTCACACCAACAGCTACTGCTTGTGAGAGGGCCCTACACAGCGCAACCTTCTCCAAACACACCCAAAACCAAGGGCCTCAGCCTCCTCCCAAATGCTGCCTGTAACCTCATGTTCTCCCAGGTCCCACGGAATCCATTTTGTGTGCTCTTGGCTCCATCAGCTTCTTTCCATCCTCCAGGCCCCCATGAGCTACCCCAGCTCCTCCTGGCTCCCCCTGTCTCAGCCCCCTATCCTTCCCCCAGGCTCATCCTCAAACACACAAGTAACTCCACCTCACCTGGTTGAAAACCCTCCTGCAGCCCTCCAGGACCCCGGCCCCTGTCCCCGCAGCTCCTTGCCCACCATCCTCCTACCAGTGGGATGGCGTGTGTATGTGTGTGTATCCACAGGCATGCACCTATGTGTGTATGTCTGTCTCTATGTGTGGGTATGAGTCTGTGTGTGTCGAGCTGGTACACATGTGACATGTCTTTGACATGCCAATGTGTGGCCGCACAAGGACTTGTATGTGTGCGTGATCCCAGAAGGGGTGGGAGCAGGCCCCAGGGAGGTCTGGACCTGGGACTCTGGCAGATGCTTCCTGCCAAGACCATCCTGAGACAACAGGAAGAGAGGACTGCGTGGCTGGAGACCTATGGCTGTGTCCTGTTCCTCCTCCTAAGTTTCTCTTCTCCTCATGGGCACAGCCCACTATCTGCCCCAGCCCTCAGCCCCGTCCAGCCTCACAGGTCTGGCTCCTCTACCCTCCTTGAACCAGCTCCTTGAGGCCCGGGGCCCCATCCTAGTTGGTTCTACACCACCCCAACCACCTTGGGAAGAGGCACCAGGATGGCACCGTCCACACACCAAGATCTTGTTTTGACATCACAAGGACAAGCTGGCCAGGGCTGAGAAGTCCTAACCAAGCATGTAGTCCCACTGTACAGACAGGGAAACTGAGGCCCACCACCTGGACGGCACTTCTGCCCTCAGAAGGAAGTCACTCGCCTGGTTGGTGCTGTGACAGCTGCAAAGTCCATCTTTAACCCAGTGCACCCCCTCTTGGCGCCTAGGCCAGCAGCCTTGTCCTTCCCCGCCTTCCCGCCCCCAGGCGGAAGGTGTCCCTGGGCTCTGCTCCCAGGGTTCTCCTCCATGTGGGCTCTGCTGCCAGGGCCGCTCATCTCCAGGTGAATGCCTGGCCCTCCATGCACACTAACTCCCACTGCGCATCCCATAATGGGGAGGCTCCCCTGGGGTTGTGAGGGTCTGGGAAGGAACCTGGGAGGGCGGTGCTGAACTGCACCTTGAAGGAGAAGTAGGATCTTCCAGGCAGTGGAAAGTGAATAAAGTCACACCAGGCAGACAACTGGCCTCTGAGCCAGAGGCGGGTGTATGATAGGCTTGGGTTTGGACTTGTGGGAGGTGAAAGAACTGGCCCTCCCAATGGACGAGGTAAGGGTCAGACCGGAGACCAGTGTGTAAGCACCAGAGGAGAGCCTCCTCAGTCAGCACCCACTTGCCTCGGGACTGTGCATACCCCATGGTGAGGCCTGCAGTGTTGCCCTGGGGCCCCCAGGGAGGCTGAGGGTCCCCTCTCTGGGGTGCACATCCAGGGCACACACCTGGCACCCCTAGCTATAGAGCTGTGGTAGGTGTCAGCCCAGTTTCTTTGGGCGCCTCCCTTTTACTTCCAAGATAAAGCAGGACATGCCAGGCCTCTCCCTTCTGCCGACTCCCCTTCTTTCCAGCTTCATCTTCTGACCCATCTGAGAGGCGGTGACCTCTTACCATCATCCCAAAGTGCCAGGCTTTTCATATCTTGAAGTCTTTACCTGTCTTTTCACTCAGGACATTTGTACTCCTTCCCTCCTTAGAATCTGTCTTGTTAGGGTCTAGCTCATGCTTCCCTTTCTCATGGAACAATTATCGTCACTTAGGCAGTGTCAGCCTCCTTGGGGGTCCTGCTAAATAGATGGGTGAAAGGTGGGCAGGAGGATAGATGGATGTGGGAGGTGGGCAGGTGGATAAATGGATGGATGGGGGTGGGTGTGTGGGGAGTAGATGAATGGTAGATGTGCGATGCGATTTAGATGGGCGTAAGCAAACAGACAAACGGACGAACGCACGGGCGGGCGTAAGTGACGATGACGGTGAAACGGCGTAAGAGATTAGACGGATAAGTAAGGCATAAGGCGGACGGAGCAAGTGACGGATGGGTCAAGTGGGCGGAAGCGCTGACGTGGGAGGCAACGAAGGCGGACGACGACACGGAGCCAGTGCGTGCAAGCAGAAGTTGTTGCGGACAACCGGCGGCGGGCAGACGATGCTATGGCGGACGACTGGAGCGCGCAGGACGGGCGGGCGGATCATGGCGATTTCAAAGGAGCGTGATTCTGACGAATGATACTTGACAGATGACGGACAGATGGACGAGCAGGCGGGCGGACGAACGAAATATATAAGTAAGTACTGATGTGATGAGCGACGCGCCGGGCGGGCATGGAATGAGGCAGACGCAGCTCACGGTGATGACTTGAACGGGCAGACGGGGAGCGAGCGAGCGGAGCGGCGGATTATGCGCGGATTGTGAGATACCTGGTTCCGCAGGTTCCAGAGCAACATAAATCACACCAAAGGAAGCATCTGCATCACTCTGCTAACACTGTACTAAAAGGGGACCACCGTTGTGCTCGCCAACCCTTTTATCTATCCGTGTGAGTCTCCTTTGTCGCCACATGCCCTGATTTGCCCTAGTGCCCCTCTGTCCTCACTCACTTCCACTGGACCTGCATGATCAGCAGACTTTGCTATAGACCTCACTGTCCTCCTCCACCCTTCCTGCCTTAACTGAAACCTCGCTTTCTGAGGACACCACTGCTCCTGGGGTGGTTATTACTCTCCATCGCACACGCCTGACATCAGAGAACTCCTCGTGGCCACCTCCCCTTCTCGGAGGGTACCACCCACTCCCCACTAAAGCTGTCATCAGCTGTTGTCTTGGTCACTTCCCCTTATTCTCTGTTCCTGGCTCGCCAGCCCCCTGCACCTTAACTCAGGCCATTCTCCATGACTTCGACATCCACACAGATGACTCACCAGTGCCCTGGCCTTTGCAGGCCCCATCTCCACTCTCTTCCCCCCAACTCCCCTGGGGCCCTCATTTCCCGGGCACACCCTGGACCTGGACCTCGATGGAAGCTGTGCCATCACCAAGTGCGTGTCTTCCTGAGCTTCTCTCCTGCTTTCTCTGCCTCCTCTTAGGTGCCCTTGTCCTATCTCTGCTGAGTCCTTCAGCTGCATCAAAACTCCCAGGGACCCCTCTCATTGCCACCCCTTCCTGGCCTCACCCTTGTCGTGGCACAGAGTGGCCCATGGTCCATTATTTTGATTGGTCCCTTGCCTCTTGCCCTCCATGCCAACCGTGCAGCACACTGCACCCCTCAGTGGCTCAGTACTGTGGCCCTCCCTTTCTTTCCCTGCTGGCAGCCCTTAAACAGGCCCTGGGGCTGCAGTTAAGGCCTTCTTTCCTCCCATCACCCTTCCAGCATTAATGAAGTGAAACCACATCACATGGAGACATCGCATCTTCCCACATCCAAACCCTGCACCGCGCCCCCTGGGCCCTAAACCCCCCTGACATTCCCACTCCCAAAGTCAAGCCTTCCATCACTCTGAGGATCCCAGCCCCTGAACTTGACTCCTGCAGCTAATTTCTTTCTCTTCTGATCGTCAATATTTCTCTGTGGAATCATCTCCTGTCTTAAAAACAAAGACAAAACCCCTATTCCTTGACCCTGAATTCTCTTCCAGCCACTGCCCTCTTTCCCAGTCTCCTTCAAAGCAAAGGCTCTGTTCACTCTTCCCCTCCTCTCATATTTGCTTGTCCTCCCACTGGGATGCAGCCTCTCCCCTGCTTCATGGCCTCCCGTGATCTCCAGGCTGCAGGATGCATGGATGCTCGTGGGCTGTCCCTTCTCTGCTGCCTCCTGTGAACTCACTCTCTCTTAGTCCTCCTCCCGCTCTGCCCAGCACCAAATGCTGTGCTCCCAGTTCTCTGTTCTCCATCGGTCGCTCTCTTAAGTGTCCAGATACCTCCCAAATCTCTATCCCCCGCCCAGACCCCTTATCTCAACTCCAGCTTAAAGGATCCAGCTGCCACTGCACTTGGCCACCCCACAGACACCTGAGTTCCACATTGAGTTCCAGACTCACACCCTCTCCATTCCTGCCAAAGTCTCTTCCTTGACAGCCTCCATCTCCCCAGATGGGAGCGGCTATGGGTGCCTGCTCCTCCCGCCCCAGCCCAGCTGTCCACCACCAAAGCATCTCAGAGTCAGCTCCTGCTCTCCTGCTGGGGCTGGGGCCTGCCCAGTTGCACTCGGCCCAGCCTGGCTCCCTGGCCCGCTCTTCCCCTCCCCTCCACTCCTCACGCAGTTGTTGGTGATAGTGTAAGAGCGTGCTCGTGCTTTCCTGTCAGTGACTTCCCACTGCACTTTCAGGAAAATCCAAACTCCTGACCTTGGGCTGGCTCCCACCCCCTCTCCACACCATCTTGATCCACTCTTACCTCGTGTTCACATCCTCCAGCCACCACAGTGTCTAGGCTGTTCCACAAGCATGCCATGCTTCTTCCTACCCCCAGACCTTTCACACATTTCTTCTGATTTGCCACCCCTCGCGTGCCCTGCACAGCTGGCTTCTTTTCGCCTTTGGCTTAGACATGGCCTCCTTAGTCGCTCTACAACCTAAGTCCCCCTGTAAGCTCCATCTCAACCTCCTGGTTGCTTACTTTATCCTTCTTGTCGCAATTTGTAATTAGCTTATTTACTTATTTGTTTAACTTATGTTTTTCCATTTCCTCTACTTCATAGTAAGTTTCAGTGTGGTAATGACCAAGACAGTCCTCTTCTGCCCTACTCCATGCCTAGCATAGCACCTGGCACCGTCAAGGTTCCATAAATACTTGTTTAATGGATGGATGGATGGATGGATGGATGGATGGATGGATGACATGCTTGGATGGACATTTATTGGGTGGGCAGATGGATGGGGTGTGGATGGGTGGATGGATGAATGGATGGATGGGTGGATGAAAGGATGGCTACCTAGAAGGATGAATGAACAGACAGATGAACAGAAGGATGGATGAGTAGATAGATGAATGTGTGGATGGAAAGACGAAAGGACAGATGGACAGACAGATGAACAGAAAAGATAGATAGACAGACAGATGGATAAGATGGATAGGTGGATGGATGCCTGGCAAGCTAAGCAAACTTCTTTCTTTGGGTTCGAACTATGTCGGACCCCGCTGTTTCTTTGAAAAAGTTGTGCCAGTTTTAAAGGCCAGGTTCGCTGGTGACCGCATACACACAGGCTGCTCAGCAGCTGGGCAGATTTGGGCCTGAGGGCTGCCATGCTCAGAGGCTCCATGTGGCCCAGCCCCCACGTACAACCCTGAAGAAGGTGCATCCTTCCTGCCTGGCTGTTGTCTGTCCCTTCTGTCCTTCCCTTCCCGCAGCAGGAAGCACTGTCATCCTGGCCTCTGCTGCGCTCCCCCTGCCTTCCTGTTCCTGGCCCAGGAATGGGCTTCTTCCTCCCCTGGTCAGTGGACTGGCCCCCCATCCTGCAGCAGAGCAGTGGGGCCAGGCGCCGTGCCGAGGTCATGGAGGCCAGAGTGCACGCCTCTTCTCTGTGCTGTCAGCAGCCTTGAGCAGCAGGGACCCTGGCGTCAGCCACAGGAGGCTGACTGTGAGAGCAGCACTCTGGAATCCTGGGTGAGGGCGGGCAGGCAGGGCGGGAAGTCTCATGGGTTAGGCACTGACCATGGCCCAGCCATCACTGCCTCATCTGAGCCTCACACAGCCTAGGAGGGAGGGAGGTCCAGGCCCAGTCAGCAATGGCAGATTGGGGATCCAGGCCCCACAGCAGCACTGGCTGGCAGCTATACAGAAGTCCAGTCTGGCATAGCCTGCCAGACTGGACTTCTGTATAGCCTTCACATCTCTGCACCACCATCCTGAGAACCTTCCTGCCTCCCTGTCCCCCAGCAGCCTCCTTCCCAGACATCGACCTGTCCCTTAGCTGAGAAGACCATCATGGTCTGAGAACACCTTCGCTGGCTGCTCGCAGCCCTCTGAGCTGTTCAGGACACTGGCCTGGCCTCCAGGGTGATGTCTATCCCAACAGGCCCTGTCCTGCTGGCCGGCTTCACCTCCCAACACACCAGCCACACCCACTGTCCACCTGTGAGCAAACCAGGCCCTCACCCACCTCCTGGCCTGGCTCAGGCTGTGTCCTTTGTTCTTTTTTGCTCTCCGTGCCTAGAGAACTGCTACTCCTGCTCCAGGGCCTGTGCAGCTTTCCTGAGAGCATCGCCTTACTCTGGCCTTGACCCGCCACACAGGGAATAGCTCTGTCATTGGGTGGCTTCTGGGGGTCGGGATGTCACTGGCCTATGGCTCTGTCCCCAGGTCCAGCAGGGCCGCCCAAGGATGATATCAGGATGGTCTGTGAGCTTATGGTTGCCCTTCCATGCCCTGGTAGAGTGTAAGGGTAGCAGATATTGCACTTGACAATCCCTGACAATCTCTGTCGTTGTCACCTATGTGTGATGAGGCTGTGTGGCAGTCAGTCCTGACAGTCTGGCCCACACTTTCCTTAGCATCTAGGCTCAGGCCAGGGGCTATAGACTGGAGGTGAGCTAAGGGAGAAGTGTCAGGGGACAGCTGGCCAGATGGGGCTGGGCTTGGGGTCCCTGTGCATTGGTCCTAGGGCTGGGCAGAGTGGGGGAGACCTGCTTTAGAGGCCTCGCCTGTCAGTCCTGGATTTGGGCCTGTGTATAGACTTGGGGGGAGGTCCAGGGATGTTCTGTCCTGGAGTCACCCCACTTGGCTGGCAGCCTCCATGCCTCCAGAGGTGAAGGGTATGGGTCAAGAGGTCATCAGTCCCCCCCACCCTACAGGACTGAGATGGCTGGGGTGGGAGGGGCTGTTCCAGACCCTACTCAGAGCCCCCTGAGCCTGGCTGTGTGCCATAATGCCACTCTCCGGCTCTGTGGCTTTGGGCAAGTCACTTTCTCCAGGCCCCCATTTTCCCACTTGTGAAATGTGAATTGTCCCCAGGATTATTGGGAACCACAGACCACAAATAATGTAATACCATTAAGAACCATAGTGAGAACAAACTGTCACTGGCTCACACACACTGAGCCTTTGTTCGTCACTGCCTGCTGAGCACTCTGCATGTCACAGCTGTTGCATCTCACTGTGTCCTTGTGCCATGGTCACAGAGTGAAGGTCGGGGGTCAGAGAAAGCCTTGTGGTGGGAGGGGTGTTCATGCAAGATGAAATGGGCTTTGTAGACTGAGTAGGAGTTTGCTGGCCCACGAGGAGGGCAACCAGACACAGGGACCCGTACAAAGGTCTGAGCATAGATGATCTTGGGCTGTCAGGTAGACAGGACAGATGGAGCATGATGTGGGGCAATGAGGCTACAGAAGAGGGCCCTGTGTCACAGGCCCAGCTTCAGGCTCTCGGCTAGGTCCTTGAGTCTGAAGCCCTGCTCAACCCACCAATGTGATCCCTCCTCATGGCAGTGGCCCAGCCCCAAGGCTTCGAGGCCACCTCACTGGCAGTTCTATTGATCACCAGTCCTGGGGGGTCCCACTTCCCAGATGCCTCCTGCTTGGCGCTCCCAGCCCTGAGACCCAGACCAGACCACACCCACCACTGGGGAGGACAACTGGAGCCATGGAGCACACCCTGTCTACACCCACTCCAGATGCGCAAGTGTTAAAGGGATGAAGAATTCCCAGTGTTGGCAAGGAAATGGGCAAACAGGCCTCACAGTAATAAAAAAAATGCTCATACACTTTGACCCCAAATGCTGCTTACCCCGATACATCCTGTTACAACAATAACAGCGAATGTGTACTTAGCACTTTCTGTGGGCTGGCTCCCTATGCACACCGCTCTAATGGCCCCCTCCTCCGCCCATCGAGCACATACTACCCATCATTTTGCAGATGAGCAAACTAAGGCACAGAGGATACCTAACTCATAGGAGATGATTTTGTGGGGCAGGATTATGGGAAACTACTGTTTACTCCACACAGGTGGGCACGATTTGCATTTCTGGTTTTTGGAATGCAAAGGCCTCAAGCCACCAGAATCGTCCTTCTTCTACCAGCCCCGGAAATGCTCCTCTCCATCCTGTGAGTTCACCACCCTAGTAGCGGTCACTGACTCCACTTACCCCCCCACAGCCAACTGGTCACCAAGTCACGTCCATTCTCAGATCCGGCATCAAAGACAGGGTGGCCAGGAGTGCCAGGCCTGTCCTTCTCCTCTCCCTGCTACCTTGGCACTCAAAGAGCCTAGACGCCTAGCAGTGGACACTTCTGGCCAGAGAGCCACTCTAGTCATTCCGGGCTGCCCATCTCCAGTCCCCTCCCTCTCCTCTCCACTATCTGGCCAGCCTCAATGTCCTTTCCCTGGCTCACCATACCAGTGTCTCCCCACTGGTCTAGACCTTACCCAGTGGTCAGAGGATCTTTCTAGAACACAAGTCCCTCTCCTGCCTAAAACCATTCCCTGCCTCCTGCTGTTTGAGGGAAGAATCTGAACTCCTCCCATGATCCCTCAGTCAACTTTTTCACCTGCCACCTGCCTGGTGCTCACTCCAGCCCCAGAATCATAAGTGAGGCCCCCTCCTGGGGGCGCCTCTGCATGGTCCTGAAGCCTGAAGCTCCGGGCAGGAACTGGCTCACTGTACTTGACATTTCCTTAATGCAAAGATGAGGGCCTTTGCTTGGTGTCCTCGCCAGCAAGGGACTTGACTGGTGATTGTCCCTGACTGGCTTTGAGGATCTGGGGGACAGCGTGTAGGCAGGTATGGAGGTGAGGGATGGAGGTACAGGTGACCTGCACTGAGGTGGGCACATCAGCCAGGGGTAGATCTGGAGGAAGATGATGCGTCTGTGGGCGTGAACTTTTGAAAGATCTCTGGGACCTCAAGGTGAAAATGTCCCTGAGGTGGTCAGAAATTTAGGACCTCAAATGCCCACCTCTCTAGAGCTTTCTCCATGGAATGAGGACAATTGCCTGCATGCCTCTCTCTTCTTACTCCTTCTGCTCCCATGCCATCTGGAACTAGACACCAGACACCTATCACCTCCCTCAAAGCTGCTCTAGCATCTAGTGAGCCACTTCACCCCTCTGGCCTTAATTTCCTAGTCTACAAGTCTCCTCATAGGTCCCTTCCACTGAGAGCAGCACCCTGGCCTGGAGTTCTCCAAGCCTCGGGAAGGCAGGGTGAAGGGCAGCGTGGATCTGGAGCAGGAGAAAGGTCAGCTGGGGTTGGTGTGTGTGGTGGGTGCAGGCTAGGTGCACATGGGGCTAAGGATATCCCGGGAACCCCAGCATGAAGACCTCTACCACCTGCCTAGGAAGCCGGGGCTGATCACTGGGGGGCTGTTGAAGCAGGTGCTCTGGGGTGGCATGGAGGTAATTTTGGGAAGCCGGGAGCAGTGGTGAGGTTGAGTGGAAGTGGGGGCCATCTGAGTACCTCCAGGGTGGGGAGGAGGAGAACCCTGGCAGATGCTGAGCCCCCAGTGCAGCGCAGCTGCGGGTGCAGCCAGCTGTGCCGGGCAGTTGCCCCCGCCTGCCTGGGGTCAGGATGGGCGGTGTTATCACACTGCCCAGCTGGCTCAGAGGTGGCCCCCCAGCGCTTCTAAATCGGGGCCGTGGGCTCCTGCCGCAGGAAGAGGGAAACGCAGGCAGGATGTCCTCTCCTGTGGCCGACAAGTCCTTTCCCATGAACCCCTGCTGACCTCGCTGGCCACGTGGCGGGGCTCCCCCACTCGCCACCCTGACCTGCGCCTGCTCGTGGGCCACCCACACCCGGCTTGGCCTGGGGCGGGATGCGCCTGCTGTCTGCCCACCCAGCCTCAGCCGCTGCCACCATGCAGACCCCCACCTTCCTCTCGGCCTTTGGTGTGACCGGAAAACCAAGATCCCAAAGGAAGCCAGTGTCTGAAAAGGATCGAAACTCAGGAATCCCTGGCTCCAGCTGGACACGTCGGCCGGGTCTCACTCAGAGGTCGGTGCAGAGAGTATGAGTGTCTCTCCAGACTCTCTCCCTGCCCACCGCACTCCCCGAGGGGGATCTCAGAGGGCTGTGGGGGCACAGCCTATGCTCGGGTGGAAAGAAATCTGTCACATGGAGGAAAATACCCAGACAACAGCAGGAGGGCTGGAAGCTAGACCTAGGGAAGAACTCCTCCTCATGGCTAAGACCCCACTTAATTTCCCTGGGTTCCCTGATTCCCTTCATTCCATCATACTCAAGTGCTCCCAACTTTCCTCCTTCCTTATCTGGCCAAGTTGCATCAACTGGGATCTCCCAGGAAGTCCTGACGTCCTGCCTCCCAGCGGACAGCCTTACCTTTCCCCACATCCGCTCTTCCTCCCAGGGTCCCCATCTGGTAAACAACCTCATGACCTATTCTGTTGTTTAAGCCAGAGACTGGCCCTCCCCACCATCTACTCCCTGGTGCATTTTCTGGGTTCACCCACAGCCTCCTTGCTGTGGGCTTGCATCTGGTGGTGTCTTCGCGGGCCTGGCCAGGTGACACCCTACTCAGAACCTCCTCTTTTCAGATGTGCCGTTGGCTCCTGCTTCATCTAACCCCCACCCCAGACTCTAGCCCCACCTGGCCACCACATGTCCCTATACACCATCTGTCCCCATACACTATCTAGACTTTCCTGCCTCTAGGCCTTCGAGGGATTCTTTGCCCTGCTTGGAAATCCCTGCCCTGGAGTCTGCAGACCCTCCAGGAAGTCTCGAGCTGGAAGTGCCATGACTTCCTGTGTAGCCACAGCCACCAGCTGCGCCTCACTGGGGTCACTGACCACTTTTGTCTCTGGGCTATAGATGATGCCATGTCTGTGTGCCTGCTAGTCTGGCACTCAGGAAATCCCTGCAGGATGAGGCCGGGTCCAAATCCCCCCAGACCACACTGAGCACTGTAGCTTGTGAGTTGCACAGAACTGTAGTTGCCTTCCCTGGGTCGGGGTTTGACTGCCTGGGGGCAGGGTGGAGAAGGCACAGCTGGGAGCTGGCCAGATACCTCATGCCCGCTATACTCTGGGGAGGCAGAGTCCCTCAGCCACACTGACCCTGTGCCTCCAGCCTGGCGGGTGCATGAGCAACATTTGTACTGACATCACAAGAGCACTGAGCAGGGGCCAGTGGTCCACAGGCACCAAGTATGGTGAGCCCAGCCCCCACATCCTTCTTGCACCAACTTGTATCCCTGTTCCTCCCCCATACCTCTGTCCCACACCTGGGATGGGCTCAGGGCTGAGGAGCTTGGAAACCAAAGAGCTGGATGGCCATGTGCCACTTAGCCCATAGCAGGGGCCAGTGTCCTCAGGCCAGGCCAGTGCAGCTGCCCAGCTGTCGCCTGCTTCCCCTGCATGTCCCTGAACTGACTGCCCACTGCCCAGAGGCACAAACAGTCTCTCTAGACTAAGCCCAAGGGACAAAGCCTCTTGGGGCTGACCTCTGCCACCTGCACTCTCTACAAGGACGTTGCCCAGGCAAGACTTTTTGGAACTGGGCTGAGGCACCGAGCCTTGAAGTTCAGCCCAAGCACAGCCCCTCAGTACTTTCCAGCCTGTCGCACTGCTATGCAAAGGAAAACTGAGGTGCAGGGAGAGGAAGAGAGGGGGCACAGGCCATCAGTAAATAACTTAGGGAGAGAGCTGGGACAAGGGTCTGGTTCTAGGACCAAGAGCACACCTTTGAAGGGTTAGCTTCAAGGTCCCAGGCTTCTATTTGCCAGCGCCTAGCCTCCCACCCTGGCTGCGCTGACACTCAACTGAAGTGTACGAGCTTCTCTGCTCGAGCATCCCTCATAAGGCCGCAGAGTCTTCCTTGCCCAGTAGCGGGTGAGGCAAATGAAGGGCTCAGGGAAGGCAGCAATGGGCATCTCCGTGGTCATCTCCCTACCAGCTGAGCCCTGATCCAGCCTGCACCGCCCCCCCTTCCATGGACCCTTCAGATAACATCCTGTCTCCTCCCTTTCACTGTCCAACTTCGGTAAGAATCACCTGCACTCACATCAGGACTAGCCTCACCCACCTTCCTTCCTCCACCTGCCGAGCTCCAGGACACCAGCCTCTCCTGGTTCTTACACCATGAAGAATGTTTCCATCTCCCTGGAGGCCTCTCCCTCTCTGGCCCCTCTGGGGAGGGGGCATCCAATCTTGGACCCTTTGCTCTGCTCCTTCTGCAGCTCCCAAGCCCAATCTGTCTCTAAGACACTACACCCAGCTGCCTGCCAGATGTCTCCTCAAGGCGAGGTCGCCCATCCCTCAGTCTCACAGTCCAACCAGGGCCCATTCACTTCTCCCACACTCATTAGTCACTCAACAAACATACTAAGCACCTGTGAGAGCCTGGCCCTAGGCTGGGAGCAGGGAAATGAGAAGAGCCCAGGGGCAGTAGGATTAGTTCAGATCTGGCCAAACTGAGGCCCAGACAGATGCTCTCCTCTCACCCTCCCCCAGGTTCATCCACACCTCCCTTTGCCCATGAAGGCAGAGAGACCCTGGCTCTGTCATCCAAAACACCTGGGCTGACTACTTCTCTTACTACTACTAGCCTCCTGGGACCTTACCCTAGTTACCTATGTCCTTAGTCTAAGCATTGCCATCTGAAAAATGGGTCTCACACTCCCTTGCGAGGATTAAAAGAGATGAAGCATGAAAAGCCAATATTCAATGCTCGCAATGTTCCAAACAGGGAGGTTCTCATCCCTCTCTTCAGACCTCCCAGCACTCCTCTTCCAACCACTGGGGACGCATAGCCCTCTCTCTTATCCTCTGATTTCTAGGGTCACCAGTTCTTGCGTGGACTTCCAGTTCATCCCCGCTCCACTCCTGAAGCTTTTCCCCTGACATCTCCATCCAACCATATCCTTCTGCCATCTCCTCAGCCCCCACATTCCCTTCTCTCCAAACCCAGATCCAGCTTCTCCAGTGCTTAAGACCCTTCCGTAGTGGCCCCCGCCTTATGGTCCAGGTTTCTTAACTCGGCCTTCAAGACCCCTGCACTCCCAGGTACCGGGAGGGCCGGCCTCCTGCCTCTTCTGCCCTGCCGATCGCTCACAAGTTGCCAACTCAAGATTCATCTCAAGTTCCAACACGCACCTGCGCGCAATCCTCCCGACGGCGCCCTTCTCCAGCGGTCCCGAACCCCCGCCCCCGCAGTCCTTGGCCTGGGGAAGGTGGGCGCCCGCCCCGAGCGCCCTCTGGGGGACCGACTTCGAGCGCCAGACAGGAGACCTCGGGAAGTGCGCACTCAGGTCTGCGGCCCGGCGGGGACGGCCGCCTTGCCGCCCAGGGACGATCCCCGGCGCGCGCGGGTCGGAGGGCCGGGACTCCGCCGGCAAGCGAGTCAGGAAGCGAAGGATCCAGAATGAGAACGCAGCGAGACCAGGCCCGGCTCCAAGGGGACTGGGCCACAGAGCGAGGTCGGGAACCCAGCACCATCCCTGCGCTGCGGTGCGGCCAGAGCGCCGTCCCTGACCCGGCTGCAGTCCCCGCCCGCCCTTTCCTCCTCCCGGGCGCCCCAGGCGCGACCCACGGTGTTCCGTCCGGGGTGCATACCCCTGGCCCCGGGCCTCGTCTCTCCTGGTGCCCCAAGCTCGCAGGTGCCCAGACCCCCGCCCGTACCCCGTCGGCGCGGTCCCACTACTCGCCCCGAGAGAGCGTCCCCCTCGCGGCCAGCCGCGCGCTCGGGCGGGCGGAGAGCTCACCGCGCTCGCTGTCGAGGAGTCCGAGGCAGAGCCACAGACGCAGGCACAGCGCGGCACCCCGCTGCATCTCCGGCCGCTGCCGCGCGGGTCCCACTAGCGCCGTGGCCGCTGGGGCTCCGAGTGTGAGCGCGGGAGCGGGCGGGGCCGGGGCGGGGCTCCAGGGCGGGGCCGGGCGCCTCAGGCCGCCCCTCGCACCTCTCAGCCCGCCCCCGACCCGGGGCATCCCGCTCCGCAAGACCGTGCTGCTTCGCGCCGCGGCTCGGAGGAGGGTGAGTGCCCCCTTCGAGTCACCGCCCCTCTTGAGCCCCGTGGGACCGCTCCGGCTGGCGGAGAACGCAGGTACTGCTCCTGTCCTTGGTTGTGTGCTTAAACCGGAATGGAGCCCCGCAGTCCAGGTTGGACAAAATGTGGCAGCGCGTATTTTTCTGTCTTCAGATAATAAATACTACATTTAAAGTAAGCGGGGGCGGGGGAGACGGGGAGAAAGCAATAAATATAATTTAAAAATGGCTGTAAGTCAAATCTTTGAGAACATTCCACAGACTTTATCTTACCACCTACGTGGTGCCGTAGGTGCCCTGGGCCAGGCGCCCGCCATACCCTACCTCCACTCGCGGGCATGGCCTCCTCTTTAGAGCGCCCCCAAATATTTTTGCTCTGAGCTCATTCATAAGTCCTTTTATCAGGTGACACTTTACTCTCTGACTTGGCAACCCTCCCACAGATTTCCTTTCTCTTTTCAGTTCCGTGTCTAGAATTTTCCTATTTAAAAATAAAATCCCATGACGATGACTATCTCCCTTCCTTGCTATTATTCTGTTTCATTCACACTTTTCCCATTCCTCTCCTCCCCCCGCCCCGTCCGTTTATCCTTGCCAAAAACCAAGACCGGATCGCTGATAACCATTACCAACTCTCAAGTAGAAATAAGAGTTAAATATATTATTAAGTTGGAGTCACAACTCAGTGGGGATAGTTTTGATGATTTAATAAATAAAATGAGGAAAACTAGGCGACCAAATAATAAAGTTAGATTTTTCTCCCCCACATATTTTCATGTTTTAGTTTTAAAATAAAAAAAAAAAATTGTGAGATGTAACAATACATAGAAAATATAGATCAATGGATTATAAATGTAAAATTTAAGGCGAACACTATGTGCCCACTCCCAGATCAAGGGGTATAGAATGGCACTAGAATATCAGAAGCCCCTCCTTCCCAACACCAACCCCTCCCCAATCTCCAAATTCTGGCTTTATCATTCGCCTGCTTTTCTTATCATTTTATTACCCAAATATATGTTTTGATTGTTTTTTTAAACCTTATTTAAATGGATTTATCTCATACATATTTTTTTGCTTGGAATCTTTGGTGAGATTCCTGTGTACTGCTGTACTGACCTATATTTTGCTCATTTTCCTTGCTGTGTAGTCTTCCGCTGTGTGAAAACAATTTATTTGTCCATCTACTGTACTGTTGATGGAAGTTTGGGTTGTTACCAATTTCCAACTTTTTGCTGCTATGAACACTCTTGTATAGGTTTCTTAGTGTACATGTACCCTGTTCTCTAGGGTATGTGTCTAAGAGTGACATTGCTAGGTCATATCATAGAATGTGTATCTTTAACTTTGTAGACAGTGCCAACTCTTTTTTTGTTGTTTGTACCATTTTGCATTCCATGGTGGTGTAACTGGTTCCCCGTATCCCACATCTTCATCAACACATTATTGTCAGTTTTGATTTTAAAAATTTAGCCATTCTAGTTGGGTACAGTGGTATCTTATTATGGTTTTCATTAGTTTTTCCCTAATTACTGTTGAAGTTGAGCACATTTTTATAACTGGCCATTTGGATTTCAAGTCTTTTGCTCCTTACCGTTACCAATTGTCTTTTTCTTATTGATTTGTAGTAGTTTTATATGTTCTGGATATGAGTCTTTGCCAGTTCTCATTATTATTGCTGTGTAAAAAATTACTCCATAATGTAGTGGTATGAAACAGCACTGTTTGTTTGTCTGTTTTTGGTTTTGCTCATGCTTTTGAGAGTCAGGCATTTTAGAAGGTTTGGGCTGGGTAATCCTCTCTTGGCACCTCTCATGCAGTCACTGTCAGCTATCTGAAGGCTTGACTAGATTGGATGGCTGGCAGGTGATGCTAGCTGTTGTCTAGAAGCTCAGCTGGGGCTGTCAACCTGGGAACCCATTCCCGGCCTTTCCAGCATGGCAATCTCAGGGTACGTGAGCTGGCTTCCCCAGAATGAGCCTCCCAGGAGAACCAGCAGAACATGATTTCAAAGTAGTCACAGCTTGCTCAGGTGACATACGCTCCAGCTCTCAGATGGAGAGAGGCAAGGTCACACTGCAGAAGATATTGTTGAGACCATCTTTGAAAAATACACTTGACCACAACGTGGTACAAACTCCCTCCCACATTCAGTCTTACTTTTCATTCTCTTACTGGTATCTTTTGGCGGGGAGGGGACAGAAGATCTCAATTTTAATACAGAACCCTTATGAATTATGTTCTTTATGGTTAGTGCTATTTGTATCCTTCAAATAAATCTTTATCTTGATGTCATGAAGATTTTTTTATTATTTACGAACTAATTCATTTGTCTCTCACATTTAGATCTTCAGGTACCTGTAGTTGCTTTCCGTGTCATGTGAAATGAGAGCTCGTTTCTTCTTTTTTTTCCCTATAAGGATAATTGTCCCATTACTATTTATGAAAAGACCATTCTTTTCACGCCGGTCTCTAGTTCCACACTAGACATAAATTATGGTTATAAATCCACATTGCTTGGGTCATTTTCTGGGCTCCATCTAGTTGTTCATGGGACTAGTTGTCTATTTTTGTATCATTGTCATGTCTTTATTGCTCTATCGTTATAAAAATCTTGATATGTAGAAGAGCAAGTCCCTCTGACTTATTCTTCAGAGGTGACTGCAATTCTTCACAATTAAAATTTCTATTTAAATTTTAAACTCACCTTGTGAGTTTTTGCACACATATGGGACACTAGAATTTGATTGAGGTGACAATCTATGACCAATTTGGGGAAAAATGACTATCTTTCAATCCATAAATATGGTATATCTCTCTGTTTTTAGGTTCTTATAATCTCTATCCATAATGTTTTATTGTTTTCTGTGTAGAGTGCTTGGACATTTTTGGTTAGATTTATTCCTAGATATTTAATATTCTTATGCTATTATAAAGATAATCGTACCATTTTTCTAATTGTTTGCTCTTTATATATAAATCATATATAAAAATACAATT
Source organism: Pteropus medius (assembly GCF_902729225.1). Taxonomy (NCBI): domain Eukaryota; kingdom Metazoa; phylum Chordata; class Mammalia; order Chiroptera; family Pteropodidae; genus Pteropus; species Pteropus medius. Next base: position 4,818,949 of record NW_024348533.1, on the reverse strand, counting down.
GATTTATGAAAACCAGGTAGTTTGTTTTCTTATTACTGAGTTTTTAAGATTCTTTATATATTCTAGATATAAATCTTTTATCAGAAATATGATTTGCAAATACTTCCTTCCAGGCTGTGAGTTGTCTTTTCATTCTCTTAACAGTGTCTTTTGAACAGCAAGTTTTTAATTTCAATGAAGCCCAATTTATAAATTTTTTTCTGTGTGGATTTTACTTTATCCAATATTAATATAGATTAGTGTTAGCATGATGTATGTTTTTATAACCTTTTACTATTTGCGTTTTTATATTTTAAGCATATTTCTTATAGGCTGCATTTAGTTGGGTCTTGCTTTTTTATTCAATTTGACAATTTTTGCCTTTTCATTGTTGTAGTTAGTCCACTTGCATTCAGGTTTAAATTTGTCATCTTGATAATTGTTTCCTATAATTGTCCCACCTGTTCCCTTTTTCCTCTTCCTCTGTCTTTTTTCTCTTTTGAATTGGATATATTTTTTTCATAGTTTTATTTTATCTCCTTTGTTGGCTTATTAGCTATATCTCTTTGTTTTCTGAGTTTAGAGGTTGCTTTATGGTTTTTGGTATACATCTTTAACTCCTAATAGCCTACCCTCAAGTGATAACATACCTTCATGCATCATATAAACATCTTATGATAATTTACCTCCATTCTCCCCTCTCGGCTTGTAAGATATTGTTGCCATTCCTTTCATTTGTACATATCATAAACCCCACAATACACTGTCATTGCTTTTGTCTAAGCAGTCACTTATCTTTTAGAGACATTAAATAATAAGAAAGAATATCATATATTTATCATTTTTGATCTCATATTTTCATCAGTTATTTTCCTTCTGCCTCGAGGGCTTCTTTTAACATTTCTTTTAGTTAAAAAAATTTAGAAATGTTAAAAGAAAGGTGGGTCTGCAAGTGATGAATTCTTTTAGCTTTCATGTGTCTGAAAAGTCTATTTCTCTCTTCTTCTGGGACTCCGATTACAAGAATATCAGACCACTCATTGCCCCAGTGTTTCCTGAGACTCTCTTCATTATTTTTAACTTTTTTATTTTTTAAAAATTGTGGTAAAATGCACAAACAGAAAATTTACCATCTTAACTATTTTTAAGTGCACAGTTCAGTGGCACTAAGTGCACTCAGATTGTCGTGTAACCATCTCCACCATCCATCCCCAGAACGCTTTACCTCTTTCAATCCTGACTCTCTGTGCTCATTAAACAATAAAACTCTATTCTCCCTCCCCCCAGTTCCTGGCAACCACCATTGTACTTTCTATATGTATAAATTTGACTACTCTAGGTATTTAGTATAAGTAGAATCATAGTGGTTTCGTAACTGGCTTATTTCACTCAGCGCAATGTCCTCAATGTTCATCCATGTAGCGTATTGCAGAATTTTCTTCCTTTTAAGGGCTGCTTAAGATTTCATTGTTTGTATATACCACATTTTGTTTATCCATTCATCTGTCGACGGACGCATGATTTGCTTCTACCTTTTGGTTAGTGTGAATACACTGCTATGAACATGGGTGTATGAATATCTCTTCAAGTCTCTGATTTCAGTTCCTTTGGGTATATACCTAAAAGAATTGCTAGACCATATGGCAATTCTATTTTTAATTTCTAAAGAAACTTCCATAAACTTTCTACAACAGCTGTACCATTTTGCCCTCCCACCAAGTGTGCAAGAGTTCCAATCACTCCATAGCCTCACCAACACTAGTTATTTTTTTTCCTGATAGTAGCTGTCCTGATGAGTGTGAGGTAGTATCTGCTTGTGATTTTGATTTGCATTCCCCCACCGTTAGTGATGTCGAGCATCTTTTCATGTGTTTATTGGCCATTTGTACATCTTTGGAGAAATGTCTATTCAAGTCCTTTGCCCATTTTTAAAATTGGGTTGGTTTTTCTTTTAGCCTTTTTTTCCCCAAGTGTGTTTCACTTGAATAGTTTCTATTGCTATTTTTTGAGTTCCCTAGTTTTTTCTTCTGCTAACTTATTATTAAGCCCTTCCAGTGAATTTTCATTTCTGATATTATAATTTTCAGCTCCAGGATTCCATTTGATCTTTTTATATATCTTCCAATTCTGTGCTCATTATGTTCATTTGTTTTCTTTTTAAATTCTTCAACATACCTACAACTGTGTTAAAGTCATTGTCTGCTAATTCCATCATCTCTCTTGTTTATGGGTCTGTTTCTGTTGACTAGTTTTTCTCTTGGTTTTAGTGTCACTTTCCTGCTTCTTTACATGATTAGTAATTGTTATTGGATTTTGGACATTTTTAACATTACACTAATGAATGTCTGGGTTTTTTATGTTCCTTCCAAGGGTACTAATATTTGGTCTGGCAGAGAGTTAACTTACTTTTAGATCAGTTTGTTTCTTTTGACATGTATTTTTAATCTTTGTGGTGGTGATGTGGTACTCTCCTATTAAGGCTTTATTCTTTCGCGATTTCTACTGAATGCCTCAGGTGTGCAACGAGGTCTCTCCATTTTGACTGTTGCTTTGGCCCTTTTTGAGGTCTTGGAATTTCTCAGCCTGCAGACCTTTGCCTGGCCTCTTGGAAGTTTTGCCTTATACAAAGGCAAATACAGCTCAGCACTCAGAGAAAACCTTAAGGTAACTCATTTCCACATTCTGGAAGGCTTTTTCTGCATAACTCAATCTTGTCCTATACCCTGTATCAAAAATTCCAGCTGCCTTGACCTTCCCAATTCTAAGGTCTGTCATCTCAACATGGCAGTTCTACCATGCCTTATATGGGTTTATTCTCCTTGTGCCATGATCTAGAAAGCTGAAAATTTTGTAGGACACACCCAGCAAGAAAGTTGAAATATATGTAGAAATCACCTGGCTTGTTGTACAATATCTGAAAAGCATTGTTTCATATGATTTGTCCAGTTTTCTGGCTGTTTATTGTAGGAAGGAAAATTTTGAAAGTGGAAGTCTTCTCATTTGGTTGAATTTGCTTTTATATGTATATTGGTTATTTGAATATTCTCAGTTTTAAAGTGTCTGTTCAATTCTTTGGTCTATTTTCTATTTGATAGTCTTTTTGTTAATCTCTGGAATATCTTTACATATTCTGGATACAAATCCTTTGATGGGCATATGCATTGCAAAAATCATCTACTCAGTGACTTGCCTTTCATTATTTAATGCTGTCTTAGATAAATGTAAGTTATTATTTTTAATATTATCCATTTTATAATCTTTTCCTTTTGTGCATATTTTTTTATATTCTATTCTAAAATGTTTCTGCTTACTCCAAAATCATAAAGATATTTCTTCCACTTTTTTCTCAATATGTTAGTTTTCCCTTTGCAGTTATATTGCCAACCTAGAAGATAGGTATCAATATTCACATTTTCCTCATGTTATTTATTGACTTAGTATAATTTGTTGAAATAACCATTCTTTCCCCACTGCATTGCTAAGGTACATTTGACATAAACCTTGTCACCTTATATAGATGGGTCTGTTTCTGAACTGTTATGTTTTATTTGTCTACTTGCCTATTCTTGTCTTCGTTCTATATAGTTGTAATTAATATGGTTTCTGAATAACTTTTACTATTTGGGAGTGTTAGTTCTTGAAATTCATGTTTCTTTTTCTGGAATATCTCACTTTTCACTGGCCTTTTGCATTTCCATATTAATTTTAGAATCACCTTGGTAATTTTCAGAAATGAAAAATTTTCAGAACTTTAACTGAAATTATATTGATTGGATTTGGAGGAATTACCATCTTAATTTTCAATTAGGAATATGCCATGTCCATCCATCTAGCTAGTTTATCTTTCATTTCTATCAGTAATGTTTTGTAGTTTTGACTTGCTGTATTTTATTATAATTCAGATCATAGCATTTTCTAATTTTCAGTGTAATTTCTTTTTTGAACTATGGGTTATTTAGAGTTGCATTGCTCAATTTACAAATATTTGTGGATTTTCTGAGTCACCTTTGATTTCTAGCTTAATTTGCCTGTAATAAGAGAATGTATTCTCACTGAGTTTAATCCTATGAAATTTACTGAAACTTGCTTTTAGGCTCAGCATATGGTCTATCTTGATAAATGTCTGATATGTACTTGGAAATAATATACTTGAAAAGTTATTTAGTGTAACATGGCACTATATATGGCACTTAAGTCAAGTTGATTAATCGTGTTGTCTAAATCTCCTATATCTTTGACTTTTTGTTTGTTTTCTTGTTTTGTCAATTACTGAAACAGTTATGTTAAAATTCTAACTAATTTAATTTTTTCAATTTTTCTTTTAATTTTATTAATTTTTGCTTTGTATAATTTGAATGTATATTATTATATATTTATGTATTTGCTTCCCATGAGTTAATGAAGTGCTTTTTATTTTGCTTTTCAACAGATTAATCAAATATGTTTTGTAGTTACACATTTTTCTTCTATTAATGTGGTAGATTGCAAAGACAGCCACTATCCTGATAAAGACTAACTAGAACTTTAAACAAACATAATCAGTTGGGAGGGTCATTGAGAGGAGCTGGGGCTTATGGAAATTCTCGTGCTCTACGTAATCATGAGAACCCTACGGGAAGAACTCTATGTTTATAATAAAGCTCTATGGTTCCAACTTCCCCTTCCCTTTTCTTCCTTTTCCTTTCAATAAATACCCCTTTACTTGGCAGGCAGGCTGGAGTGTGTACGTGGCTTGCCATGCACGTGGCTTGCCATGTCTTCATGAACTAGGTTGCAACCATTTATTTTTCATGAATAAATCCTTTTCAGTGACGAAACACCTAGTCCATATTATTTTTCAGTCAACAGTCCTTTACTTCTGACTGTATTCATGCCCTTTACAATGTGACTTGGCAGTTCCTTTCATCAATTTTATGTATTTTGATAAAATATTAGAAGTATGTATATTTAAGATGGATATATCTTCCTGTTGAATATTCCCCTTTAGTTGTATGTGATATTTGTAACTTTTATCTCTTGTAAGACATCATAACTTAAAGTCTACTTGGTCTGACATTATTATAGCCACACCAACTTTCTGTTGGTTATATATGTGTGATTAATCTTTTACCATCCTTTTACATCCAAACCATAGTCATTTCTGCTCTAATTCAATACATGCATTTCTAAAAATTACTATACTACCAAAATCTCACAATAAAAACCACAGAGCATATGGAGGGATTGAGACCAGGGGTAGAACACTGAAAAACTTCATCAGCAACACATTAAAAAAAGATAAAAACTTAGAAAAATGCTAGCACAGATTCTATTTCTAGCATGGCAACATAAGGAGCCATGTGAACATTGGTGACAAATTGTTTTAAAACAACCATTTAAAGTCTCTGGAAATGGTCCTAAGGGCACACAGAAATTAAAGAAACATTTATTAAGGAAAAACTACTAAAACTCAGTTAAGAATAGCAAGAGTCTTGATAACTACACCACAACCTGCTCTATCCCTCCCATCCTTCAGCTCAGAGTAATGGAAACTCCATTCTAGACAGGTGTAGCCAAGAACACAGAGCACTTTCTCCCCCAGCCCTCAATTGGAGGCCCATGGCATCTTCTTAGGAGGGGCAGAGCATCAGAATTTCTTGTTATGCCCCTGGCTAGCCATTGCAGAGGCTAAGTTCTGGGTGAATGTAGCCGAGAAGTGGGGTGCCTGTCTTCTGTTTAGCCCCCACTCATAGGACAAAGGCTTTACCTGGGGTGTGGGGCCCTGAATATTCTTGCACACCTTGTTTGTAAAACTTCCTGTGAGAAAGATTAGGTGTATGATTTAACAAAGACTCCCATGCCAGGAGATGCAAATCAAGAAAAACAGAGACAGCAGCTCCCCCTCTTCTCTTATGGAGTACCCAGATCCTAAAGCAGGTGTTTCTCCCAGAGAGAGACATGCCACTGTCCTCACTCCCAGATCTAGAGGAGTGGCTCAGAGATTGTTCCCAGAGAGAGAGGTGGGTGTAAAACAAAGTACTTTGAAGCTCTTCCAAAAAAAACAAAACAAAACCACCCTGAGTTTATTTTCAACAAAACGTAAGAATGTTGAAGCCTAAGGGTATGTCAAAAACAATGGATGTTGTGATGAAAAATAATAAAAGGAGACACTGATAGATTTATTAGAGATATAAGTTAAACCATAGGGTGCCTCGTTTATCAGAGAGAACCAGGAAATGAAACAGCTAAGAAGAGGCTTCCTCTCAAACAATGACTTCAAAATCTATCCCTGTAAAGAAGCCCAGATTTAATTTAATCAATCTGTGCAGCAATTTAAGCCCCGGGTCATTGTTAAAAACAATAGAGCAATCAGTCAACAATTAGTGGAGCTTAACATCTGGGTGGAGAGAAGAAATGAATCAGAGAGGCCCAAATCACTGTCATCCCAGGGTGACTGCACATGCTTAAAGCTGTACCTGCCAAGGAGTGCAATACAGGCTTCATACTGCTGGGAGAAATCGATGCCACTAAAATAATCCACTAAAGAGATAAACAACAAATAACAAGTCCTGAGGAAAGGAAAGGTGGAGGCCAGTACCCAGAGTTGCTATAATATGTTACCTAAAATACTTAGTTTTCAACAAAAAATGTATAAGACATGAAAGAAATCCATGAAAGTCTGACCCATACATGGAGAAAAAAATCAGGCAACAGAAACTTCCTGTGAGAAAGATCAGGTGTCTGATTTAACAAAGACTTCAAAGGAGTCATAAACATCTTCAAAGAACTAAGGTAAACCATGCTTAACATAATAGAGGTATGATGACAATGTCTAATTAAATGGAGACTATAAGAGGTATAAATAATTAAAAAGAATCAAATGGAAATTCTAGAGCAGAAAAATACCCTAACTGAAATTTAAAATTCACTATAGTAGGCTTAACAGTACATTTGAACTAGCAGAAGAAAGAATTAGTGAACTGGAAGATAGAACAATACAGAGTATATAATCTGAGGAACACAGCGAATAAAGGATGAAGAAACATGAACAGAGCCTCATAGAAATGTGGGACACAATTAAGTGCACAAACATATGTGAAATGAGAATGACAAAAAAGTTTGGAGACAGTGAAAGCAGAAAAAATATTTGAAGAACCAATGGCTGATTTGAAGGAAAATTTTAATTTATACATTTGAAAAGCTCAATGAAATTCAAGTAGGAGAAACAGGAAAAACACAGAGATCCAAAAACAGACACATCCTAGTAAAAATATTGAAAGACAAAGAGAAAATCTTTAAAGCAGCTAGAGCAAAATGAATCATCACCTACAAAGTAACCTCAGTAAGATTAAAAGCTGACATCTTAGCAGATACAATGGACAACATAAAGCACTTGGATGACATATTCAAAATGTTCAAAGAAAAAAATTGTCAACCAAGAATCCTATGTCCAATAAAACTTTCAAAAATGAAGGTATAATAGACATCCCCAGAAAAACGATAACTGAGAATTTGCTTCTAGAAAATCCACCTTACAAAAAATACTAAAGGAAGTTCTTCAAACTGGAAGCAAGTGATCGCAGACAGTAATTCAATCCACATGAAAAAATAAAGAACACTAGTAAAGATAGGTATAAAAGACAGTGCAAATGACCATTTCTTTTCCTTTCTACTTCTAACAGATATGACAGACAATTGTATGAAACAATATGTATGTACTTGGGTTGTTAGAAATGCAATATATTTGCAATAATAGCAAAAAAGAGGAGGGTGGAATCAAAGCTGTTTTGGGCTAAGGAAATGACTCCTAATGGTAACTTGAGGCCACAAGAACAAATGAAGAGAACCAGAAGTGGTAAATAAGAAGGCTAATATGACAAAAGCTGTAATTATATACTCATTCTCTTTTCATCTCTAAGCTTCTTTAAAAGACATAAAATTATGTAAAGTTATAACAATATATTGTATTTGTAACATAAATGAAATATATATACAATAATGCCACAAAAGCGGGGGCAGGGGGATAGAAGAGAGCTATACAGTAGTAACATTTCTATGTGTACTGGAATTAAATTAGTGTAAATATGAGTAGATTCTGATTGGTTAAGATGTACATGTAAGCCCAAGAGCAATTACTAAGGAAATAACAAAAAATAGTTCAAAAATTATTAAAGAAATTAAAATGTTACAAAAGAAAATATTCACTGACTGCAGAAAAAAACAGAGCAGCAATAGAAGGACAGAAAAGACATGAGACATACAAAAACCAAAAATATAAGATAGCAGACAAAAATGTATCTATAGCAATAATAACATTAAATGTGAATGAACTAAATAATCTGGTCAAAAGGTAGAGATTGTCAGACTATACAAAAACGAGAACTAGCTATATGCTGTCTATAGAAGATACACTTTAGTTTCAAAGATACAAATAGATTAAAAGCAAAAAAAAAAGATAGAAAAAGATATAGCATGCAAACAGCAACCATAGGAAAGCTGGAGTAGCTATGCTAATATCAGACAAAATACACTTTAAAACAAATGATGTTACCAGATATAAAGAGGAACACTTTATAATGATAAAAAGATTAATCCATCAGATATATCAATGATAGACATATATCATTGATATATGTCTAACAACAGAGCATTAAAATACACAAATCAAAAACACATAGCAATAAATGGAGAAATAGACTATTAATTACAAAGTTGGAAACTTAAATACCCTACTTTCGATAAGGGATGGAACAACTAGGCATAAGATCAACAAGGAAATAGAAGACCTGAACACCACCATGAACCAACCAGACCCATATAACCTATAAGAACACTCCACCCAACAACAGCAAAACCAAGTGCACAGGTAAGATCCTATAAAATAAATAAAACCTCTATATATTTAAAAGGAATGAAATTATATAACATATGTTCTCTGACCACAATAGAAAGAAATTAAAAATTAATCACAAAAAGAAATTTGGGAAACTCATAAACATGTGGAAATTATACAACACATTTCTTTTCTTTTTTACTCTCTTTAATGTGGCCACTAGAAACATTTTTTAAAATTCATTTACTTATTTTTTTATGGTGACATTGGTTAATGAAATCCAATAAGTTTCAACTGTACACTTTAACAGTAAGGCATATATATATATTTACACTGTGTTCACCTCCCATAGTTAGTTTTCTTTCTGTCACCACATATTTGACCCCTTTACCCCATCTACTTCCTCCCTCACCCTCCCCGCTTCCTTCTGGTGACTACTAGTCTATTGTCCATGTCCATGAGTCTCTGTTTGTTTGTTCTGTTCATTTGTTGGTTTTAGGCTTATATCCCATATATAGGTGATATCCTGTGGTTTTCAACTTTTTCTATCTGGCTTATTTCGCTTAGCATGATTATCTCGAGGTCCATCCATGTTGTCACAAATGGCAGTATTTTATCTCTTCTTATGGCTGAGTAATATTCCATTGTATATATGTACACAACTTCTTTAGCCAATCATCTGTCGTAGGACACTTCAGTTGCTTCCATGTCCTGGCCACTGTGAATAATGCTGCTATGAACATCGGTGTGCAAATATGTTTTCTGATACGAGTTTTCAAGTCTTTGGGGTAAATACCCAGTAGAGGAATTGCTGGATCATATAGTAGATAAATTCTTAGTTTTCTGAGGAACTTCTATACTGTTTTCCACAGTGGCTGTATCAATTTGCAGTCCCACAAGCCATGTATGAGGGTTCCTTTTTCTCCACATCCTCTCCAACATTTGTTATTACTTGTCCTGTTGATTATAGCTATTCTAACAGGTGTGAGATGGTATCTCATTGTGGCATTTACCTAATAGCTAGTGACGTTGAGCATCTTTTCATATAGTTGTTGGCCATTTGTATGTCCTTTAGGGAGAAGTGTCTGTTCAGGTCTTCTGCCCATTTTTTGATTGGATCGTTTGTTTTTTTTTGTTGTTGTTGTTATTGAGTTGTATGAGTTCTTTGTATATTTTGGAAATTAGGCCCTTATCAGAGGCGTTACTTAAAAATATATTTTCCCATTTGGATGATTCTCTCTGTACCTTGTTGATGGTTTTTTTTCCTGTGCAGAAGGTTTTAGTTTGACGTAGTCCCATTCATTTATTTTTGCTTTTACTTCCTTTGCCTTTGTCATCAAATTCATAAAATCTCTTTAAGTCTAAGATCCTTGAGTTTAGTTCCTATGTTTTCTTCTATGCATTTTTATTGTTTCAGGTCTTTTATTCAGGTCCTTATCCATTTTGAGTTAATTTTGGTGTGTGGCGATAGACAAGAGTCTAGTTTCATTCTTTTGCAGGTGGCTTTTCAGTTTTCCAAGCATAATTTATTGAAGAGATTTGCCTTTCTCCACTGTATGTTTTTGGCTTCTTTGTCGAAAATTATCTGCTCATATAAATGTGGATTTACTTCTGGACTCTCAATTCTGTTCCACTGGTCTGTGTGTCTGTTTTGCTGCCAATACCATGCCATTTTGATTATTGTCGCTTTGTACTATACTTTAAAGTCGGGTGGAGTGATGCCTCCAGACTCATTCTTTTTTCTCAGGATGACTTTGGAAATTTGGGATCTTTTGTGCTACCTTACATATCTGATGATTTTTTGTTCTATTTCTTTAAAAAATGCTGATGGGATTTTGATGGGGATTGCATTAAATCTGTATAATGTTTTAGGTAATATGGTCATTTTAAATATGTTGATTCTTCCAATCCAAGAACATGGAATATCTTTCCATTTCTTTGTGTCTTTGATTTCTTTTAATAGGGTCTTATAGTTTTCATTATATAGATCCTTCACATGTTTTGTTAAATTTATTCCTAAGTATTTTATTCTTTTTGTTGCAATTGCAAAAGGAATTATTTTTTCCTTCTTTTTCTGACACTTCATTATTAGAGTATAAGAAAGCTATGGATTTTTGAACGTTGATTTTGTATCCAGAGACTTTACTGTATTTGCTTATTGTTTCTAGTAGTGTTCTTGCGGAGTCTTTAGGGTTTTCTATATAGAGAATCATGCCATCTGCAAATAGTGACAGTTCAACTTCTTCGTTTCCTATTTGGATGCTTTTTATATCTTTCTCTTGTCTGATTGCAGTCGCTGGGATTGCCAGTGTTATATTGAATAACAGTGGTGATAGGGGACAGCCTTGCCTTTAGAGGCAAGGTTTTTAGTTTTTCACCATTAAGTATAATGTTGGCTGAGGGTTTGTCATAGATGGCCTTTATTATGTTAAGGTACTTTCCTTCTATACTGATTTTGTTAAGTGGTTTGATCATAAATGGATGCTGTGTCTTGTCAAAAGCTTTTTCTGCATCTATTGATATAGTCATATGATTCTTATTTTTTAATTTGTTTATGTGGTGTATCACAATCGATTTCCATATGTTGAACCATCACTGCGCCACTGGGATGAAGCCCACTTGATCGCGGTCTATAATCTTTTTAATATGTTGCTGTATTTGGTTCACTAGTATCTTATTTAGGATTTTTGCATCTGTGTTCATGAGAGATATTGGTCTGTATTTTCTTTTTTTGTGTTACACAGTTTTGGTATCAAGGTAATATTGGCCTCATAAAATGAGTTGGGAAGTATTGCCTCCTCTTCAATTTTTTGGAAATGTTTGAGGAGAATAGGTATTAAATCCTCTTCGAATGTTTGGCAGAATTCACTGGTGAAGCCATCTGGTCCTGGACTTTTACTTTTTGGTAGGTTTTTGATGGTTGTTTTGATTTCCATTATGCTGATTGGTCTATTTAGATTTTCCAGTATTTCTTGATTTGGTTTAGGAAGATTGTATTGTTCTAAGTACTGGTCCATTTCTTGTAGGTTATTAAATTTGGTGTTATATACTTTTTCAAAGTATTCTTGTATGATCTTTTGTATTTCTTCAGTGTCTGTTGTAATTTCCTCTCTTTCATCCCTGATTTTGTTTATTTGTGTCCTTTCTCTTTTTTCTTTACTGAGTCTAGCCAGGGGTTTGTCAATTTTATTAACCTTCTCAAAAACCAGCTCTTTGTTGCATTTATTTTTTCTATTTTTTTTTCAATTTCATTTATCTCTGCTCTAATTTTGATTATTTCTTTCCTTCTGCTGACTTTTGGCTTCATTTGTTCTTCTTTTTCTAGTTTTTTAAGAAGAAGCATTAGGTTGTTTATTTGAGCTCATTCTTGTTTTTGGAGATAGGCCTGTAACAATATGAACTTTCCTTTTATGAATGCTTTTGCCATGTCTCAAAAGTTTCGATATGTTGTACTATCATTATCATTCATTTCTATGTATCTCTTGATCTCTTTTTATTTCTTCTGTGACCCAGTTATTCTTTGTTTAATCTGCATGTATTTGTGGTTCTACCTGATTCTTTTTGCAGTTGATCTCTAGTCAGAGCATTATGATCAGAGAATATGGTATGATTTCAACCCTCTTATATATGTTGAGGCTATCTCCGTGTCCTAATATTTGGTCAATCCTTGAGAATGTTGCATGTGCACTAGAGAAGAATGTATAAGCAGTTATTTTGGGATGAAAGGCTCTGTGAATGTCAATTATGTCCAGTTGATCTAATGTGTCATTTAAGGATGTTATTTCCTTATTGATTTTCTGTTTTGATGATCTATCCATATCTGACAGTGGGGTATTTAGGCCCTACTACGGTAGTGTTTTGGTCTGTTTCTCCCTTTAGTTCTGTTAGTAATTGCTTTACGTATTTCAGGGCTCCCTGATTGGGAGCATAGATATTAATAAGTGTTATGTCTTCTTGGTGCATGATTCCCTTTATCATTATGAAGTGTCTCTCAGTATCTTTCTTTACCTTTTTTATTTTGAAGTCTATTTCATCTGATGTTAGTACCACTACTCCGCTTTTCTCTGAATGCTATTTGCTTGAAATACCATTTTCCACCCTTTTACTTTGAGTCTATATTTGTCTTTGGAACTGAGGTGTGTCTCCTGGAGGCAGCATATGGTTGGGTTTTGTTTTTTGATCCAATCTGCAACTCTGTGCCTTTTTATTGGTGAGTTCAGTCCATTTACATTTAGGGCGATTATTGAAATATGAGGTCTTTTTTATGGCCATTTTATCTTTTGCTTTCTGGTAGCTCAGTGTTTCCATTGCTTCCTTGTCCTTGTGTTTCTGTTTTCTTTATTTTGGTTGGCTTTGTGGGTTTTCCCTCTGGTCCTTGTTTTATGTTCTGTACTTCAGTTCTGAATCTTTGGTATGTGGCTACTATTACAAATATGTAAAAGATAGTTATATATGTATACACATATATATACAGTATATATATACAAACACATATATGTACAGTCATTCATTTTCTTCTGCGCATGCCTTATCTCCATTCTCCTTTGAGAATTTGGAACTTCGAATCCTCTCCATTTCAGTCATTGTTGTCTCAATTTGTCCCTATGTATGCTGAATGTTCATTACTATCTTACTATAGCAATTCTCTTCTTATTGTGTAAGCTTATAATGCCATGTTCTTATTAAGGGTTGCACTCCTCTGCTTCTATCAGCCTGCTAGTCACCTTACTCTTAATTATGTATTTTTTGTCGTTTTGTCTTAGGAGCTGACTCCTTTTGGTATTTCCTCTAATGCAGGCCTCGTAGTGGAGAATTCCCTCAATTTTTGTATGTCTGGAAAGGTCCTTATTTCTCTTTCATATCTAAAGGAGAGCTTAGCTGGATACATTATTCTTGGCTGATAGCTCCTCTCATTTAATAGTTGAATATTTGATTCCATTCCTTTCTGGCTTGTATGGTTTCTGCTGAGAAGCCCGATGATAATCTAACGGTTTTTCCTTTATAGGTTACTGTCTTCTTTTCCCTGGCTTCCCTGAGAATTCTGTCTTTATCATTGATTTTTGATAATTTTAATACAATATGTCTTGGTTAAGGCCTTTTTGGGTTGAGATAATTGGGTGTTCTGTTGACTTGAGTTCCAAGCTCCAGCTCATTCCTTAGATTCGGGAAATTCACGTCAACTCTTTGTCTGAATATACTTTCTAATCCCTGCTCCTTTCCTCTCCTTCAAGAATGATCATTATTCTTATGTTTCTTCTCCTGATGGTATCAGCTAGTTCTTGTATTTCTCTTTCACTATTTTTCATTCTTCAGTTCCTCTCTTCTTCCTTCTGATTTATTTCTAGATTTCTGTCTTCGATATCATTAATCCTTTCCTACATTTGGTCAACTCTATTTCCCAAGCTTGCTATTTCATTTTGCAACTATTGCAGTGTGTTCTTTATCTCCAGAAGTTATTTTCAGTTCTTTTTGAGGGTTTTGATCTCCTTGCTAAAGATCTCATTCTGCTCATGTAGTTGTTTTTCCAATTCCTGAAATTGTTGATATGAATTGTTTTGGATCTCATTGAGCTTTTTCAGAAGCACCATCCTTAATTCTCTGTCATTTAAGTCGCATATTTCTATGTCTGTAAGCTTATTTTATGGAGATTTTTATTTTTCTTTCTGAGATGCCTTGTCAGATGCCTTCTTTGTTCATGGTGTTTAATGGACTGTTTCTCCACCTGGGTATTAATGGAAGCGTATACTGCTTTTTTTCCAGAAAGAAGATTTATTATATAAAGGTCTCTCTTTAGCCTGTTGCAAAGGAGTTTTTCTTTTGGTTTCCAGTAAATGGCATCGAAGCCTCTTTGGTCCCCATTTTATATAAAGCCGTAATAATGCCTTTTTTTTCCCCTTACAGAGCATGTTTAATCATGCTCATTATCCTGTCTCCATCTCTGTCAGAGTTGGCGACAGTTTTGGTAGTATTTGCTCAGATTCCCATGGGGCTCCATGGTGTTCATTTTCGGAAGATATAGGGAAGGGTGGCCCTCTGGATTGAGGGATGAGTGCTGTGGTTTTGTTTTTTTTTTTTTGCCAGCCTCAGTTCTGCAACCATAGCTGGTTAAAATCAACTGTTTTTCTCTGCCATCCCTGCTTCTCTGTCATCCCCACTTCTCTGCTATCTGCTCTGATGACTGGGCGCTGCCACTGGCTTCATGGAGCTCCCCGCTCTCCCAGGCAGGGCTGTTCAGGGAACTTGTCATACCTTCTCACCTCCTCCTCCTCCTACAGGGAGCTCCAGCTATGAGAGGCAGCTTCTTTCTTTCTCCCAGTCCACCACCCAATACCCTGACCTGCGGTAGCTATAATGCACAGATTCCACGCTCAGACATGCTAGTGTGCAGTGTGGGTGTTTTTTGTTGAGTTTTAGATTTCAGCTTATCATTGTTTCAAGGGGAGAGATCTGGGGACGTCTCTAACTTCACCATGTTTCTGACGTCACTCACAACATATTTCTTAATATCAATTTGGTCAAAGAAGAAATCAAAAGGGAAATTACAAAATACTTCAAGATGAATGAAAATGAAGGCACAACACACCAAAACCTATTGGGTGCAGCTAAAGCAATGCTCAGAGGGAAATTTATAGCTGTAAATGCCTGTATAAGAAAAGAAGAAAGACTCTACAAAAAGAAGAGCACACTAAGCCTAAAGAAAGAATATGAAAATAAATAATAAAGATTAAGGTGGAAATTAATAAAATTGAGAAAAACAATAAAAAAAATGAAACAAAAAGTTGAACCTTTGAAAAGATTAACAATTTTGACAAAACTTTAGCTAGAATGACCAAGAATAAAAGGGAGGCAATACAAATTAGTTGCATCAGAAATTTTTTAAAAATGTAACATTACCACTGACCTTACAAGAATAAAAGGATTATAAAGAAGTATTATGAATAAATGTATCTCATTATATTATATTCCTGAGATGAAATGAACAAATGCTTTAAGAAACTCACTACAAAACTACAAAAACTGACTTAAGAAGGACTAGATAATCTGATAGACCTATAATAAATAAGAAGATTGAATAAGGAATCAAAAAACTACCCACAAAGAAAAAACCCAGGTCCAAATGGCTTCACTACTAAATTCAATTAAACATTTCAAGAAGAATTAATACCAATTGTTCATAATGTATTCTGAAAAACAGGAGAGGAGAGAACACTTCCCAGTTCATCCTATGAAGTCATTATTACCCCAAAACCAAAACCAGACAAAATTATCACAAGGAAAAAACTATATGTCTTTTATGAATATAGATGCAAAAATCTTCAACAAAATACTAGCATACCATATCCACTAACATATACACTATGACCAAACTACAAGAGTTTGTTGAGACTTTAAAGGAGATCTTAATAAATGGAAAGAAGTTTCATGTTTTGGGGTTGAAAGACTTAATAGTGTTAATATGGCAATATTCCCCACACTGACCTACAGATTCAATGTAATCCCTATCAAAACCCAAATAACCTTTTTGCAGAAATGAGCAAGCTTGTTCTAAAATTCATATGAAAACCCAAAGTACCCAGAATTGCCAAACAAATTTGAAAAAGAATAGCAAAGTTGGAGGATTCACAACTTTGTTATCAAAACTTACCACAAAGCAACAGTAATCCAGACAGTATGGTACTGGCATGCAGGTAGACATAAATATCAGTGGAATAGCATTGAGAGTCCAGAAATAAACCTATTTATCCATAGTTAATTGATTTTTTACAAGGGTGCAAAGCCATTCAGTGGGGGATGAGGTAGTCTCTTCAACAAATGGTGCTCAAATAGCCACATGCAGAAGAATGAAGTTGGACACCTCACACCAATTACAAAAATTCACTCAGACTATATCTGGATTTAAATGTAAGATCCAAAACTATAAAACTCTCAGAATAAAGCATAAGGGTAAATCTTCGTTACCTTGGACTTGGCAGTGGATTCTTAGATATGACATCAAAAACACAAGCAGCAGAAGAAAAACATGAATAAATTAGACTCATCAAAATTAAGAAATTTGTGCATCAGAAGGTACTACTGAGAGAGTGAAAAGAACACACTGAATGTGATAAAGTATTCGCAAATCATATATTAGATAAGGCACTTATATCTAAAATCTATTTAAAAAACTCAATAACGAAAAGGCAAATAATCAAATTAAACATGGGCAAATGATCTAAATAGACATTTCTCTAAAGAAGAGCTACAAATGGTCAATGAGAACATGAAAATATGCTTAACATCATTAGCCATTAAGGTAATGCAAATCAAAATCACAACAAGATGCAACTTCATGCCTGGTAAGATGGCCATGAAAACAATGGAAAATAACAAGTTTTAGTGAGGAGGTGGGGAAATTGGAACCATTACACACTGCTGGTGGGAATGTTAGATGGTGTAGTCACTTTGGAAACAGTCTGACCATTCCTTAAAAAGAAAAGCAATTTCACTGGGTCTATAGTTAACTTTTTACTACGTAACCCAGAAAATTTACTCCTAGGTGTGTGTGTGTGTGTGTGTATCCAAGAGAAATGAAAATGTATGTCCACACAAAAGTGTGTATACAGATGTTAACAGTGCATGATTTAGAATAGCTCAAAGGTGAAAACTCAAATTTCAATCAACTGATGATGAATGTATACCTTTTCAATGGAATATTATTCTGGTATAGAAAGGGATGAAGTACTGATACATGTTATGCATGTATAAACCTTGAAACATGCTAAATGAAAGAAGCTAGTCACAAAAGACCACATATTATATGACTCCATTTATATGAAATAGCCACTGTAGACAAAAATATAGCAACAGAGAGTATATTAGTGATTGCTTGGAGCTGAGGGGGGCATGAGAGCATAGGGCAGTAATAGCTAAAGAGTATGAGGTTTCTTCTTAAAGTGGTGAAACATTCTAAAATTGATTTGGTGTTGATTGAACAATGTCTGAATATATGAAGAACCATTGAATATATGAAGAACCATTGAACTTTAAATCGATGAATTGTGTGGCATATGAATTAGTAGCACCATTTTACACATGGTAAATGGTTAAGAAATACATAAACACTACAATAAATATAGGGTTTTATCCTGACCAAAACTTCAAAGTTGCTTGTGGAAATGGTTGCTGGAAGGGTTGCAGCTTATGAATCATTGAGGAGTGGTGGAAAGGAGGTTATCTGAAATCAGACAGGATAGAAAGTTATACCAAATGTGATGGGTATGGCTCATTCCACACACACACACACACACACACACACACACACACGGTGAAATGAGGTAGCTGGTTGATGTTGGGGTGCGTGCATTTATGGTTTTTGTGCACTTCTACATGACTAATCACCTGGAACTGGGTATTTTCTGCATTCACTCATGTTTCTTGCAAATGAAATCACTATGAGCAAATGCAAAATTCATGTTATGCTCAAAGTGACAGATCAAGCATTTACCCAAAGGAGCCTGAGTTAGCCTGGGAGGATCTAAGATTCAATCTAGAAATGATTGAACAAATGTGTAGGCACAGGTTTGTTTGTTTACACCATCTGTGGAAATGGTGAATGGTACCTAAGAGTAATTTTATTCAATTATGAATAAAGAAACATATATTTCTGTGCCTCTGAGTTACAACGTGTATATGTCAAAACCTCCACATTTGTGAGTGAGAGAAAAGTTCCAAAAAGGGATTTGGTTAAATAAATTGTTATGGCTAAGCAGCGTGGAATGCCAGACAGCCACTTAAAGAAGGCGATTCTGCTCTCTCCACACCCTGGTGATTCTCTGAGATCCCAATTCACATATCTGGCCTGAAAATCTTTTAGAGGCTAATCCATGCAAGTGGCTGGCTTTGGCCTGGGCTGCAGACTTTTCCTAATACTTCTCAAATGTCCACAAATCCCCCCAAAACAGCATCTGGCCTCAGCGTGCCCTGTACCTCTTGCTAAGCAGCCCTAGGCCCAGCACTAGTGGCAACTGGCCTTGGTTCACAGCTTAGCCACTCCCAGGTGCCTCCAATCCCAGGTGGGAACCAACTGCAGATCATTTTATATATCCTACCGGATGGCCCCAGGTGGGACCCAGGCAGTAGCTGACCTTGGTCTGCACTGGAGTCTCTCCCAAGAGGCCCCAGAATCCACAACCCGGTAGCTGACTTCAGACCACACCAGAGCACCACCAGAGGCTCACTAAAGCAAATCTTGCTCTGTGGGGTCAATTCCTGCATGATAGCTTATTTGCTGAAGTCACAGCCGATCTTCACAGCCAGTCAGCCTGAAAGTAAATCCAACTCAACTCACTGATATGCAAACAGAAATCAAAGCTAAACTACAACAGGAGAGTGCATACAACCCACCCGAGGGACACCCCTGGAATGCCTGGCTCAGATGAACAGGGAGACTGTACCACAGGGCACCATAGGACACCTACTACAAAGGGCCACTCTGCCAACACTGGGAGATGTAGCAGATTTACCTAATACATAGAAACAAACACATGGAGGCAACCAAAATGAAGAGACAAAGAAACATGTCCCAAATGAAAGAACAGGACAAAAGTCCAGTAAAAGAACTAAACAAAATGGAGGCAAAAAGTCTACCAGATGCAGAGTTTGAAACACTGTTTTTAAGGATATTCAATGAATATAAGGGAATAATAGATTACCTCAATGAGAACTTCAACAATGAGATAGGCAATATAAAAAAGGAGATAGAAAACATAAAAAAAGTCTGAAACGAAGAGTACATTGGAGGGAATCAACAGCAGATTGGATGAAGCAGAGGATGGAATCAGAGATTCGGAAGACAAGGTAGCAGAAAATACCTCATCAGAAAAAGGAAAAATAATCAAGAAATGAGAATAGTTTAAGGAATCTCTGGATCAACATCAAGTGTAACAACATTCACATCATAGGAATACCAGAAGAAAGAGAGCAAGGGATTGAAAACCTAACTGAAGAAATAATGATGGAAAACTTCCCTAACCTGGCAAAGGAAACAGATATACAAGTCCGGGAAGCACAGAGAGTCCCAAAAAAGATGAACCAAAAGAGACCCACACCAAGACACATCATAATTAAAATGTCAAAGGATAAAGGCAAAGAGAGAATCTTAAAAGCAGCACGTTACATACAGGGGAGCTCCCCTAAGACTGTCAGCTGATTTCTCAACAGAAAGGCTATCATTTAGAATTGAAGGACAGATAAAGAACTTCCCAAACAAGATAAATCTAAAAGAGTTCATCATCACCAAACCAGCATTACAAGAAATGTTAAAGAGACTTCTTTAAGAGTAAGAAGACAAAAATGAAAAATATGAATAAGAGAATATTGGAGAGAAAAATTTCTTAATGACAAAGGCAAACGCACAATAAAAGCTGTAGGTCAACCAACACTAAAGCTAATACAAAGGTTAAAAGGCCAAAGTAGGAATGTCATGTGTGACTACGACAGTAAAATAAGGGGCACGCACATACACAAGAAGTAAAAAAAAAATGATGAATATTAAACGAAAGGGTGAGTAAAAATGGTAGTGATTTTAGAATGTGTTTAAACTTAAGCAACTATCACCTTAAAATAGACTGCTATAAACATAGTTGCTACATATGAAGCTTGTGATAACTACAGACCAAAATCTACAAGAGATATACAAGAAATAGAAAGGATCGAAACACGACACTTCAGAAAGTCATGAACATAGAAGAGAAGAGAGCAAAAGAATAAGAAACAAAAAACTGCAAAAACAATCAAAACAATAAATAGCAATAACGACATACTTAGCACTAATCCTTTAAATATAAATGGATTAAATGCTCCAATCAAAAGATGAATGGACAAAGAAGAGGTGGTACATATATACAATAGAATATTACTCAGCCATAAAAAAAGAATGAAATCTTACTATTTGCGACAACATAGACAGACCTAGAGGGTACTGTGCTAAGTAAAATAAGTCAAACAGAAAGACAAATACCATATGATTTCACATATTTGTGAAATCCAAGAGACAAAATAAACCAACAAACATAACAGAAATAAACTCATGGATACAGAGAACAAACTAATGGTTGCCAGATGGGAGGGAGGTTGAGAGGCTAGGTGAAAAGGGTGAAGGGATTAAATACAAATTGGCAGTTACAAAATAGTCATGGGGATGTAAATATAGTATAGGAATATCATCAGTAATATTGTAATAACTATATATTGTATCAGGTGGGTTCAAGACTTATTGGGTGGATCACATCGTAAGTTATGTAAATGTCTAATCACCATGCTGAAACTAATATCATATTGAATGTCAACTGTAATTGAAAAAATTTTTTAAATTTTTTTTGAAAAGGAGGTGATTGCTTTTTATACACTCATGTAGAGAGATGCCCATGAGATATCGTTAAGTGAGAAAAAGCAAGTGACCGAGCAAAACGTATAGTGTGATCCCCTTTAAGTGAGTAAAAAAGGAAGGCAGGGAGGGAGATGTGCAGGAGGAATAGGTCAAGGGACCTGCCACTGTGCCTGGCATGTTGCTGAGGTGTCAGGGCCCATCTAAATGAGGAAGGGGGAGACCCCTTAGGTGAGTCCTCCGCCTAACACCAGCAGCCCTGATCCCACTCTCACAGGCCACCAGACCTGTTCATCCTCATTCTCTCCCAGTGCACACGGTCTGTGACTTCATTTTTCCGAGATTGGCCCACATGGGGACAGTCCCTGTCCTCAAATACTTAATGACCAATATGGGAACAGGATTTGATTCTTTCTGCCTGTCTCTGGGGGATGCATTTAGGAACACAAATTTTCAAGTGGTTCCACTTTGTTTGAAGTAATGTGCTTCTGAAGACCCCGCATAATTGAAAACAGACATTTATGAAGACTAATTTTCCCCTTTGACCTTGGGAGTGTGTGTGTGTGTGTGTGTGTGTGTGTGTGTGTGTGGTGTGTGTTTTCTTGGTGCCCAGCACTCTACGGCTACTGGCGTGCATTTCTACGTTCACAGTGTCTTTCCTCTTCTCCCTGTTCTCTCTTCCACCCATGGACCCTCTTGGACTGCAGCATGGCTTTGTCTGCTTCATAACCTTTCACCACATGTAATTTCAAGCTCTGATTCTTATTTGTGTTTTTCAGATCTGGCATTAATGCTTCCACCTAAAGAATAACAAGCTTACACTGTGACAAGCATAGTCACAGAAACCACTTGCAGAATGTGAGATGCAGGAGATACAGCCTGGGTTACAATATAGCTGGGCAAACCATGGCAACAGTTTGGTTATTGCCTAAATGGCGCCATCGTGTGGCCATAGTGTGCCATCTGACCATACGCTCAAGACCAGTCATCTCTAAAATCTACTGCTTTACTTAATTTTTTTAATTTAGGGGGATTCACTTTATCTTCAAAAATTGTGCACTAGGTGAGGCTTTATGAATGGTTTTCCGCATGCAATTTCCAATTCACATAATTTATACGTATAGAAAATAAGAGTGCTCCAGGAAGGACTTGAGCTGAACTACTGCAAGGAAGAACTGAATGGACGATGTGAGTCAAGAGTGTCTGTCTTTCCTCTTCTCACTTGTGCTGGGGTGCTTGTGCCCAGAGAAGAAACCCTCTTTAGAGCAAGTGACAGATCCAATCATGGCGGTTATATTTACCGGTGCTGACTGTGGCCAGCCTCTATGCTAAGCACACATGCATTTATTTAATTATTTACTTAATCATTCAACTGGTGTTTTTTGCACTCCCACCATGTGACAGGCATTCAAGACATAGGAGTGAAAGAGCACGGGATTGTTGCTGCTCTGTAATCTATTGGCCTCACCACAACCCTGGGAGGGAGGTGCATTTTCAGTCTTCCTTTTCATCTTGGGAAACTGAGTCATGGAGCAGTGAACCGATTTGCCCCATAGCATGACTCAGGTTAGTGATTTGGAGATGCCTCTGGCACCTGTGGTCCCCCGCAGAAGCCATCTCTTGGAGGATGTGTCATGTGGGCAGAAAGGGTGAGGAGCACTGCCTGGCAGGCCAGGAGAGCTTTGCATGTGTCCATTCAGTCGCTCACTCAACAGAGACACATCAGTCCCATCTAAGGAGCTCTTGGTGACACAAATATGGACAATTCGTCAGGGATACCCAGTGGGAATGTTAAGTTGGAAGGGCCTTGAGACTCCAGCTTGCACTCCAGCCTAGCACAGCACCCTCCGCAGAGGGCCTCTGCTCCGGCTTGTACACTTTCAGTGATAAGGTACTCAGCCCTTATAAAGCAGCTGATGAGACAAGTCAAATTTCCCTTTACAGTTGAAGAAAAATACAGAAGTCACATGAAGAAGTGAACCTTTACTTTCAATTAATATTTTATACACTCGGGAAATTAAGACTTGGGTATTCCTTTGCCCAAAATGCCAAATACTTAAAACACCTATATTGAGTAGTCCCTGCCCCCCAGACCCTTGAAACTGTCAAACTCTGTCACCTACAACATATTTTAAAGATGCATCTGCACTAGATTTGTTTCCAGGTTCCCCGCTCTATGCTTCTATCTCTGTGCCAGTACCAAACCATCCTAATTATTATGGCTTCAGAATCAATCTCGTGTCTGCTGCAGCAAGTCATACCTCTTTATTTTTCTCTTTTAGAAGTGTCTCTGTGATTCTAAACAAATTTCATGTCTGTTTTAATATAGGTTTTATTATTATTTAAGGATGGTTGGGCCAACAGATGATGAGACAACTGACATTGAAAAGATTCCAGGAGGAGGGAACATGCTGCCCCACAATGGGGGCCACACAGGAAAGCGGGGCGGGGTGGGGGTGGGGAGAGGCAGCAAGCAGGAGGCAGAGGGAGAGGGGGAACTGTGGGCAAGAGCTTTTATTGTGGTTTCTTTAGGAATAAACAGGTGAAGCCAGGTAAGCAGGTTTAGGATTGGCCAGTGTGAATGGTTTCCATGGGCTCAGGGGCTTAGCGGCTGCCCCTAGCCTTCTGGTGCCCGTGTCTGGGTGATCAGGCCTGCGGCCCAGGTGTGAGAGCCTGTAAAGTGGGTGCTCAGGGTAGGGGCTCTGTGTTAGGGGTTTGCACATGATGTTATTTGTTCACTATCTCTAGGAACTGGCTGACCCTGGGAGGGTCAGTCTCTCCGAGTCACCAAGGCCCCAAATGTCATAGCTTCAGAATCCAGAGAATGACAAATATGATTAATACCATATCTGTTTAAATGTATATTTTAAAATTTAATTGTAATAAATTATCCGTGATATACAGTTTTATAAATTTTATCAAATGCATAGATGGGTGTGTCAACAACCATAATCACGAGAGCACAACAAATCCATTTATTCCCCAAATTCCTTCATGCTGTCCCCCAGCCCCAATCCCTGGCAACAGTTAATCTGGTTTGCCTTTTTCAGAGTATCATATAAATATAATCGTGCGTAGGTAGGCAGCTATTCAGAGAGGCTTCTTTCACTTAGTATTATGCTTTTGAGAGTGATTTAAATTATTGTAACAGTAATTAGTTCCTTTCTGCTGAGGTAGAATTCACATAACAAAATTCACTATTCTAAACATTGTCAAGTATACCATTTCATGAGATTTAGTACTTATAATGTTGTGCAACCATCACTACTCTCTAGTTCCATAATATTTTTTCATCTCCCCAAAAGGAGAGCCTTTACTTATAAAGCAGTCAAGCCTATTCCCGCTCTTCTCATTGAAGGCCCCACACATTGCTGGTAGGAATGTAAAATGGTGTGGTTGCTAAGGAAAACAGTTTGATGGTTCCTCAAAAAATTAAGCTAGAATTGCCATATAACCCAGCAATTCCGCTCCTAGGTCTGTACCCAAAAGAATTGAACACATATCTCTACACATATGATCATAGTAGCACTATCCACAGTGGGCAGAAGGTGGAGACACCCTAAACATCCACCCATGGATGAATGGGCAAGCAATATGTGGTCCATTCATAAATGGCAACCAAAGATCTGCTTTTGGTCTCTAATTTGCTTATTCTAGGCTTTCATGTAGATAAAACTATACAATATGTGGCCTTTTGTGTCTGGCTTCTTCCACTTAACATGATGTTTTTCAGGTTCACCCAGGTCATAGCCTGTGTCAGTGCTCCATTCCTTTTGGTGACTGAATAATATTCCATTTTATGAATGGACCACATATTGCTTGCCCATTCATCCATGGGTGGATGTTTAGGATGTCTCCACCTTCTGCCTACTGTGGATAGTGCTGCTATGACCATGTGTGTAGAGGTATGTGTTCAATTCTTTTGGGTACATACCTAGGAGCGGAATTGCTGGGTTATATGGCAATTCTAGCTTAATTTTTTGAGGAACCATCAAACTGTTTTCCTTAGCAACCACACCATTTTACATTCCTACCAGCAATGTGTGGGGCCTTCAATTTCCCCATGTCTTGGATGACATTTGTTATCCTTTGCTTTGTTGATAATGGCCATCCTAGTGGATGTGAAGTAGAATCTCATTGTAGTGTTGGTTTGCATTTTCCAAATGACCGATCATATTGAACATCTTTTCATGTGCCTGTTGGCCATTTGTATATTTTTGTTAGAAAAATGTCTATTCAAATCCCTTGCCCATTTTTTAATTGAGTAGTTTGTCTTTTTGTCATTGACTTGTAGGAATTCTTTATATTTTGTATACTAGAACTTTACCAGATTCAATGTAATCCCAATCAAAATACCAATGGCATTTTTCACAGCACATGAACAAATAATCTTAAATTTTATATGGAACCACAAAAGCGAAAGAAATCTTGAGAAAGAAGAGCGAAAGAAATCTTGAGAAAGAACAAAAAAGTTGGAGGTATCATGCTACCTGTTTCAAATTAGACTACAAAGTTGTAGTAATCAAAACAGCACTGTACTGGCCAAAACAGACACACAGATCAATGGAACAGAATAGAGAGCCCAGAAATAAATTCTGGTTTATATAGTCAATAAGTTGATGACAAAGGAGGCAAGAATACACAATGAGGTTAAGACAATCTCTTCAATAAATAGTGTTGGGATAACTAGACAGATACATGCAAAGAAATGAAACCAGACCATTTTCTTACAGAATATATAAAAATAAACTCAAAATAAATTAAAAACTTAATTATAAAACCTGAAACCACAGAACTTCTAGAAAAGAAACAGGCAATAAACACGTTAATGTTGGTCTTAGCAATATCTTTTCGGATATGTCTCCTTGGGCAAAGGCCACAAATGCAAAAATAAACAAATGGGACTCCATCATAGTAAAAAGCTTTTGCACAGTGAAGGAAACCATCAACAAGACAAAAAGTCAACCTATTGAATGGTAGAAGATATTTGCAAATGATATATCTGATAAGGGGTTAGTATTCAAAATATATAAAAAACTCATACAACTCAACATAAAAAATAAAAATCCAACTAAAAAATGAGCAGAGGATCTGAGCAGACATTTCTCCAAAGAGATACAGATGGCCAACAGACACATGAAGAGATGCTCAACATCAATAATTATCAGGAAAGTGCAAAAGCACAATTGGATAGGAAAACAAAATCTAAATATATGTTGTGTAAAGGAGACATTTTTGATTAAAATATGCAAATAGGTTAGAAGTAAGGTTATAGAAAAAGATATATCATCCAAACAATAATCACAAGAGAGCAGGAAAGGCCATATTAATATTAGGTAAAATAAACTTTAAGACAAAAAAATTTTGCTAGAGACAATAGCAATTTATAATAATTAAAGTCATAACTAATAAAGAAATATAACAATTAAAAACATATATGAACCCAGCAACAGAGCCCTAAAATATATGGAGAAAAACCAACCAAGTTGAAGAGAGACAAGCAATTCAACAATGATCATTGAAACCTTCAATACTCCACTCCCAATAATAAATAAGACAACTAGACAGAAAATCAGCAACACTATTTACAAACTACACCTAATTGACATCTATCAAACATTCCACCCAACAACACCAGAATACACATTCTTCTTGAGTGTACATGGAATGATCTCCAGGATAGACAATATGTTGGAGTGTAAAACAATTATAAATTTAAATTAACTAATTAAATGTATAGATGTCAATGACAAATGGAAATTTGGAAAATTCTTAATATATGTGGAAATTAAGTAACACTCAACAGCCAATGAGTAGGAGAAGAAATCACAAAAGGAATTAAAAATTAAGAAATTAAACTGAATTAAATGAAAAATACAAAAAAAATTTATAGAATGTAGAAAAGTATTTAGAGGAAAAATTTATAGCTTGAAACACATGTATTAGAAAAGAAGAAAGCTCTCAAATCGATAACCTAAGAAATTCAAAAAAGAAACTAAACTAAGCAGAAAGAAAGAAATAATAAGGATAATAGTGGGAATAAATTAAATAGAAAACAAAAATAGAGAAAATTAATAAAACCCAAAGTTAGTTCTTTGAAAACATTTGAAAAACTGACAAATGTTCAGCCAGATTAACCAAGAAAAATGAGAAGACACAAATTGGTAAAATCAGGAAGGAAAGGGGAGATATCACTACTAACAAAAGGATTTTAAGGGAGACCTATAGATGACTTTATGCCAATAAATTAGACTCCTAAGATGAAATAGAAAATTCCTAGAAAGATACAAATTACCAAAACTGAATACAAAAGAAATAGAAAATCTAAACCTACCTATAAGAAAATTCCTAGAAAGATACAAATTACCAAAACTGAATACAAAAGAAATAGAAAATCTAAACCTACCTATAAGAAGCAAATATCGATAATAATTAAAAATCTCAAAGTAGTGTGGATGTGGTTATTAAGGAGTAGCGTTAGAGGGTCTTGTGGTGAAGGTGGAATTCTGAACCTTGATTGAGTTGGTGGTTATGTGAATCCACGCATGTAATAAAATTGCATAGAGCAATGTGCATGTGCACACATACATGCACACACATAAATGAGTGCATGTAAAATGGTGAAATCTGAATAGATGTCGATTTCCTGGTTTTAATATTGTACTGTAGCTATGCAAGATATTATCGTTTGAAGCACAGTAAGCTGATAGTAGTAAATAGTATTAAAATCTCTTTGTATAAAAACAAAAGTCAAATTCCTGAATTTTAAAACCCATCTGTATATCTCATTAATGTACAGCCCTTTAGATATTGGTTACACAATTTTTTCCTCCTCTGTTCGCTGAGAGCGGTGCCCACTGGTATAAACTCCCTGGAAGAACTACCTGGCCTAGCAAAATGAGATGAGGGGCTCACTAAGTGATAACCATACTAAAGAAGGCAGATTAAAACACACACATGTAGAGGTAAGTACTAGGACATCAAAAAGTTTAAATACTCTGAATATTCTAATATAGTCACCATTCAACTAATAATATTAACTTGAATCATAGTGTTCACAGGGAGCCAAATTCCGAGTTCCAGCTTGAATTGCCAGGTGGCCTCTCCCATCCCGCAGACACAGACTTGCTGAAAAGGAATGACACAGGATGTGTTGAGGAGCAGAAAACAAAGATTAGGGTGATGGCAAAGCATGACCTTCAAAACAGGAATTCAAGTTTTAGGTACCAGATAATACGGCTCCTGGCTGTCCGAGCTGCCCCAAAAAGGTATCAAGTCAATTTGCTACATCTAAATTCTGATATCTGGTCACCGCAACTGCGTCTGGTGTCTTTGCTTCCCAGGAAAGAGGAAGAGGAGCCAAAATTCTCTGCGAAGTGGAGAAGTCGGAGGTCGCGCCTTGCTGGTCTTCTCCTGGGGTCCTCCCGGCGGCTGGGCGCCCGAAAGCCGCGCGTCCCCGCAGGATGTGAGTGGCACCGGTGCGCACCGGCTCTGCGCGCTCTCCGCTCGGGTACCAGGAGTGAGAAGAGAGCGCGGGCGGACGCACGGTGCTGACGCCGAAGTTTCCGCCTCCAGGGGGCGCTGCTCATCCCCGAGCCGTTCTCAGCTCGATCACTACGGTCCTGCACTGTCGCCCGACGGAGCCGGGGCCTGGCTCGTCTGCCTCGTGTCAACCCCTCCGCACGCAGCAGGGCCGGGAAGCACCTGGGTGCGCGCGCCCTCCCCCGCGCAGCCTCGCG
The DNA here is from genome assembly GCF_902729225.1 of Pteropus medius. NCBI lineage: Eukaryota > Metazoa > Chordata > Mammalia > Chiroptera > Pteropodidae > Pteropus > Pteropus medius. The sequence goes on along the minus strand of NW_024348533.1, from coordinate 4,790,055 downwards.
CGCCCCTTTCTTCGCTCACGCGTTCCGACGACGCGTCACAGGCGGCACACCCACCAGTGCGCTCTTTGCTTGAGGCCCCTTCGGGAGCCAACGGAAAAGTCCCTGAGCCACTGACTCCGTGAGAAGGACCCGACCGTGCTGAAGTGCGCCGCATGGGCAGTTACCTGAGCCGGCCTCGCTCCCGGCCGCTGTCCCCTGCTCTGCCGGGTGGGGACCAGCGGGAGAGACCCCAGCGACTCGGGCCCGTGTCCCCGGCCCACCGTCTTCCCCCGGCTTGTCGGGTTCACTCCAGGGGCCCGACCCTGGACTTGGCTTCGCCCCATTGTCGTCGGAACCATCGGCGTTTTGTCATTGTCCATCGGCGGCAATATCCAATCCAGCAGACCCGGTGTTTGTTCCTGGGGGTCTTTGCCTCGGTGCCCCGGAGTAGCCCTCAGAAGCCAGTACTGTCTGCCTGCAGCTGCAAGATGCTGTGCACCTCAGTGATCTTGAAGATGGCATCTGCTAAGGGCAAACTGACGTTACGTTTGGCTCTGAAGCAGACAGTCGTCTGCATGTGGTCTTCACTGTCGGGTCACCTTCCCAACCCTGGTGGAAAGGGGACCCGGACGAAGGCCCTCGAACAGGGCTGTCAACTGAGAGCCAAGGAACAGCAGGACCCGGCTGCCCTGGTGGGCAGCGGGACAGGGCCAGCGTGGCAGGCGGAAGGGTACCCAGTCTCCGAGAGGCAGGCGCATCAAAGAAGGAGCCCGGATGGCAGCGGGGGCACGCAGTCCGCATTTAGGCGCCTAGTGGTCAACGGAGTCCTCTCTTCCTTCGTGCCCAGACCGGGTCCTCTGCGTAGAGATTTCTATTCCAAGCGCCCGGAAGGCAGCCTGGTTAAGAGGCCCCACACCCACTTTCTGAGCTCATGCAGCAAACGAAACGCCATCAGCAGTTCCTACAGCTCCACCCAAGGGATCCCACTGCTGCACAGTTGCCGGCCAAGTGGAGCCGTGCTCTGGGGCCCAGCCTCGACCCATGCCCAAGGGCCGGCGGAGAAAGCCCACGGGGAAAGCCAGCAGCCTAGCTCGTCAGCCACAGCGGAAGAGCAAAGGGCGACCACGCAGGAAAAGGTCCAGGACGTCTCTTCAGGGCAGAACCTGAGGAGTTGCTTACCCTCATTGGACAATTCCAGGCCCCTGAAGCGCAAGATTCCCCTGCTGATGCCCTCCAAGCAGGGTGATCCACTGATCCTGCCCCCAGCCCCCCAGCTGGGCTATAGAGTCACTACTGAAGACTTTGACTTAGAGAAGAAAATGGCGCTCCAGTGGATCAACAAGGTCTTGGAAGGGTAAGACAGGCCGTCTCAGACTGCCATGCCCTCAGCCCCACACATATGTTATGTACATATATGTTAAATAAGATACATGTATTATATATAATTAACATAATTACAATACATCATTAATATGCAACATATATGTATATATCGCACACATATATGTTATACATGTAATATGTATAACAGTGCATATTACGTATGGTATATGTATATGTATAATATGTGTACAACAGATAATATGTATTCTATTACATATAATAATACATATTTAGTATATATTACTTTTGTTAATTTACCAAATGTTCTTGTGTCTTTGCTCTTTGAATTGACCTGTGACCACACTTAACTGTGTCACGTTTTCTGTGGCCCGGCAGATGGGAAAGTAGCCCAACTTTATTCCTGTAAATGCCCACTGCCGATTTCTGTATTTGCGTGATGGGCTGGCACTCCATGCGCCTGCCTTTTCCCTCTTCTCACCTGCCCACCTGACTTCACTGTGGGCAAGATCATGCCTCCTGTATGTTAGGAAATGGCTCCTGACAACTTTAGTCTTTAAAAAAAATTGATTTCGATATAATTTTAGACTTACAGGACAGTTGCAAAGACAGTACAGAGAATTCCCATCTCATCTCCACCAAGCTTCTCCTTATGTTAACATCTTACAGTATTGAAACCAGGAAATGAACACTGATACCATGCTATTAGCTAAACTTCAGACTTTAATTGGATTTCTCCAGCTTTTCCAGTAAAGTTTTCTTTCTGTCCCGTATCATTCCAGAATCCCAAATTGCATTTAGTTGTCATGTCTCCTTAGTATCCTCTAAACTGTGACCGTTTTTCCATCTTAATATATTGTGTGACCTTGATAAGTCTGAAGAGTACCGGTTAGGTATTTTGTAACGTTTCCCTTAATCTGGATTTGTCTGCTGTTTTCTTATGAGTACCTTGAAGTTACAGAGGTGATGTACCCTTCTCAGCACATCGCCTCAGAGCTACATAATACTCGCATGTCTCCTTAGAGGAAACAGTAAACATGATCACCTGGCAGAAGTGTCTGTCAGGGTTCGCCACCGTGTAGTTACTATTTTTTTCTGTGTAATAAATATTATATTATACGTTGTTGCTACAGAAAGCACTGTTTATCCTTAAATTTTCACCACTAATTTTAGCATCATTCATGAATCTTGCTTGCAGCAATGATTATTGTGATATTCTAATGGTGATTTTCTACTTCCCTTATTTCTTCTACATTTGATTTGAAGTCTTCTCTAAAGAAGAATTCTCTCTGTTTAGCAATCATTTATATCTGTATGGACTCATTGATATTTATTTTATTATTTGGGCTATTGTCTAATATTGTCACTATTAATTTTGCTGCTGAAATTGTTTCAGATTTGACGATTGTGATTTTTTTCAGGTTAGCTCCTGAGTCCTTTTTAACATGAGGGCACCCCTGCCCCCAAAGACTTCTTTACCTTCTAGTTCCACAGATGCGCTTGTATTTTACCAGCCCCTGTTCTGGAGTCAAATGTTTCTCTAAGGATCTTCGGTTCCTTTTGTTGGAGAATGGAATTTTAAAAACAAGATCTGGGCACTCAGGTGTGCTCAGAGATGCTAGGGAGTCTCAGCTTCTAAGTCACCTCAGTGGACAAAGCTAGGAAATATACATATGCATTCTAGCTCATTCATACACACCTACCTATATTTCTGTACTTATCTATGTGCACTTGTGTGTGTGTGTGTGAATGAGTTCATACTGATACCTCAGACTAATCTAGAACCACAGGGTTCATTCGAGAAATATTCTCCTTGGCTTATGTGTAACCTTTTTTCTCCCATAGAAATACCTGGTCTCTTTATCTACAATGTACTTACTTATTTGTAGCCCCAGTGTATCCGCAGAGCAGTTTCAGCATTGCCAACCCTGTGAGCAAACTACCAGTGTTGGTGTATAATTCCTTCTGTGTTTAGCCTTACAGTTTCCAAACACAGCTTTTAAAAATTTCTTGGTTTTGCTCTTTTTAGTTCCCCTCACTGAGTACACTTAGATGCACTTGTCACAATCTGAATTCTATTTTGGGTTCCTCTAACAACTGGTTCATTCGAATTTGTAAACAGTGAAACTCACTGCTCATAATTTGTTCAATATTTTTGTGTCTGTATTCACAAGAGATATTGGTCTTTAATAGTTTTGGGAATAGTCTGGTTATCTATTCCATCTTGGCTTAGTTTTGGTAGCTCGTGGTTTTGACGAATTGCTCCATTTCTTTTAAGTTGTCAAATTTATGAACATATATTTTTTCATAGTATTCCCTCACTGTTATTTTATCTATTTTCCTGTTTTAATTTCATTGACTGCTACTTTTGTCTTAATTCTTTCCTTTTGCTTGCTTGGTATTTATTTTGGTTCTTTCTCTAATTTCTTGAGGTAAGAACTTAGATTATTGAGTTCTTTTGAGTTCTTTTGTTTTGTAAAGTAAGCATTTATTGCAAAAACACCTCTCTTAGCACTGCTTCAGCTGCGTCTCACAATTTTCGATATGTTGTGCTTTAATTTTCATTCAAGTCTATGTATTCCCTATGAGAATTCCTCTTTGACTCATGAATTACTTAGAAGCATATTGTCAAATTTCCAAGTATTTGGAAATTGTTTTGCCTTTCTGTAATTTATTTCTAGCTTTGTTTTAGTATGGTCAGAGAACGTACTCTGTATGATTCCAATTTTTTTAAACTCGTTAAGGCTTGTATTATGACCCAGGATAAGTGATAAAACTCGTTAAATATTCCATGGGTGCGGAAGAAGAATGTGCATTCTGCTGTTATTGGAGTGTCCTATCAATGTCAATTAAATCCTTTTTGTTGATAGCATTTTTGAATTCTTCTATTTTGCTGATTTTCTGTTAGTTTTATCAGTAGATGAGTGAAGGTTGAAGAATCCTCAACTATCCTTGTTGGTTTGTCTGCTTCTCCTTTCAGGTCTTTCAGTTTTTGCCTCTTGTATATTGAAGTTTTATTGTTTGGTACATACACATTTAGGATTGCTATATTTTCTTGGTGGATAAAACCTTTCATCATTATGTAATGTCCTTCTTTGATCTTAGTAACTTTCTTTGCTCTGAGGTCACTTTACCTGAGAATATAGCCACTTCTGCTTTTAAAAAATGTTTGCATACTTTGTCTTTTTCCATTCCTTTACTTTCAACCTACTTATGTCATTATGTTTAAAGTAAGATTTTTGTAGGCAACATATGGTTAAGTCTGCCAAACCGTCTTTTAATTTGTGTATTCAGGCCATATACATTTAAAGTAATTATTGATATATTTGGGCATACTTCCGTCATTTTATTTGTTGTCTGTTCCCTCTATTTCTCATTCCTCTGTTTCTTCTTCCTTTCATCCTGTAGGTTACATAAACACTTTTAGAGTTCCATTTTGATTTATTTATAATGTTCTTCAGCATGTCACTTTCTGTATAGTTTTCTTAGTGTTGCTTTAGGTATAACCATTCATATATGTAACATCAGAGCCTACTGGTATCGGTCGGTGTCTTACCACTTCAAGTGAAATGTAGAAACTTTACTTCTCTTTATTCTCCCCACTCTTAAAATATAATTATCTTAAATATTTCCACTATCGTTGAGCACCACATCAGATGGTGTTATAACTTTTGCTTCAACCATAAAATGTGATTAAAGAGATGAAGGATTATTTATTATATTTACTTCTATTATACCCATTCTGCTATTTCTTTTTAACTGTTATTTATTTAATTTTTATTAAAGTACAATTGGCATACAATATTAAATGAGTTTAAGGTGTACAACATAGTGATTTGATGTTTATATATCTTACAACATGCTCACCACACTAAGTATAGTGACCATCTGTCACCTTGTAAAATTATCATGCTATTATTGACTATATTCCCCTTTACCTTCACCCATCCCTCCATCCCTTTTCCTCTCACAACCACCAGTTTGGTTTTAGTTTCTATGAGTCTGTTTTTGTTTTGTTTGTTTTCATTCCTTAAAAATTCTACATATAAATGAAATCATGTGGTATTTGTCTTTCTGTCCAACTTATTTCATTTAGCATAATACCCTCTAGCTCTATCCAAGTTATTGCAAATGGCAGGATTCCATTTCTCTTTATTGCTGAATAATATTCCATTGTGTATGTGTGTATCATATTTTCTTTATCTATTCATCTATAGGTGGACACCTAGGTTGCTTCCATATTTTGGCTATTATAAATAATGCTGCAATGAACATTAGGAGGTTTTTGATTACTAATTTGATTTTGTTAGTACTTATCGGTCTGTTCAGATTTTCTGTTCTTGATTCAGTCTTAAGAGACTATGTTTCTAGGAATTTATCCATTTCTTCCAGATTGTCCAATTCGTTGACATATAATTGTTGGTAGTATTTTGTTATAACCCTTTTCTAACATTGCTTTTTGAGGAGGGAATTTGCTGATATCCTCATTCTGCCGTTCTAGAAGACTCATCCTAAAATCAGTTTAATTATAACTTTTCTAACAAAAGTAACATTTTTTTTTTCATATTTGCATCCTCCTCTCAAGGGTCCTAGCACAGTCCAAATACCAGTCAACTATTCTCATGAATTGTTTTATTGGTAGTTAGACATCTATGTTTTTAAAATGAGTAAATAAATTAATTATACTATATAATTATGCATTTCAGGGATTATTTTTATGCATTCTGCTATGTTCTCTAGGTTCACCTTTGTTCTTGCTGTAATTATTTTTCAATAGTTCTTTTACTGAGGCTGTCTGAAAGTAAGCTCTCTGAATTATTTTATATCTTCAATGACTTTTTTTAGCCCTCAATTTTGAAAGATAATATAGATAGGTAGGAAGTTTTTGGGTTGATAAATCTAAAGTAAATCCCTTTACCACTTTGATAGTAGTGTGTGGTCATCTGAAGACACTATAAGTTTTGAGTCTGTTGGGAAAATACACTTTCATGGATACAATTTTGTGTTCTGGTGTCAGGGTCGGTCATTCAAATGTGGATGCTTGTATATCTGGTATGTATCTTGGGTAAGTTACTGATCGTCTGTTGACTTACAGATAAAATAGGGATGATTGTAATAAATGAGAGTTACATAAGTCCCATGATGTCAGTGCTTTGCACGCATTACTTCTTTTATCCCTCATTACATAGTCATTATTATTTTTGTCTTTTACAGATGATGGAGCTAAGACCCAGAGCAATTAAATAACCTGAGGATGACAGCGTTTTGGTGACTCGTCGCATATGAACTGACCCTCCAGCCTGAGGCTGTACATCACATTCCATGCAAAGTAATTTTGATACTTAAAAAAAATAATTTAATGTGCTAACTATGGTGTCTGACTTATACTTAAGTGTTTGTATGTGTTATATCTTATTACGACTTCCCTCTCCTCTGCCGGCCACATTGGTGGCCCACACAGCCCCTTAGAGAACCCTCCCACTCCCCTTGGCCATCATGAGAGTGCTTGTGTGTCAGTTGAGGCGCTGGCTCAGGATATTCCTCAACCCCTCCTTCCTCATGGTGCCACAGCATTGCTGGTTTCCATGCAGAGCCTGGGGGAAGCGCCCCACCCTCCTCCTGGAACCACTCTGTGTCATGCCACTGAAGCATCTGTATTTCTGTCCAGAGCATCATAAAACCCCTCTTGCGTGGCACCGTAAGCTTCAACCTCCGATCTCCTTTTCTGCACAGATTCTCAAGTCAGATGTGTGGGACCAGGTGGAGGATAGATGCCAGTCCACTGTCCTGCACACACCCTCCTCCTCCTCTCCTGCTTCTGTTCCCCAAATTTCACCCATTTTCCCATCACACTGTCCCACATTTTCTGTTGTGAGCTTTATTGAATCTGATTTAGTTTCCTGCTCCAGGGTACGGAGAGCCCTAGCGCAGAGCCTGAGGCCTGAATCAGGAATGCATCCTGAAAGAGGGGAGGGCGGCAGCCAGATGTGCCACCAGCAGTGGGCTCTGTGAGGCCAGTGCCAAAGGCAGCTAAACTGCTCCAGGTTGGGGGAGGGATAGATCTGGTGAGGGGATACCCCAGCGTTAGCTACAGAGAAAAATGGTTATGACCCCAAGTCACCCCCCAGGGGTCCCTTCACGGGTCTGGAGGAGGAAGAGATCCCATAGCTGCTTATTTTGGCTACAGTCATTCACTGTGGAATGACAGACACCAGACGGGCACACCTTGCTGCTCAGGTGGTTTCCTACAGTGGATGCTGAGCAGCAGCGGGTGGCAGCACCAGGAGACTCATGATATGATAGGTGATTCAAGAGACAAACACCAAATTCCACCACCAAATTCCATAAGGCTTAAGTGCGAGGGGAGGGTCTAACACAACTTAAGAGATCCTCGGCTCCTGGATGAGGCCAATGCTGACCTAAGGCAGTGCCCCCCGCTGCTACCACCTCCGAACAAGATACCATGGCTTTTACAGGTGAGACTCTCTTCCAGAGGCCTTAGGTTTATGATCTAAGATGTTTAATTTTGTACTGTATTCTGTTTAATATGTGGTAAACAGAAGCGGGTCTGGATCTTTCCTGAAGATCATTTGTATTTCTCACCTTGTAAATCAAGATGTCCACAGACAGGTGACTGGGTGTGGAAAGGTGGACAGGAGTCAGAAGAGGGAAAGTTGTGGACCAGTGGTGGTTTCCCTGTGAGGTCAGTGGTGTCCAAAGAGGTGAGTGTCCCTCCTTTTAAAATGTGACTTTGAAAAAACTGTTCTTTCCTCTCGTCTCCCTGCCTTTTATCTAGCGTTAATAACATGCTCACATGAATGTATGTGTATCAGCATAAAGGGTACACAGAAGTTGGTCACCATTTGTTTTACACAAATGAGATTATAGTATGTGCATTTCCCTGCATCTTACTTTTCTTCCCTAACACACCCGAGAGATCTATATGAATCAGCCAGTAGGGATCTAGCACTTCCTTTTGTGCGGTTAATTCAAACATAGCCCCTCCACAGACACAGGAGGCAAAGAGGACTGCTGGGTCAGTAGCCCCAAGGAGGACCGTGAACAAAGTGTTCCTTGGGCTGTGCTTGCTCCCAGGGACACTCCTGTTGTTCCCATGAGCACTACCTGCACCTTTGGCCATTCCCATGGACATTGTCTCCCTGCTATACTCGAGGACACAGCTGGTCCAGCCCTCCCCAGCACTCGCTAGGCCGCACATCCGGCTCTCATCCATGGGGGAAGACCCTTGTTCCCCAGGATGAGGCAATGCAGTGCCCTGCCCCTCTGATCGCATTTAAAACAATGCCTGCTCTTGGCCAGCTGCTTTTTCCTATAGCTCCAACTGACCAAGTGCTGAAGCCTCCTCATATTGTGAGTAATAAATGGCATGTCTCACTCTGCTGGCCCTCCTGGTGGTTTTTTCGGAACTTCTAAGGCCCAGGAGCAGGTTCCTGGCCTGGGGCTCCTGCGTTACAGTTGGCGTAGTTGGCAGGATGTTCTGAAAAACACCCCAGTTGAGGTGGCCTCCTCAAATGGGAACATGTTAGGGGGAATTCCAAGTCTGCCAGGGGGAAGCCCGGGTCCAGCGAGAACCTACGTAGAAATCAGCTGGGGGGAATCCCCATGCTAGGGGGAGTCCTAGGGTGGGCCTCCGGGTCCATATTGTTTGAGGTGGCCAACCTTGTAGATTCACGGGGCCCATCCAGGGAATGGGGTGACACCCCCACTAGGCCTATGAGCCTCTTACAGGTTCTACTGAAAGTAGGGGGGGTGTGTTCCTTAAGAAAGAAGAAGAAGCTACAAGCAATGGCAGGCGCAGTGAGATGGCCCTTCCTGTAGGTACTACATGAGGCTATTTATTACTGAACAGATGCTGGCCAAGGAGAGCGTGAAAATTCTGGAAGAGGAAGTGAAGTTAGAAAGAGACATGCGAGTCACACAGACTAATAATAAGGACATTCTGGGGCAACAGTTAGAACTGACCAGGGGGCAACTGTAGGGCCTAGCCTGCTGCTTAGCGAGAGTGCTGGGACAAAAGCTTACGAGGGAGCATGTGGCTGCACAGTGATTGCACAGTCGGCATGGAACCCCAGTAAGTGGGACCCCACAGCAGAAAGCGAATCGAAATCAGAAAAGGAGGTCAAATTGTTCCTCCAAGAGGAGGGCACCAGTGCATCTCAGGATTTCCTGGTTATAGTTCAGAAATTAAAGACTCAACAGGAACGTCCAGAGGGGCAGGACTCAAAGAACCTGGCTCCTCCCTTAAAATATCTACACACCTACACCTGGCCATATACACGGGGAAGCTGGTAGAACTGGCTGCCAGGCTCCACCAGAAAGGATCGGAGTCCATCGTGGGGTGGCTACTCCGACTCTAGGACATGGGGGCGGACAGCGTAGCACTGTCTGGGGAGGAACTGACCATACAGCCTCTGTCACCCCATCCCCACCCTTCCTTGCACCAATGCATGCATGGGGCAATCCAATATGCAGAAAACGCTTCGCTGCTGAATTGGCTCATGGCGGGCTGCCCTGCAGCATGGCGAAACGAGGGGGACCTACCGATGGCCCAGCAGTGTTGGATGTCCCTTTGGTAGCAGCTTAACCAGAGCAAAAATTCCAGCCCCTGCCTGACTGAATGACAGGCAACAGTCCGCACCCTGGAGGGGGCCCCAAACAGAGGACCAATCCAGCCCTCAGTCCCTTGCTTGGAGGAGCTGTTACGGTACCAGGACTCCCTCAAAGGAGAGTCATCGCTGGCCTGTCTGGAGGACACCCCCTGGGACCCCTGGTTGACTAGGGGCATGGCCAAAGTCTCTGGCAATGGGTGGGGGCAGTGCTGCAGGAGACCAGAGTCTTCAGGTAGAGATCGCCATCTACTGGTTCCCCCATGATGTTTAACGCACGTTAGCCTTGGTTGATACTTGGGCCAAATGCACCCTGATTCACGGTAACCCTAGAAAGGTTCAGGGGCCCCTTTCCACAACTAACCAAGTGCTGAAGCCTCTTTGTATTGTGAATAATAAACAGCATATCTCACTTTGCTGGCTTTCTTAGTGGTTTTTTCAGAAAATCCAAGGCCCAGGGGCAGGTTCCTCGTCTGGAGCTCCTGTGTTACACCTTTTATGATCCTAATTTTGACAATCACCTTAACCCCTAAACTTAAGGCACCAAGCCAAACCCTCACCTTCAGGTCTTAAATCTAAGGCCTTAACCATGAGGCCTTACCCCAACCCTAATAGCAGGGTCCTCACCAGAACCCTAATCCCCACGCCCTAACCCCACAAACCCTAACGCTGTTACTGAGGCCCTAATCCATGGTGGAAATAAACTGTGATGTGCTGGGCCCCTCACTGTTGAGGATCACCAGAAAAATTGGGGCAATAACATCCTTATATGTGACGTTTGCTTTGTGATGTTTTTCTCAGACTGGATATCCAGGAATAAGATAATTGGGTCTAGAGGGTAGATATATTTTAATTCTACTGGATGTTGCCAAATCATTTTCCCAAAAGACCAAAAGCTGTTTCCTCCTGCTATGTGTGAGAAGACCTGTTTCCTGCATCACCACTAGAAATAGGATTTATCACCTCGAACTTCTCTCCACTGGAAGATGACCACAAAGTCAGACCCAGTTTTCAGTGGGTCCCAAACAATTGCCCTGCCCCAAGCTGTACAGAGTTCTCTGGGGTCCAAACATGTGGAAATAAATAAGCTCCACCCAGACAGGTCTCAGATCTCTGGTCTTGTTTTTCAAAATACTCTCCATCCATGCTGGTCTATCTGATGTTTGCCAGAGCAAGGTACATAAGGAATTCTGTATTTGACACTGCTTGGGGCAGGGTGGAGGGAGGGTGGGGGTGGGACGAAGGCTTTGTCCAGAGACAGCGCTGCCTGGGGGCAATTGGGCTCCGACCAGCCTTGATAGGTTGTTACTCAAAGCTGAGGGGGCCAGGGGCTGCCTGGAAGATGAAGACTTCCCCTAAGTCCTACTGGAGCTCTACTCAGTGGGTCAGGCCGCTCTAGAAAGAGAGGCCTGGTTTCAAGACCCTGGTTGGGATATGAGCCTGTCCTGGTCCCCGAAGGCAGGTATATATGCGGTGGCAGAGCTCAGGTATTAAAGAAGGCTCCCCACCTGCTAATGGAGGGAAGGCAAGAGCAGGTGCGTGTTAGCTTAAGTGGTGAGACAGCTACAAGAGATGTAGCTGTCACGTCATGGTTCTGGCTGTCACAACATCATTCTGTCACGTCATGGTTCTCTGGATATGCCAAATAAGCAGAGTATTTGAGATTGTTTCACATTCCATAGCATGAGGCTCTGGAGCCCCTTAAGAAGTTGTTGTCTGACAAAAGGCACAATGAGGCAATGAGACAAGACTGTTGGCCCAAAAAGCTGAGAGCAGCTGGCTATCTCTTCACTGCACTTTAGCCCACTCTAGGTTGATGCTTCCAGGGCAATAGGTCTTCAAATATCTCACTCCCTCCTTCACGCTACTCCCCACACTCTTACGACAAAGCCAAACTATTTCCTTGGAATTTTCTCTGATAGAAGGGGGATGAGAGTAAACCTTGAAATCTTTAAATTACTTTATTCATTTACCTTTCCTGTGAAATCACATCAGTACCTGTCTACCATGGAATGGAGGCAGACAATAAGCTAACACAATATGAGCTCAATGTGATGGCTATTTGGAACTCTTAAGAAGCAGGCAGAATATTGCTTGTAGGGAGAGTGTGACTTCCTGTTGAGAGTGAGAGACAGAGACAGAGACAGAGAAAATTCTTTTATAACTTTTATAGAGGCTTTTTAAATATATAAACATGAATACTTGAATAGACTAATCTGCAATGAGGCCTAAGTTGGTAGATTGAAAAAAGAACAAAAGTGGAGTGAATTTACACCAGAGGCCCTAGAAGGTGGGAAGTGTAAATAAGACGTGAGTGGAGAAAAAATGGTAAGACAGATGAACCGAATGAAGGAAAAGAATCTAGGAAAAATCAGTTTTGGAAGAAAGGTGTTGGAACCATGTGTGTGTGCCATCTTACTGGGTGGAGAGCTGCTAGCGTGTGGATTGGAGCTGGGAGTCCATCACTTTGGGCCCCAATTAAAGGGAGCAATATAGTAAGGACGGGTCAGTCAAACTGTTTCAGGTGGGCCTCACCCAAAACTTTAACAAATCCTCAAGTATGGGGCCATGGGATTCTGTTCTGCAGTTTCAGAAACTCAACTTTCTTGATTCATCCATAAGTAGAGAGTCTGAGGACTCGGTTCCACCAAAACCCACAAGAGACTATATAAGTTTGAATCCCACTACCTGACAATTCACCCAGTGACAGTAGAGGGCAGCCCTGCCCAGTGAAAACCAAATTCAGATGAGAAGACAGTTCATCTAGGCAGTGGGGTTTTGGACGAACTTTCTTTTGTTATTTTTCTACATTTTACAAGAGTTATAGAATGAGCATATATGACTTACATGATTAGAAAAAATGTTATTTGAAAATAAGATATTTACTCTTCAACTTTCTGTCAAATGGTACAGAAAATTATATATATTTTCCATATGGCAAAATATTATTCATTGTATCATCTCAATGGAAGGAAGGTGAGTCTTCTTGGTACTAATCTCTCAACTTCTCTATGGGTTTGAAATTTTTCTTAATAAAAACTTGGAGAATATTTTGAATATAAAATTGAAAAAAGTTTTGGGAGTAAAAAGGAATAAACTTATTCCAACTATTATAAACTAATAGATATTACCTTATTGTACTTGGTTAAAAAAAAATTCATTTTTAATGAAACTGTCAGGACTCTGGTTGTGTCTGTCTATATATATATATATATATATATATATATATATATATATATATATATATATATATACGTCTACCTCCGGAGGAAATTATTGGAAGTAGTTTATATAATGAGCCCTGTTTAATTGGCTTAAAGATATTAAGTGCTTACATAAATTAAGAAATATAACAGAAACTAACCCAAATGTTTTTCAGGATCACATGATCTAGGAAATTATTTAATAGTAAAGCTAATTTAAGTTTTACATTTAATTAAAACAGACATGTCTTTAAAGTTACCAACATTTAATATAACATTTTTACTTTATTTGGGCTTACAAAAAATTCATGATATCTGTTATAGAGTTTTTCAACAGGAAAATATATTTGCCAAAGAACTTACAGTTCTAGAGGTTATAAAATGTATTCATAAATTTGCCAACCTAAAGAATGCTGATTGCTTACTTTTGGTTGTCACTAAAATTAAGATTTCTGAGGATTAAAAATTATAAATAATGTGAAAGGAATTGATATGTTTTAAATAAAAGATGGTATACAAATATGAGATATATTTTCATTATAGAAAATAAAAATAATTTTGTCCTGGTTATTTCAGAATGGAGAGAGAATTTTACTTCTTATAATTAAGCTAGCTAAAGTTAAATTGTTATTTTTTTAATTAAGCTTTAATATCAATGATATTCTTATGTAAAGCTAAAGCTTTTTTTTTCTTCTAAAAGGATAAAATTTCCTTTGCTATTGGTATGCTCTTAATAAGAAATTACAAGGGAAAACAAAGATTTTATGTTTTATTTAAATGATTTCCTGTGCTCTTTATCATCAGGTCTTTAACTGCTTAAGTATACGGAGTCTTCTTCCTATTAAAAGAGCTAAATTTTTCTTACAACTATTTAAATTTCTATATTTGCCTACAGTCTTTCACTGTCATCATAATTAAATGATTAACTTTTGTTCCTCAATGACCTATAATTTTATTTGAGCAAATGTTTTTAAACTCTTGATATGTTTGACAGGTTTCTCAAGATTCAAAAATTAGTCTTTTTCTTGACCTTCAAGATTTTTTAAATCTTTCGAGTTTGTCAGAAGGATTCCTGAAACACCTCAAAGAAACTATCAAAGGGGGAAATTAAACTAATTAGGCTTAGTTAGTATGTTAAATTACATGGGAAGCATTGTCAAATAAATTATGTTAAATCTTCTATCGCATTTATATAGATATAAATGCAAAAAATTTACAGTCTCTCTCTGAAAATTGTAAATCCTATCATGTCTTTGAAATGTAAACACCTAAAACATTGCCTACAGAAACTAAAGAAAAAAAATGGCCTTTTAAAAATACAAACTGCTGTGTAAGATTCCTTACCAAAAGTAATTTGTAAAACAGCTATTGCTTTTACAAAGCCACTCGAAAATAATGAGAAAGCAAAATGTATATGAAAAATAGGAAGTACGTTTTCGGTGGAAAGAAGTATGAAACATAGTACTGAAGGCTCAAGGGGGCCTGGTCTGAGACTTCACCCAATAAATTAGTCCACACCTGGGGTGACTCACCCCACAAATGAGCTCTCACTAGAATGACCATGCTGAGAGAAGGGCAAAGGCCAAGAGACTCGTGAGTAGAAGGAAGATGGGAACAGCGGTTTTCAGGAAACAAGAGCAAGAGGATAATGGCAGGAAATGGAGGAGGAAGGACCGTGGGTCTGGGCAGAGGCCAAGGGCAAGGCAAAGGAGTGCTAGGCTGGCCCAAGCTGCTGCTGGGTCTACAAACAGAGCAGGGCCCTGCTAGGTCTCCTGTCGGCAGCTGAGATCCCACATACCACATGGACCCTCTACCTGTGGGGACTTGCCACTTGTGCAAGCTGTGCCAGCTAGTGAGTGGCATTTCCGCCAGGGGCCTCCTGGCCTGGGAGCTGGATGAGCTGGGTAAGCTCTTTGGAACTGTCTTTAAATCTTCGAACTCAAGGTTAACAGAAGTCTGCAGCATTTAATGCCACAGCACCTTTCCATTTGGTATTGCCACTTGCTTTACTGCCACGGGAAGCTTGTGGTTTTTCAGGGGCTGCAGCCATGAACATAGGACCCACACCTGAGGATGCTTTGATATGATGAGTGTGGCCTCTCCAGGATCCACGTCAAAAGGAAGGGAGACAGGGCACAGAGACCCCTGAAAGGGCTCCTCCTCCAGGAGGAACTTGAAAAAATAGGTGTCTTCTAGGAGTGGTTCCTTCTCTGCCAGCTCTCTGGGGGGTGCCCCCAGCCCCCACCCCACAGACCACCTGCCCTTCACCTAGACTAGCCCCACCCACAACTTGGGGCCTGAGGAAGGGGCGACTGGAGACTGAGGAAGGCTGAGGGGGCAGCCTTTGAAGGCAGCGGAGGTTAGAAAGGGGCAGCCCAGCATTAGGTCATGGTCAACAGCATGAGTTCCATTCGGATCCCTGCTCCAACCCAACCAGGTGTGTCACCTTGGGCAAGGGAACCACTGTGTCCGTGTCCTCACCTGTAAAATAGGAGTAACACTTACTACCCACAATTGCTTTGAGGACATGAGTTAATATTAATTGTGGAGCACCCAGAATGTACTTGGTGAGCAACTGTTAAATCAACTTAGACCTGCTAAGACCAAGGAGTCTGGCAGCCAGACTACTGCTGGCCCAGTGGTGTCAGGTGGGACCCAGTGCCTCACTGGGCCTCTTTTCCTATCCACAAATCATGGATGATGAACCATCTCCCTACCCCAAAGTAAGGTTAAATAATTCACCTAGGAGCAAGTAGGAAGACAAAACTAGCTCCACAAAACTCTAAAAAACTAAAATGACTGTGAGGCTGGTTCCCTTAGCGCAGTGGGAATTCTTGATCCCAGGAAGAGGCCAGAGCTGCTCCCTCAGTGACCAGGTGATCCCAGCCCCTTTGACAGCTGACCCACCTGGTGGGAAGTTCCGGAATGGTTTCTGTCAACAAAATCGACTAGCCTGGGGTTTTCAAACCCACTTGAAATCAAGGTGGTAGGTCATGAGCAGCATTAAAAAAAAAAATTGGTGGCAAATAGAAACTCTCAGGATGCATTACACATTATATGGGTAGTTTCAGGAAACGTTTGCCAGTCTGTGTGTATTCTGAGTGGGAGTGTAAATGACATTCTCACTGAGGTCCTGGTTATGATGCCAAGTGCCACTGCCACAGCATACCTGGGTATCAGCTCAGCATTCTAGAGCTGGTCCTGGAAGGTGCCCAGAAGTGCTGCCCGAGCCAGCAGAGGGCGCCCCATGCAGTTCATTTCCAGAGGGACTGATGATGGTTCTCTGGGCTCACAGCAAACCCAAGCCCACTGAGGCCTGCAGCCCACTTCCAGAGAAGATTGGCAGTAGGGGAGTGTAGTCTTGAACCTTGTCCACCTTCAAGCCCAGGCTTTATTTCACACCAGGCCCCTCTTCAGCTACCCCTCTCCACTCTCTCCTTCTGGTCATCTGCTTTCCTTCCTCCAACTGATCCTCTTCCTCTTGCTTCTACCTTTAGTCCTCTCCCTCCTCTTTTCCTTTCTTTCTCCACTGTCTCCTTTTCCACCTCCTCCTCCCTTTCCAGGACACATACACACCACAATGTTTTTCAGATAATTCAGCCTTTTATTTTTGAAAATAATTCTGTAGCTTCAGTTTTCTTCCATTAACTGAGGTCAGGCAAGAAATGAAAACACACACATTGCTCTCCAACCCACCATCTGCATCCTAATCTGAGCAGATATGGAGGTGTTTAGGGGAGAGGGAGGACAGCCGGGGCCATCCTGTCCTGGCTGCTCTACCTCACAACTGAGGGGGCCCCAGAAGCCAAGGTCTCAGAGAGGAAGGAACCTGTGCACCAAAGCCTGGGAAAAAATGGACAGAAGGAGCCAAGCTCTCTTCCACCTAGCCAACACAGAGCCCTCCTAGCGTGACAGAGAAGGGATCAGCTTTTAGATAGGACGAGATCAGGGTCGGAATCTGTTTCTTTGAGGAAGGAATGAGGGAGGGGTGCCCCAGCACACCAAGACCCCCTCCCTTTCATCCCATTGCCAGGGATGAGCTGAGGAGAAGTCTTGCTTTTCCCCTTCTACTTTTCACCTTAGAGTCATGATTTGCTAGGTTACAGGGAAAGGAGATCTATAAGGAAGTCAGGGATGAGAAGTGGGAGAAACAAGGCAGGGGGCCTAACCCTGACAACATAACAGCTCCACCCAGACCCTGACGATAAAACCCCTTTGGTTAGTCTCATTTTGGCCACAAATACGTTCCCTTCTCACATAACCCAGCTTCCCCTCCAAATGGGGAAAGTGGGGAAGGAGGACAAATACAGGAGGAGGGCTTGCACCCCAGCTGGAAGAGCCAGGACAGGGAAGCGAGGCCTAGGGAAGAGCTAAAGCTGCCCACCTCTCCTAAGATGCCCCAGGAGAAAACCTGGCACGTGGACGTTTGTGGCTCCAACAAGCCCAAGTTTCTCCCTACCACACAGTGGTTTTCTGCTTAACACCCCAACATACCCCAGAAAGGTTCCCCTGATTCGACTCCCTTGAGAATGGGAGAATAATCATCTTATCTTCTGTGCACTCGAATGCCACTCAGAAAAAAAAAAAAGAAAAAATTAAAGAAAAAGAAAAAAGATAAATGGACCCCAAAGGAAAACAGAGGACAATGCAGCCCAAGACCCGCAGTCCTCTCAGCCCATGACACGGCAAGGAGGGGACCCAGGAGGGGCAGGCAGGCGCAGCTAATTCCAGCTAGGATCATAGCCGTCCCAAGTCTGCGGGGGCGCCAGGTGGACGCGGCGGCCGCGAAACAGAAAGCTGACGATGCCCCTGTAGCCGGCCCTGGGGACTCCCGACTTGAGGTCGTCCATGACTCCCAGGGCCTTGGCAAAGGCTTTGAAGCTGTCCCTGCCCGTGTACTGCACCCGCACCTCCCCCAGGTCATTCCGCTCACTGGTCCTCACTTTCTCCACCTGCAGCAGGGGCGCACCGTAGACTCGTGCAAGGAAGTCCCGGTCGTAGGCCTCCCGCTGCAGGTAGGACAGGTCCAGCTGGGTGAAGGGCACGAAGTGCTGGTTCAGCTTGATGAACTTGAGGTGCTGGTCAAAGAACTGCCCGTGGCTCACGCCCTTGCGGCCGAAGGTCATCGTTCTGGAGATCTCGGGCCGTAGGCAGGCCCGGCCCTGCCGCTGCTCGGGCCGCCGCATCCAGTCGTCCCAGAAGGCTTTGGGCCACTTGGGCTCCAGCTCGGCCCACAGCTCGGCCAACAGCAGCCAGCCCAGGCCAGGGAAGAAGTCGGTGCGGTAGAGCAGCTCGGGCCTGCTCGAGTCCACCATCTGCTCCTTGCCGTTGTCATTCCAGGCTGACACACACCAGAGGGAGGGGTCCGCCCTCAGCAGCGGGTACGTGGCCTGGAAATACTCGAAGAAGTCTGGGGCCACTTCCAGGTCGTCCTCCACCACCACGGCAGCGGGGAATTTGAACCTGTGGAAGACCTGGCCCAGCGCCCAGCGGTAGTGGCGCGCGATGCGGTAGTAGCCCTGGAACTTGCGGTGGTCCGGCGGCACGGCAATGGCGCTCAGGTCGGGCTGGCGGATGTGCGTGACTGCGGGGCCGTAGGAGGCGATGACCTGAGCCGTCTCTTCGTGCCCGCAGTCCTGGCTGACGATGATGGGGAAGCGGTCAGCCGATGGCCGATAGTGCAGCAGCTTGTCCAGGCAGCGCCGGACAGTGCTGCGGTCGCAGGCGATGACCAGGATGGGGATCACGGCTGGCGGCGAAGTCGCTGGCCCACGTGGAGGCACGGGCGGGACCGCAGTGGGCACCCTCCGCCCTCGGCCCCACCTCACACGGTGCTTCTTGATTTGCTCCAAAAGCCTGCGCTGCCGCTCCAGCTCCACCTCGGCGTCCTGGGCCAGGCGCATCACCTCGCGGGTAAGCCCTGCAGGGTCGTCATCCAGGGCGCTGTCTGAAGGCAGCCGGCCGGGCCCCGAGCGCGACCAGAAGAAGAGGAGCAGCAGGATGTTCCAGGCCACAAAAAGGATGGCGCCCCACAGCACAAGCCCTGCGGACTGCTTCTTCAGCATCCTGGCCCCCGCGGGGGAGGCACGAGGGGGCCCCAAGCTGCCCTGGCTTCCCAGGCTCACTCCCCACAGTTCTAGGGATGTGTCCTCTGGGCTCTGGGATCAGAGAGCAGTCATGCACCTGAGGGGAGGACAGAAAAAAGCAGCCATCATTACAGCGGAATGGGGCCCCGGGGTGAAGGAAGAGAGGGTGGGATTCTAGGAACAGGTAAAAGAGCTAGAAGGGAGGTCTGGGAGGCTGTCTTGGAAAGGGGCAGCTGGTCCCCTAACCTGGGCAGCCATCTGAGTGGGAGAATAGAGCCAGGACAACATGCTCCCCACTCCAAAGTGAGTTCCGAGTCCTCAGAAAAGCAGCATGTGTTCGAAGGGGAAGGAGCATGACGTCCCTGGAAGAGAAAGAGGGTGAGCCCATCTGCCTCCCACTCCTCAAATCAAATTGCCCAAAGGTTACTGATTTACACAAATGTCATATCTCAGGGGAAAGCAAGTACCTCCACCACTAAGGAAGCACCAGAGGCATTTCCCTCCCAAGAAGTCAGGGCCAAGATCTACCTGCTATTAACACTCTGTTGGGTAGATCAGTCAGTGCACTGAACACAGAACATGACTGAAGGCAGAAGACGTGGAAAAGAAGCAAACTATTTGCTGATGCTGTGAGAATATGCCTAGAAAACTAAAAGAATCAATGATAGAACCAGCCCAACCAAATAACTGAGCAAGGGAGCAGGATATAAAAATTACCATGCAAAAATCAATAGCCTTCAAATCCATAAATAATAACTCATTAGAAGAAATAATGGATGAGAAAATATTATTTTCAGAAGCCATGAAATGATAAACTATTTAGGAATAAACAAGAAATATTCAAAACTTATATGAACAAGAGAGTAATTCCTGAAAGACACAAAGAAGACTTAAGATGTTCAGGACAACTCAGCATCGTCAAAAATCTCAATAAAAAGACTTTTTTAGGATAAACTGACACTAAAGTTCACATGAAAAAATAAACATGCAAGAAAATCTGAGAAAAAAATGAAAACAAGCTGAGAGGAGGGACTAGCCTTACCAGATATTAAAACACTGTACGTTACAAAGCCTCTATAATTAAAACTATGTGGTGACAGTATATAAATAAACATGATCCAATGGAATAGAATTTAAACTCTAGAATAAGACCCAACTACAAACAGAAATCTAATGTATGATAAAGGTGATATTTAGAAATCCTGGGGCAAAAATATGATCTTACTAATAGTGTTATAACAACTATACAGCTACTTGGAAAAAATAGATTAAATTAGGTCTGTACACAAGAATAACTTCCAAGTGGACCAGAGATCTAAACATAAGAAAACTATACAAGTACAGAAGAAAACATGAGTCAATTCCTCTATAACCTATAGGAAAAGCCTTTCTAAATAGGATTCAAAATCCTGATGCAATAATAAAGTGCTTTTGCGTGGCTAAAAACACCATAAGCCAAGTAAAAAGACTAATGACAAACTGGCAGAGAATATTTGCAAACATACTTCACAAAGAGCCAGTACTCTAGTAGACAAAGAACTTTTAAAAAACTGAGAGGAAAAAGCCCAAAAGTCCATGTCTAAAAGACAAGAGCAACATCTGAAACTAATATAATTTAAATAAAAATTTAAAAAGACAAGGGCAATTCACAGAAATGACTAAAATGGTCCTTAGACATATGAAAAGATATTCTACTTCACTCATAATTAAAATGTAAATTAAAACTGTATTTAGGTAACATTTCTTAACCATCAGACAAAAATGCAAAAACTGTCCTTCCAGTCTCTTAACAGTGTCCAATGAGGAACAAACGTGCCTAATTGTGATGACGTCTAATTATCAAGGGCTTTTCTTTTATGGACCATACTTTTGGCATCATATCTCAAAAATCTTTCCCTTACCCAAAGTCGCAAAGATTTTTCTGTTTTCTTTTTTAATTTTATAATTTTAGGTTTTCCATTTAGGTTTATGATTCATTTTGAGTTAATTTTTGTATATGGTGTGAGGTAGGGAACTAATGTCCCTTACGGCACCTTTGCAGTTTGTCGAAATGCTAAACAGAGTTACCATAAGACATGGCAGGTCTACTCCTAGATATATACCCAAGGGAAATGAAAGCCTATGCCATGCAAAAACCTACATGGAATGTTCATAGCAGCTGTATTCATAATCACTCAAAACTGGAAACAAACCAAAGGTCCATCAACAGGGAATTGGATAAACAAATTGTGATTTATCCACAGAACGGAATAACATTCAGCAATAGAAAGGAAGAAACTGCTGATATACACAACAGGTGGATGAATCTCAAGTAATTATGCAAGATGTGGAAGACCAAAAGAAAGCACAAACACTATGATTCCAGAAAATACAAAGTAATATAAATCTCTAGAAAATACGAAGTAATCTATAGTGGCAGAAAGCAGATTAGTGGTTACCTAGGGATGAGGACGGTGAGTTATAACAAAGGGGCACCTGAAAACTTTGAGCGGGCGGATATATGGCAATAGCTTCATGGGTGTGTACATATGTCCAAACTTATCACATTGTCCATTTTAAATATGTGAAGTTTGCTGTATGTCAATTATACTTCGATAAAACTGTTTGTTTTTTTTAAAGACATTATTGGATCAAATGACAAAACTGGAATATAGATAGTAGTTTAAAGGATCACTGAAGCCTGATTGATAGCCACACTATGGTTATTTAAAAGAAGACCCCAATTCTTAGGTAAAAGACACCGAAGAAATTAGTGGTAGAGGCCATGATAGATGCAGCCTCTCAAGTGGTTCAGAACAAAAATACTGTGTTTCTACTTGGAGAGAGAGCAAATGGAGCAAAATGTTAACAATGGGTGAATCTGAGTAAAGGGAATATATGTGTCCTTATACCATTTTGATTTTTGCAAATTTTTTGTAAGTTTGAAATTTCTAAATGAAGTTTCTTTAAAATCAAATATGGGGAATGGCCCACAGTTCTGACTAGCTTCATCCATCAACATGGCCCTAGCTGGCAAATTGGTAAGGGCAATGGGACAATCCCTTTGTCCTGCATTGAATTCTTCAATCACTCAATGACATGCATCTCACACCTGCTGTCTACCAGACTCTGGGACACACACTCAACAAGAAAAAAGCATGGTCCCAGACCCCTCCCTGCTGCCAGACCCCAGTACTTAAAAGGATTTATGACACTCTCCAATTCCTGAACAGCTGCCATTTATGACCACGTGACTCTCCCTGGCCTTCCAGCCTCTGGTCTTGCCCCTTCACACCCCAAACCTTCAGGTATGTGCCCTCCTGTGCCAGGTACTCTGCCAGTTGCCATCTGCCTCACAATCTAGTTTTCTAATCTTAGCCAAAACCTTGGTCCCAGATGCTATCTGTGAGCTCCTGGGTTCTCAGGCAGGCAGATGCGGTATCACGGGGGCTGATCCTGAAAGGCCTCTAAGGAGCCTCCTGGGGAGACTCCCCCAGTGCCTGCCAGCAGCACCACCACCACCTGTTATCCTCTCGGAAACCATCCACCCCACAACTCTGCAGCACCAGTCTTCTCAGAAACCTCAAGTCCATTTCCGTTTTCCTGTGTCATTTACTTTCCATTTTATCAGCAGTTGTGTACCAATCAGGGTTTCCTAGGAGATAGACACAGATTTTTAGTTTCTTCCTCACTCCCCCTGAGGTTGTGGCCAATGCTGGAACTTTCCTTCCAATTTTCTGGCCAGGATACCCCAACTTCCTGCCTCCTGACTGACTGGGCAGGAAAGTCTTCAGGTAAAGGGCTGGGGGAAAGACAAGAGAGACTCCATTAGCCAGAGCGCTGGCTGGAGGAGCAGAATTGTTTGTCAATGTACCACCTTACACTGCTGGCAAAACCCGAGGGACCATATCGTCTCCTCCAGATATTGGAACGAGGTGGCCCATACCCAGTACCCTGGAAGACCTACCCTCCACACTTCTAAGCCATGCAGATCAAAGCAACCTTCTGAAGGCCCCTCAGCAGACTGGATTCTTAGCAACTCTGGAACCATGAGAGTGGCTGGGTGGTCCACAAGAAACAGCCACCCCACGCCAGACAGACCTCCATCTTAACCCTTGTTCTCCTACCCATGACACTTCTCTCTGTTCTGCAAACAGAACTTGTTCTTCTTGCCAAAAAAGAACACAACCTGCCTATTCCCAGGCCCCAAGGCTTCTCTACATGGGCTCCTCCGGGTCCCGTGATGTTTCCCACTGCTCACCCATGTGTTCTCTACAGCAAGAGCCTCTGCTGTAAGGAAGTCAGTATTGTACGCACAGTCAGGGTCACATGTGCTCTCCAGTAGCTGCCTGTGCCCTGAGGGACAAACATGCCCAGAAGGCCAGCCTTTTGGCCAGGAGAGGCCACATACTCCTCCAAGAAGCACTGCACTGAGTCCCACCATCAAGAGGGTACTGGAGTAACAGTGGCAAGCCAGACAGCCTGGGGCAATGCTTGCCATCACCCCGGGTTTCTTCACATCTCTGAGACTCAATTTTCTCACCTCTTACATGGAAACCCTAATAGAACACCTCATTGGGATGCACTGAGGACTGGGTGAGATAATCCACACTAAGTATTTAGAACAGTGGCTGGCACATGACAACATAAACACTGGCCAGTCACTTGTCTGTTTCCTCTCTGCTGACTCTTTGCTCTACTCTACTAGCTTCCCTCCAGGAAGCCCATCCCAGGGCCTTTACATGTGCCTGTATGCCTGATCTGCTCTTCTCTGTCTTCTCCACCTGGTATGCTCTGATTCATGCCATCTGCCAGGACACCTTCCCTGATGTCTTAGGATTATATGAGTTTCACTTCCCCTTCACAACCATCAGCAACAGCACCTCTTGCTCAAGATCTGTCAACTCTCTTGGCTACAAGTTACCTGAGGACAGACCAGCTCCTCCAGTGTGCCAAGCTGCTGGGCTGGGACCCTCAACGTTCAAGGAATTTGCCTGTGACCTAAAAACTGGCTTCCGTGTGGATATCATACACCCACAACCCCTTAAGTATAATTCCCAAGTCCAAAAAGCTCTGTAAAATAGAAGCTATCTACACTCCTTCGGCAGTAAAATTTGACAATCTCTTTTGGTGAAATCTGATCTAATCTAATGTGAGGCTATTTACGGTCTTTATTTATCCCACTTAATGTGATTATTCATACATTTGGCTACAGAAATCATTATGGTGGATTATGGGGTGTTGCTCCAGACCTTACACTACATCATAAATGCACCAGACGACCTTTTTAAAATCTAAAAAAATCCTAAATTCTGAAACATCCAGCCCCAAGAATTTCAGTATTATGAAAATGGAAGAGACAGTTATTCATTCACTGCCATCATCCCATTTTGAGCCCTCTAACCCTTTAACCTACCTCTTTTCCTTTATTATAAAATATTGTTTTAAGCCTAAACTATTGATGGAACCTCTCAGCTGGCCTACCTATCACTAATCTTACTTCTCTCTAAGCAACCTTCCTCATAGCGACAGAGCATCCTTCTTAAATGCACACTTGGCCACAACATTAACCTATCTTAAAAACTGTGAGGCTGCACTGCCCACTGAATAAAACTCAAACTCATTATTATGACACATGGAGCTTTCCACAACAGACTGACTGAAACATCC
This sequence comes from Pteropus medius, assembly GCF_902729225.1. Lineage (NCBI taxonomy): Eukaryota > Metazoa > Chordata > Mammalia > Chiroptera > Pteropodidae > Pteropus > Pteropus medius. Next base: position 4,765,170 of record NW_024348533.1, on the reverse strand, counting down.
CTTTCCAGCCTCATCTTTAACCTCTACCCCGTGAACCCCATACTCTGGCCTCAGCAGGCTACTTATTTCCCCCACGAGTACACTTGTATACTGCTGTGTCTCTCCTCTGGCTGGTCCCTCATCCTGAAACATTATCCACAGCACTCACATACCCTTTGAAGCCAGTTCAGGTGAGTCTTTCTGTAATCCCAGGCAGAGTCAGGCCTTCCCACAACTACACTCCCACCACCTTCTCTCCACACCTCGTCTTCCCCCTCCACACTATAACAGAATCTGTGGCCGTGCCTTACCTGGCTGTACCTTACTCCCTAGGAGAAAGGCTCTATGACCTCGAAGCCCATCATAGTGCCTGGCACATGTATGAAATTCAAGTGGTTAGACAGAGGACTGCTTGCATTATTAACTAAATCAAGGAGAATCAAGACCAAATCAGTAGTATTGTAAGGCTGGCTGGAACACTTCCACTATATGTGGCCTGGGCTTCCTCTGAACATGATGACTGGGTTCCAAAGGTGAGTGTCCCCAGAAAGAGAGCAAGCCAGGTGAAGCTGTAGCCTTTTCACGATCCAGCCTCGGATCATTTCTGCCTTGCTCACAAGTCAGGAGAATCACAAGTCCCTGCCCTCACTCGAGGGGAAAGAACTGTAAACCCCACCACTGGGTGGGAGGACGACAATGACCAACTGAGACAAGATGTGGAATGGGATATTTATAGGTGTGCTCATTTGGGGAAAATACAATCTGCTGCATCTTCCTTTTCTAAAACAGATCAACAGTCCATAACCCTGTCCCTGATGTTCTGTTATTAATGACATTTGTCTGCAAGGCATAGATTTAAAACTGGTGTTGATTTGCCAGAGTTTTCACAACTCCTTTAGGGAAGTAGCACACAGATGGTCCACAACATCAAGTACGAAGACACTTGCACCATGGTGGGAGCCCTCAGCCAAAACCCAGGAAGCTCTGGACCAGTCCCTCCAACCCCTATGAGTCTCTGTTTCTTCATTCAAAGGCCAGGAGCTGTGAGAACTCTTTCTAAGACTCTGATTCCATGGTATTCTCCAGGCAGTCCTCTCTCTCTGGCAAAAATGTTTCTTAAACAGCAACAGAACACCAAGACAGTCAACTTCCCATCATGAGCAATAATGGAGAAGTGATATTTAGCTTTCAAAAAGTATGGGAGTTGAAGGAATATTGACAGACTTTCCCTTCTACATATCTGCCTTGCTTAGTGTATTAAAAAGCACCGCCGAAAATATCCACAAAGAACAGGCACAGATAATAGAGACCTAACTGAATTACTTTCTTCTTTATTATAGACCTCCGCTAGACTCCTGTATCATGTACCAGGCTCCATAATTTCAGAAGGATGGAAAAACTGAAAGGGTGTCAGAGAAGACACACTAAATAATTCAGGGATTTAGAGAATAAGACCCAGGAGGGAAGGGGCGCAGGCTATTCATCCTGGAAAAGAAAAGGCCAGGGGGAAGTATGATGCTAGCACAGCAAAAGCAACTGAATCCAGCAGCAGTGAACCAGGCAACCTTGGGGCAAGTCACTTGACCCACTTTGTGCCTGGGGTCCCTCACCTGAACAGAGAGAGGGCTGATTGGGTTGATCATCACCTCTGACGATGAAGAGGTCAGAGATGAACAATTTCCCCAATGTCCCAAACAGGAAATGAATTTAACCAGTCACATATGACACTGCGGTCATACTACAATGCTTTCTTAACGGTAAGAAAAAGGACGCAGAGGCGGAGATTCAGGGGAGCTCAATGGTCTCCAGGAATGGGTCAGGCAGCAGTGATTCATGGCGGGAGGCAGATCCCAGAGGATGGGAGCATCTAAGATTAAAGGCTACATGTTCTGGAAAGTATTATAAACGACCAAAACCAAAACTGGACATCTCAGGAAGTAATGTTTTAAAGCAGACTAATTAAACAGGCCACAGGGCAAGGGTTAACCAAGGCGGAGCTTCGCCCTCGGGGTTCACGCTTCCGTGAAACACAAACCAGCCGACCACAGACCCTGTGCTCCAGGGTTTACAAGATGAGGCCCTTGCACGTCTCAGGGCCCCCCTACTCCACACACGTTAGCAAACAGGTAGGAAAAAAGTTTTCTTGGTAATTTACATATTTCTACATTCCTAGTAACTTGTGGAAAGGACTCTGGAGTGGGGTTTGGGGAAAAGCTACCTCTCATTCCGGCTCCCCGAACCCTCTCCAGCGACCCTACTTCCTCCGGCCCGCACCCACGGACGCCCTGCGGCCGAGTTTCACAACCGCCTGCCCTCCCCGCGCAGCCCGCCCTCCCTCCAACATCTGGAGGCCGGGGATTCCCAAAGCGGAAAGCAGAGCACGACTTCCCGGCGCGTTACAGGGCGGCAGCCGGGACCCTGGCCAGGCCCCTCTGGCTGGGGCTCACGGGCCCCGGGGCTCTAGGGGGATACGAAGGGCTCGGAAAGGGGCAGCTGCTTAAGACGGAACCCGAGTCCTGGAGCGCCCTCTCCACTCCCGCGGGGCCTCTCCTAGTTGGACCTTCATCCCCTCTCAGGGACAAGCCCCCGCGGTGACGGATGCCAGCGTTTCCGGGTCCCGACTCACCGGGTCCTCCCAACTTTCCGGCTCCGAACTTGAGCCAGAAGCGGGGAGCGAGCCTGGTGCCCCGGCGCGTCCCTGGCGCTCCCGCGGCTACAGGAGCCTTCCGCCTGGCCGGCCCTCCCTGCCGCGCGCTGAGGCCCGGCCTGGGCGCCGGCAACGTGGCCCTTCCCCGGGGAGGCGGGGCCGGCCGAAGGGCAGGGCCGGCCTCCCAGACTTGCCTCGGGCCCCGCCTTCCCGGGCTCGCCTCTTCGTCCCCACCCTTCAGCCAAAGTTCTCCCAGGTCCTCAACTGCGGGAGGCGCCGTGCAGGCGGCTGTTACTCTGGGTCCCTTTTCCTGCTCCCAGTTGCAACTGCTTTGGTCGATACCCGACCCCACCCTCAAGGCCTCCAGGCCAGGCTTCTCCCGGCGTCTCTTTCTCCCTAGCCTCGGAGCCCAGAGCCTGGCGGAGTCTGCGGGGAGAGCCCTGCCTGAGGTTCCCAGACAGCGGGCAGCTCGGGTAGTGCGTTCGCCAAACCCAAGACCAACCCCCAAATGCTAGCTTCCGGGAAGGAGGAGATGGGCAACAGAGGGGCGCTGGTGCAGGGATGTGAGAACAGGAACCAGGGCGCCAGAAGGGAAGCTGAGGGGAAACACCTGCTGCCAAAAGCCGCAGAGGGCCAGCTGTGGTTTCTTTCTTTGGGGGGTGGGGAATGACAGCTGTTCTGCGTGAAAGGGCAGAGGCATACCTTTCCCCAAGGTAGAACCCCCAGACCTAAGGAGGGAAGGATTCAATCACAGACTTTTGTGGATGGGGGGCAGAATCCGGAAAAGCTAGATGTCTATATCTGAGCCTGAGAACTACTGGCTGCTCTGCAAATGACTTTCTGAGAAGGACTGAGCCCAGGGCCAACCCTACTATGTGCTCAGGACACATTCTACAGGCACCAGAACCTATGCCATCCTCTTCCCTCCCCAGTGCTGCAGAGCAGGCCAGAACTTTGTGATGTGCAGTTACTGACTGACTTGGTTCACTAATTTGTTTCTACATGAAACCAGGAGTTATTCAAGGTTCTAAAGAAACAAAAAGCAGGGCATGCGCTAAAGGCCTCGCATGGACTTCAGGTGCTTAAAACAGTTGCACAGAGGCCTCCACATGCTAGACCCCTCCCTCAGCCTCTCCTTTAACCCTCCTTGCAGCTGTGCAGAGTATGCATTATCATCTTGTTCTACAGAGGAGTTTGAGGCTAAGGGTAGGTGCCAACTGCTGAAGGTCACAAGACATAGTGGAGGACATGGCAGTTTTAGATCCAGGCACTCCGGCCTCTAAAGTTGGCGTTCAGCGCCTTCCTTGTACAGCCTTTAGTGCAGGTGCCCTGAGACAGCTGTGTGTCCAGCATGACAGGCTAGACTGAGAGAGAGAGAGA